>NC_080176.1:13066110-13366110 GCF_950295315.1 Erinaceus europaeus | reverse complement strand
GAAAAAAGATAAAAACGGGTTGGGTGGTAGGGTAGCCAGTTAAACACATGTAATAAGTATGCACAAGGACACAGGTTTGAATCCCTAATCTCCACCTGCAGAGGGGATACTTCACCAGCAGGTGTCTATATTTTTCTCTCCCTATCATACTTCTTCCCATCTCAATTTCTCTGTCCTGTCAAATAAAATAAGGGGGGGGGGGGGAGATTGCTGCTGGGAGCAATGGATTCTCAACCATGAGGTTTTGATCACCAGCATCACATGTGTGTGATTTTCTGTTTGCTGCTGTTTCATCCACCTATCATAAATAAATCCTTGTATTTAATTCTTTCTTTTTCAATTTTTGCAGGTAATTTCCTAAAAATGCTTACCAAACTGGACTTGGACCTAGTTGGGGATGACAGTGTCTTATAGACACTGACCACAGGGAGATGAGAAACTACACGTGTCAACAACTGTATT
This sequence comes from Erinaceus europaeus, assembly GCF_950295315.1. Taxonomy (NCBI): domain Eukaryota; kingdom Metazoa; phylum Chordata; class Mammalia; order Eulipotyphla; family Erinaceidae; genus Erinaceus; species Erinaceus europaeus. The sequence goes on along the minus strand of NC_080176.1, from coordinate 13,365,648 downwards.
GTAACCCACTGAGTCACCAATGGAATGACAAGGAATAAACAATTTTAACAAGACAAAGTATGGGGGCAGGGAGGGTGGGGGAGGAGGTAGAGTGAGTATTAGAAACCCAGTGTGTTATACTAAAGGACCTAGGTTGACACAGACACCCACAGTGAGAAGATAAGAAACTTGACTAGGGCAGGGGTAGATAGCATGATGGTTATGCAAACAGACTCTCATGCCTGAGGCTACAAAGTCCCAGGTTCAATCCCCCTCACCAAAAGCCAGAACTCTGGTAAAAAAAAGAAACTTTACCAATGGACAACTGTCTTGTAAATCTTTATTTCCCTAATAAAACAGTAAAAATTAAAACAAAATAGTACTTCCTGGTCTATGTAAAAATTGAGTACAAAAGATAACCTCTAACTATTAAGTTGAAACAGCTTGAGGAGAGTGTGAAGGGAGATGTGGAATGGGGGTGGGGGGAGCTGTCCAGCACAGAAGCTAAGTGGGTGACTGAAAATTACAATGGCTATGACAGAAAAATTCTTCAAACCAGAAGAGCCAAGGGACACCTGGACCATAATTAATTTTTTTATTGCCACCAGGGTTATCACTGGATTCAGTCCTTGCGCTACAAATTCACCACTCTGTCCTTCTGATAGAGAAAGAAATTGACAGGAAAGGGAGATAAGAGAGAAAAAGAAGGGAGTCGGGATGTAGCGCAGCGGGTTAAGCGCAGGTGGCGCAAAGCACAAGGACCGGCATAAGGATCCCGGTTCGAACCCCGGCTCCCCACCTGCAGGGGAGTCGCTTCACTGGCGGTGAAGCAGGTCTGCAGGTGTCTATCTTTCTCTCCTCCTCTCTGTCTTCCCCTCCTCTCTCCATTTCTCTCTGTCCTATCCAACAACGACAACAACAATAATAACTACAACAATAAAACAACAAGGGCAACAAAAGGGAATAAATAAATAAAATAAATATTAAAAAAAAAGAGAGAGAGAGAAAAAGAAAAAGAGACACTGCTTCACCACTTGTGAAGCTTACCCCCTTGCAGGTGGGGACCAGAGCCTTGAATGCAGAGTGAATTCAACCAGGTACACCACCACCCAGCCCTGGGCCATTATAAGTAAAGTTACACATTGTGATTATAATTTATAGCATGTTCACATGAATAAAAGTGAAATGACCCTTACAATGTTTTTTTTTACACTTTTTAAAAAACATTTATTCATTTATTCCCTTTTGTTGCCCTTATTTTTATTATTGATGTCGTTGTTGTTGGATAGTACAGAGAGAAATGGAGAGAGGAGGGGGAGAGAAACATAGACACCTGTAGACCTGCTTCACCGCTTGTGAAGCAACTCCCCTGCAGGTAGGGAACTGGGGGGCTCAAACCAGGATTCTTACACTGGTCCTTGCGCTTTGTGCCACCTGCGCTTAACCCGCTGTGCTATCACCTGACTCCCAATTCTTAGTGTTTTTCATGTGGCTGCCAATATTTTAAATGGGATAAACTCTAAAAAAACATACACCACAACAAAACTTTAGCACTGTATTTGTTTTTAGAATAAAATATATCAAAGAAACTCCAATGTGTCAAACATATGGCTATTAATATATAGTATTGACCACAATTTCAGAATTTGAATAAATCACTTTTTAGTTTTCCGGTTTCCTTTTTGAATTTTGAGCATCAAACCAAGAACATCTTCATAAGTGGAAGGAAGTATGTGCTCTAAGGCTGAGGAACACCCCCCAAATAAGTTAAGTTTTCTTAATTTAGGAGCTGACAAAACAGCTCAAACTGTCATGAGAAGGAAACAGGCTGGCTCCATGCATGGAGCTGAACACACAAATTTCCACTATCAACTGCAAAATATATGGCCAAAGTAACTGTTCAAATCCACATACCTGGTCTGATTTGAAACCAAATCTAGTCTATGGCCAAACCACCCTGAACAAGCCCAATCTCGTCTGAATCCAAATCTACCTCACTCAAAAGTCTGTGCCATCATAAGGCCCATAAAAATAAACAGATAGATAAATTAAAAGGGACTCGGGCGGTAGTGCAGTGGGTTAAGCGCATGTGGTGCAGAACTCAGAGTAAGGATCCCCAGTTTGAGCCCCCGGCTCCCTACCTGCAGGGGAGTCGCTTTACAGGTGGTGAAGCAGGTCTGCATTTGTCTTATCTTTCTCTCCCTGTCTTCCCCTCCTCTCTCCATTTCTCTCTGTCCTAATGATGATGACATCAATAACAACAACAACTACAACACCAATAAAAAACAAGGGCAATGTGGTCCAGGAGGTGGCGCAGTGGCTAAGGCACTAGACTCTCAAGCATGAGGTCTTGAGTTCAATCTCAGGCAGCACATGTACCAGAGTGATGAAATTTTTAAAGGAATAACCTTAATTATATGTCAAACAATATTGGAAGTATATTCTCATAATGAATCCATTTAAGTATCAGAAATTATAATTGTAAGTAATACTTAATGAAATAGATAACAAATTGACACAAACTGAAAACAAAGTGATTTCAAATGCATTGATGAGAGACTAGGATTGGCAAGAAAGCACCTACCTGGGTTTGCTCCAGGCTGGTACAATGCAAGAAATCTGTAATTTTCTCTTTATACTGTTTACTAATTTTTCTGTTTTTCCAAAATTTTTACATTGAGGAAAAACACATAATGAGAACTTACTTGAAACATGGCAATATGCAGCTGAACCCGCTGCAGACTTGTCTTACAAGAGGAAATACTAGTTTCCAGCCTGCGCACCAAGTCATGTTTCTTCCAGGCAGTGTCATAAGAACTTGCCAGTACCGTTGCTCGGTTCATGACCAACTGAGAGAACTTCCCGATCTGGATGTTGTGTTCCACTGCTTTCTTACACAGATCATCAACAGAAACTTTGCTTTCGGCACCAAAATCCTTTGCTTCTACTTGAGCAATGATGTCCACACCCAGAGCACTGATAAAACTGCAAAGCGTGAGTCCCAGGGCTTGGTTTGGCAGGCCAATCAAGAGCTGCCTCACAAAGTCGGCTGTGAATGCTTTTATAGGTTTGGCCATTTGGTCTTCACTAAAACAAGAGTTTCTAAAAAGAGTTTTCACATTAACTATCTGTACAGGTCCATTTACAGTGTTCTGATCTTCAAGTGAACTTGATCCTAAAGAAGGAAAAATTTCTTAAAATGTTTCATACTGAACTAAACAAGGCATTATTAGTGCTGATTTAAACTATGGAAGTTGACACCACTTTGCTCCCTTCCACACCTAAATGCAGAATATTTAAAATATGGAATATTACCTGACAATGTTTTGGAAAAGGTACCACAAAGTCTGAAGAACTCCTTAATTGTCTGTAGTCTTTTTAGAAAGAAAATCTCTTCTAGAACTTGCCGGTGGTTATCGTCATCAAAAAAATTTACTTGGGTACTCCTGGCCTCCCTTATAATGTCAATCTTTCGCCAGGCAACAGGAATTTCCATTTTGTTCAGCTACATAAATGAAAGGAAGTCAGTGTTTTCTAGTTCTTCTATACTGAACTATTTATGATAAATTTATGTTACTTATAAAAGTCAGTGTTTACCTTTTCAACTAACAAACCAAAAGCAGTTTCAACTTGAGCAAACATGCCATCAAATGCTACCAAAAGCATCTGACCAGCTGACATTTTTGGTGTTTCATCAACTGAACCATTTCTTGGCTGGATTAATTCACCATATTGAGCATGAAGTATTCTAAAGGAGGAAAAAAAAGTTAAAACACTCACACAAGAATAACCAATTTCAGAAAATGTAAAAAGTCCACAAGTGTCACATTTGTCATACAAAGTCTAAAAAATCTTTTAGATTATAGAAGCATGTGGTATGAAATAGGAGGACCTGTATAAGGATCCGGGTTCAAGCCCCTAGGCTCCCCAACTGCGGGGGGGTGGGGGGTTTGCTTCACAGGTGGTGAAGCAGGTCGGTAGATGTCTATCTTACTCTTCCCCTTTCTACCTTCCTCTCCCCTCTCAATTTCTCTCTGTCCTATCCAATCAAAAAAATAAAGTTATATATATGGAAGAAATGGCCACCAGAAGCAGTGGATTCATAGTGCTGGCACTGAGCCCCAGTGATAATCCTGAAGGCAAAAGGGGGGACACTAACACCAATCACAATCAAGTCAGTGGTTCCAACGTGTGTTAGGAATTATGTAAGCATATAACTATATTTAAATAACTATACAAGGTAGGGGAAGATAGTATAATGGATATGCAGAGACTCTCATCCCTGAGGCTCCAAAGTTCCAAGGTTCAATCCCCTGCCCCACCATAAACTAGAGCTGAGCAGTGCGTTGGTATATTAGAAACAAGCAAACAACAACAACAAAAACCCCAACTAGGTAACTTAACTGGTCTGGGTTTATAAACACAGAGACTGTGAACTATTGATAATAGAAGTCCCTAATATTTAAAATATTTTGAGAATCACAGAATTTCTAAAGATGGTGAACCTGGCAAAACTTAGTAAGGTATATTTAAATTTCCATCATATGGTATAACCAACTAGAGAGTACACTGAAATACCTGACATCTTGGGCATGTTCCATTTTGAATTAAGCAGTATGAACGCAGGGTTTCAAAAACTCATCTCTGACTTTATCATTAACTTAAGACCTATATATTGATAGTACGAGTGGGGAAGGTAGCATAGTGGTTATGCAAAATGACTTTCATGCCTGAGGTTTCAAAGTCCCAGGTTCAGTGCCTTTTGCATTACCATAAATTAGAGCTTAGTACTGCTCTGATAAAACAAAAGAAAAAGTCCTAATATACTGCTTATGAATATATACTATTTTCATTAATTTACATAAAGTGCAAAAATTAAACTCCCGATACCTATAATCCTCAGTTGGCAGAGGCATAGTCAGACCTGTTATATGGTACAGCCAGCCCCAGCAGGCTAGGGCTAACTGCAAAGCAGGGAGTCCTAAGACTAAACTGAAGCTATTTTTCCTTACACTGATAATTTAAAGACCTATTTGCTATATTGGATATGCACAAATAATAGCTGGTGACAATAAAAAGAGATCCCTGGGGACAGCACATTGTAACAACAATTATGGCATTGAGTGTAACAAGGCTAAAAATGGCCTAGAATCAGAAGCTGCTGTACCTATTGGGAGGCTTTCAGAAAAAGAGCTATTTGTTAGCATTATAGCTTCTTTATTAGCTGGACTTAGACCAAAAACCAAAACTATGGGTGGCTTGTAGCATGAGTGGCATACTGTGATCGCCATTTAAATATAAAGAGGCCCTATTGCTTACCCTCACCCCCAAACACCCTGCTTCCACAACTAGGCATCCATGATAAATATAGAGGTTGTTAGGATATATGGGTAGAAGTTAGTAAACTTTCATACAGCTAAAAGTTAGTGAACTTTCATATATATGGTTAACCAGAAAAGAGCCCCTATAGTGTGTGCTTACTTTACAGCAGATTTCTTTAGGTGGACAGTTTACTATATTACAAAAAACTTGGTGTATGATCTAGTTAGACTCATCCAAGAATGGGTTAAGAAGAAAAGCTAGTAGATTTAGCTCCAGGGAAAAATGTTTTTTCATACAGAAAGTCAGAACAGGGAGATGGTCAAAACACAGATGGTCATTTCAAGGGAACTTTCAAGGGTAGATTAGGATGCCCCAGACCTAGGGAACTTTTTAAACAATACATACCTATAATAATAATAATGTTGTTGTTTAAGGTTACTCCTGATGTTAATTGCTGGGAAATTGTGCCGATGTAGTCACATCTGCCATGTTGTCCCCTCAGGCTACTGCTAGTTCCCTCGAGAGTGCCTGTTCAGCCATGTTGCGCCCTCAGGGCATTGTCTATATCCCGGGATATTTGGAGTGCTTTGGTTACTCCTCCCCCCTCCCATTCTCACGAGAGTTATTATCCTATCCTGGAGTGCTATGGTTACTCCTCCCCCTTCCTATTCTCGCGAAAGCTGCTCCTATAAAAGCCTTTCTTCTTCCACACCCCGCTCTCTTGCCAGCGCTTCACTCCGGTGTTCAGGAAAGGTTACTGCGTGAGGCGGCCATTTTCGCTACCTCCACGTGGCCCAACCTGCCTCTCTAGCACCCAACTCTGAGGTGCCAGCACAAATAAAGATTTGTGTTTCCTCTTCGCTCCGGACCCCCTCCTCTCTCTCTTCTCCGCGGCCCGCGCACAACAGTTAATGAAAACAATTATACATGATGTCATCTGTATCCTTCATGTTAAGGAAAACAATTTTACATTATGTCAACTATATCTGGGCAAAAGTGTTTAAAATAAAGCTCTGCATAGAGACGGCAGAGATGCTTCTCTCCTGCACCTAAAGCAGCTGATGCGTCACTCACTTCATTCATCTCTCCGACTCCCCCTTTCCTTCAGGGACTCTTTGCCTCCAGGGTTATTGCTAGGGCTCAGTGCCTGCACCTGAATCCACTGCTCATGGAAGCTATTTTTCCCCTTTGTTGCCCTTGTAGTTTGAGCCTTGTTATGGTTATTACTGTTAATGTCATTATTGGATAGGGCAGAGAGAAATTGAGAGAGGAGGGGAAGACAAAGAGGGGGAGAGAAAGATAAGACACCTGCAGACCTGCTTCACCACCTGTGAAGCGACTCCCCTGCAAGTGGGGAGCCTGAAGCTTGAACCAGGATCCTTATGCCACCTGTCCTTGCACTTTGCGCTACATGTGCTTAACCCGCTGCACTACCACACGACTCCCCAGGGACTCTTAATTACTTTTCGCCAGGGCCAGCTCCCGACACTCAGTAAAACATTTTTTTTTTTTTTTACTTTCTATAAATCAAGTGATTTATTCCTTGAAGATTAACATGTGGATGATGGAGGAAGAGAGGGATACATGGGATGGTGATGACTGGGGTTCTCATGTTTTAAATCTAATGCCCTATGCATAGCACTACCTCCCAAGTTGCACACCAGTAATTATTTAAAAATACATGTGTGATGCTAGGTATTAGCAGATATGGTAGAGTGCACATACTACCATCGGGGGAGGAAGCTTTATAATAGTATCTCTATCAGTAAAGAAACGGGAAAAATGCATAATCACATATACACACACAGCTACCAGGAGCAGTAAAGTTGTCATCACACAGGCAATGGAGTCCCAGCAATAACTCTGGTGGCAGAAAGAGACTGACAGATGCGTTTTTGTTTTTCTTTTTTTTCCCTCCAGGGTTATTTATTGCTGGGCTTGGTGCCTGCACCATGAATCCACCACTCCTGGAGGCCATTTCCCCCACCCCTTTTGTTGCCCTTGTTGTTGTAGCCTTGTTGTGGTTATTATTATTGCCATTGTTGACGCTATTCGTTGTTAGATAGGACACAGAGAAATGGGGAGAGGAGGGGAATACAGAGAGGGGGAGAGAAAGATAAGACACCTGCAGACCTGCTTCAACGCCCGTGAAGCGACTCCCCTGCAGGTGTGGAGCTGGGGGCTCGAACCAGGATCCTTACGCTTTGCGCCACATGCGCTTAACCCACTGCGCCACCGCCCAACCCCCGCATTTTTGTTTTAATTGCTCAGCTCTGCCTCATGGTGGTGCTGGGGACTGAAATGGGACATTGGAGCCTCAGGCATGAAAGTGGTTTTGCATAACCATTATGCTGCTTTTTCCTAGCCCAAATGTGTGTTTTTCAGTTACGTGCTGGGATCTGGAGACAGCTCACCTGATACAGCATACACTTTACCAAGATCAAAGACCTGAGTATAAGCCCCTGCCACCACCTGGGAGCACCATATATAAAAGGTGCCAGTGTCTCTCTCTACCACTATTTTATAAATTTAAAGGGAAAAAGTCTGCTGGGAATAGCAGAATTAGACAGGCACAGAGCTCTGACACAACAAAATAAGAAGGGGGGGGACTTCATTAACTATTATTTCTGCCCTACATACAGTAAAGCAAGAGCTGGGAATCGATCTCTTTCACAAGAAAACAGAGTGCTACTAATATTCACTTACCTGGCAACATCTATATAATGAGCATGGGTTTCTTCCTCGAGTCCCATAGCCGCATTTCTTAAATAAGCTTGAAGGGATTCAACTAATGTCTGCAGGGGAACACCATCAGTTGTCTGCTCAATAAGACTGTCCAATTCATGGAGCATATTTTCTAACGTGTATTCTCCTTTCATTAAACATCTAAGTGCTTCTGGAAATATGATTTGCCGGAAATTTGAATTCAATTCCTGCAAAAATGTGAGAAATATATTTGTATGTTTAGATAAGTTGCACAATTAGAGAAATAATGCTATGAATTAATAACATGGGCAACTATAACCAAGTATAGTCACTGGCGGCAAATGTCCCGTTTTTATTTTAGGTGACTGTTTAACAAAGGGAGTAAATCAAGTTGCTTTCCTGAACTAAAAAGATATGAAATGTAGTCTAATATTAATTTTATTTTTTTATTTTTTATTAGTAATTTAATATTGATTCACAAAATTACACGGTAACAGGAGTACAACTCCACACTGTTCCCACCAACAGAGTTCTGAATCCCCAACAGCTCCATTGTAAACTACAACAGTTCCCAAGAGGCTGCAAACATGAGTGAACAGAAATGTAGTCTTATATATCTAAAAATGAACGTACAAAACTTGACGTCAACAAGAGCTTACCTGAAGTGAGGTGTATACTCCATTAGCTAAGTGAACAGCTTCAGATGCCTCCATGGGATTTGGGATGTCTAAGTCCTGTGGCACCAGGTGGCACTGTTTCAATAACTGTACCAAACATGTGACATTTCCGCTCATACTGCAAAGCTCCTCCAAGAACCAGGCTCCATCTCGAGAAGTTAGATCAACCAGTTGTTCTCCAGCACTTGAGGCTGCACCTTCCATCATCAAATTACGCCTAAATGCAATAAGCATTTATTTTTGTGAAACTAATTTAGCCATATTAACAAAAAAAAGAGATTATCTCAAAATTTCTAAGAAGGGGCCTGCAGAGACAGCCTAATAGTTCTGCAAAAGACTTTCATGCCTGAGGCTGTGGTATCTGAGGTTCAGTTCCTGTACATCACCGTAAGACCAGAGCCATAAGCCAGTGCTCTGGTCTCTCTGCCTCTCATTCAAAGTAACTTAAAATTTCAAGACAAATTATCTCAGTATGAGATTAGCTAACTCACCTTGTAAGGGTACAAAGGGCGGAAATAATTACACTTGCTAGACTCAATGATCCTTCTTCTCCGTTCTCATGAAGGAAAACTTTAATGCAACGCTCAATTTCTTTCAATTGGTCTTCACAAACAGGCACAGTGACAGCTTCTTGTTTCAAGCGTTCTACTTGTCTAATAAGTCTGCTGTTTATGTCTGCTGCATAACGCTGCAGAGTCATTTCAGTGGCTGTAATGAACTGGCACACTGTTGGGGGTGGTTGGGGAGCATACTGCAATTCATATCTATAAAGACAGAAAGACACACAAAAGTAAACTCCAAATGTATCAAGTACCTGAATGTTAGACCAGAAACTGTCAAATACTTAGAGGAAAATACTGGCAGAACTCTTTTTCATCTAAATTTTATACACATTTTCAAGGATACAAATCCAATTGCAAGGAAGACTAAGAAAAAGATAAACCAATGGGACTATATCAAATTGAAAAGCTTCAATCCAGTAAAAGAAACCACCATCCTAACAGAGGTCCCTTACAGAATGGGAGAACTTTATATACCATACATCAGACAAAAGGCTAACAAACAAAATATACAAAAAGTTGTGAATTGGGAGGTGGAATGCAATTCTGGGTTCGATCCCTGACATCACATATACCACAGTAATATTCTAGTGTGCCCCCCCATCCCTTTCAATAAAAAATAAAATCTTTTTGTCATCTTTATTTATTGGATAAAGACATCTAGAAATGTAGGGAGAAGGGGAGACAGAGAGATACCTGAAGCACTGCCTCACCACTTGTGAAGCTTTCTGCCTGCAAGTGTGGCCTGGGAGCTCGAACCCAGATAGATCCTTGTACATTTTAACATGTACACTCAACCAGGTGTGCCACCACCCGACTCCCCAAAATAAAATCTTCGTGACCCCAGTCAAATATGGGGAGAATATGAACAGAATATTCACCAAAGAAATCCAGAAGGCCAACACACGTATGAAAAAAATGCCCCAAGTCACTGATTGTCAGAGAGATGCAAATAAAGACAACAATGAGATACCACTCCACCCCTGTGAGAATGTCCTACATAAGAAATGATAACATGTGCTGGAGAGGTTGTGGAGAGGCGGGGGCAAAGGAACCTTGCATTGCTGGTGGGAATATAAACTGGCCCAATCAATGTGGAGAAATCTAGAGAACTCTCAAAAGGCTAGAAGTGGACCTACCCTCTCAACCAGCAAATTCTCTCCTCGGGATATAGCATAAGGAACCAAACACACTCACCCAAAAAGATCTATGTATACCTATGTTAATAGCAGCACAATTTTTCAAAAAAAAAATTTTAATATTTATTTTCCCTTTTGTTGCCCTTGTTTTTTACTGCTGTTGTAATTATTGTTGTTGCTGTTGTTATTGATGTTATCATTGTTAGGACACAGGGAAATGGAGATAGGGAAGACAAAGATGGGGAGAGAAAGACACCTGCAGTCCTGCTTCACTGCCTGTGAAGCGACTCCCCTGCAGGTGGGGAGCCGGGGACTTGAACCGGGATCCTTTTGCCGGTCCTTGTGTTTTGTGTCATGTGTGCTTAACCCGCTGCATTATCGCCCGGCTCCCAGCAGCACAATTTTTAATAGCCAAAACCAGAAAGCAAATTAGGTGTCCAACAACAGGTGAGTGGCTGAGAAAGTTGTGGTCCAGATACACACAATGGAATACTACTCAGCTATTAAGAATGATCAATAACACCTTCTTCACCTCAACTTGTACTGAGCTTGAAGGAATCATGTTTAGTGAGTTAAGCCAGAAAGAGAAAGATATAGAAAGATAGAAATAGGATGATCTCACAGACAAAAGTTGAGAAATAAGAACAGAAAGGGAAGCAAAGCAGAACTTAGACTAGAGTTGGTGCATTGCAACAACAAAAAGGATTGGGGGGTGAGAGGAATGTTCAAGGCCTGATATAGGCTGGAGGTGAGGGGTAAGACTGTTTTGCAGAAAACAGATCTTACACATGTACCAACAACTGTATTTACTATAAACCATCACCCCCCCCCAATTAAAAAGAAACAAAACAGAAAGAGTTGCCTGTTTATAGTGTAGTTACACCCTGCTTATAAATAAAGCCATGGTTTTTACAAAATAATTTATTGAAAAATGAATTACTGGGTCAGGGCAATAGCATAATGATTATTCAGAAGATCTGCATGACTGAGGCTCCGAGGTCCCAGGCTCAACCCCTGTACCATAAGTCAGAGCTGAGCAGTTCTCTGGTAAAACAAATAAAAAACAAAACAAAACAAAACAAAACAAAACACCCTCTCCTCCCCCTCCCCAACACACAAAGAATTTTGCTTCCAACCCTAATGAGAAATGAAGAAAATAAAGTACAGCCAACTTACTTCCTATACAATTCTTGACAGCGCTCTACTGTGGTGTTACAGATGAGCTCTTCCATCCAAGTCTTCCACTGTTCAATTCGATGTTTCTGAAATATGGCCTTTGGATATTGCAGAGCAACAGTGGCATAGTGATGCAGCTGTTCTAGACAGCCCCGCAGCACAGAGCGCCTCTGCTGCAGAAGAGCACCAACTTCCCCCTCCAGCTGCTCGCACTGGCTGATCAAGTGGGCTTGCCCAGCATTCTGCAGAAAGGCTGTAGCTGGCACATAGCTTGGAGGACCTTTTAGTAAAAACACAATTATTAAAGATAAGTGAAACCCTTTCAAACCAGCAGTCACTAAAAGGAAGTACAAACCAGAACTCCATACATCAACACACAACTACAAAACTCTCAAGTTTATCTAAAATAAGTCAACCCATACCAAGATCCATTTGTGTGCTTATCTCCTGAAGCAAACTTGCCAGCTGTGTTGCTTCTAAATTATTGAATGCAGCCTGATAATGTGTTATCCATTGTTCAAATTCATTCAGTTTCACCTGGATTGCTTCCTGAACAGCCCTTTGCTGAGTCTGTAGTTGAGTGTGTTCAGAATACCTAATGCAAAAAGTTCACAAAAAAAAAAAAAAAAGTTCTTCTGTGTATTCATAGTAATTTTCATTTGAACTGCCTGTTAACTTTAACTTTTCAATCTTTCCTTTAATCTTGAGGGCACTGAACAAAGTCCTTTCAACTATACTCAACAACAATTTAAACACAACTCTGTACATCAGACCTTTCGTGATAAAATTTTTAAGTAATCCAGTAAATAGACAGTTGCACTCTCAAGCATAAGGTCCTGCATTCAACCCTGACATCACATGTACTCTGGACCAATCGAACAACTGACCGACCTACCTGCCTGCCTATCTCATTTTCCCCACTGTAGGTGGGAAGCGAGGATTCAAACCCAGATCCTTGTGCTTAGTGCTGTATGCACTTATCCAGTTGCACAGACGCCTGGCCCCAAGCCCCCACCCCCTTTTAAGTGAGGCTTGATAAATTTTTGTAGTTTTAGATTGTTAGGCACTGTTTGATTCAACTCCTTTTTAATAAGTACCTGGTCTAGAGTGGAAGAGATAGCATAATGGTTATACAGAAAGACTCTCATCCCCGAGTACCTATTCCATGTTATGTTCATTCGCTTAGAACCCTTCTCTCTCTCTGGACACAAACACTCCAGCAGTACTGAGTTGTATCCCAAAACTTAAACTAATTGATGTAATGTTTAAAAAAATTCAGAACAGTAGATAAAATATTAGCCACTACACAAGTGAATAAGAGTCCAGATAAAAATAGTAGAGGAAAAAGTCAAAAGTCCTATTTTCTAAATACTAGACTTATAATTACTGATTCATGTATTTAAATATAAAAACATGCATAAGCCACTATAGTAATTCTGATTCAAGCTGACAATGTTACTCCTTGGGGGGGCATCTACTTAAAAAGGAAAGTATGAGTATGACACTGTTTTAAACCTGTGTTGTAGAGTATGAGAAGGATGATCCACTCCTTCAGCTCCTTCTAGAAACTCTATTTCTTCTAGCAGCTTGCCCTGCAGTTTCTCCACATCTGTGAGTTGCTCCTGCAAGCTTAGGTATTCATCTAAGCTACTGTCCAGTTTGGGAAGTACAACCAGCATCTCATCCCTGTTCTTAAACCAATTCACCTATAAAAAAGATATTAAGAAGATTATTATTTGTTAAAATAAAAAAAAAACATTTATTTTCCCTTTTGCTGCCCATGTTGTGGTTATTGATGTCATTGTTGTTGGATAGGGCAGAGAGAAATGGAGAGAGGAGGGGAAGACAGAGAAGGGGAGAGAAAGATAGACACCTGCAGACCTGCTTCACTGCCTGTGAAGCGACTCCCCTGCAGGTGGGGAGTTGGGGGCTTGAACCGGGTTCCTTACACCGGTCCTTGTGCTTTGCGCCATGTGCGCTTACCCCGCTGCTTCACCACCCGACTCCCAGAAGATTATTTTTTAAAAGACTTATTTGAGAGATGGGTAGGGGAGAGAGAACCAGAGCATCACTCTGGCACATGCAACAGCAGGGATAGAACACAGGATGATTCTTACAGAGTCAAGTAATAAATTAATGTGTCTGTCAGGCCACGTTAGAAAGACACCATGCACCTACCATTCATTCCAATTTCAATAAAGCCCTGATGGGGGCTGAGGTTCCCATAGCCAAAAACTGAGACTCAGTTACATTAATACTAAGTAGTGCCCACCATGGTACATGGAACAAAACTAGCATATTAATTACCAGGAATACGAAAATCAAGACTGGAGGATGCTATCTGGCTAAAATTAATCTATTTAAAATTAATTAGCCTATTTCTAAGAATATGAATTTGTCTTCATACAGGAAGAAGCATTTCCCATTAAAAAAAAAAAACAGCAAATTGGGAGTTAGGCGGTAGAGCATCAGGTTAAGTGCACATGGCGGAAAGCACAAGGGCTGGCGTAAAGATCTTGGTTCGAACCCCCCCCCCCCCAGCTCCCCATCTGCATGGGGGTTGCTTCATAAGCGGTGAAGCAGGTCTATAGGTGTCTATCTCTCTCTCCCCCTCTGTCTTCCCCTCCTCTCTCCATTTTCCCTGTCATATCCAACAACATCAATAACAAAAACAAAAATTAACAGCCACAACAATGATAAAACAAGGGCACAAAAGGGGAAAAAACAGACTCCAGGAGCAGTGGATTTGTGGTACAGGCACCTAATCTCAGCAATAACCCTGGAGGCAAAATAAAGTAAGTTAAAAAACAGCAAATTTCCTTGCTGTTCCACTGTCCTTAATTTATAAGCTAAAAAGCTTTCCAAAAAAAAATTTTTTTTTTCTATTTTGTCGCCCTTGTTATTGTTATATAGGATATCAGAAATGGAGAGAGGAGAGGATGACAGAAAGGAGGAGAAAAAGATAGACACCTACAGACCTGCTTCACCACCCATGAAGTGACCCCCCTGCAGGTGGAGAGCCGGGGGCTGGAACCCAGATCCTTATGCCGGTTTGTGGACTGCATGCTATGTGCTTTTAACCCACTGAACTTGAATGGAAATGCTAATGCATTTACTTGTTTGCATATAAAGAAGAGAACCAGAGTATCACTCTGGCACTTACGATAACAAGAATCAAACTCTGGGGGCCGGGAGGTGGCGTACCTGGTTGAGCGCACATGCTACAGTGCACAAGGACCCAGGTTCGAGTCCCCAGTCCCCACCTGCAGAGGGAAAGCTTCACGAGTGGTAGGGCTGGACTGCAGGTGTCTCTCTGTCTACCTATCACCCCCTCCCTCTCAATTTCTGGCTGTGTCTAGCCAATAAATAAAGATAAATAATAATAATGATAATAATAGAATCAAACTCTGGTACTCATGCTTACAAGTCCTAGGGGCTGAAGCAATGGATAGTGTTGGACTTCAGAACAGCTGTGATAGCATAATAGTTATGCAAAGACTCTCATGCCTGAGGCTCCAAGGTCCCAGGTTCAGTTCCCCACATTAACTTAATCTAGAAGTGAGCATTGCGCTGGTTTGAAAAAAGTGCTGGATTTGAAAGCATGAGATCCTAAGTTAGATCTCCTGTATTCCATGTGCTGAAGCAATGTGCTTATTCTATTTTCTGTTACTTGTGTTACTGTATTTTTAACAAAACAAAAACTGGATAGAAACAGAGAAATCAAGAAGGTAAGATGGAGACAGTGAGAGAAAAGGAGACACCTGCAGCTGAGTTTCACCACATGTGAAACTTTACCCCCTGCAGGTAGGGGATAGGGTTTTGAACTCAGACTTTATTTTATTTTATTTTTTTTCCCTCCAGGGTTATTGCTGGGGCTCAGTGCCGGCACCATGAATCCACTACTCCTGGAGGATATTTTCCTCCCTTTTGTTGCTCTTGTGGTTATTATTGTTATTGCTGATGTTGTTCATTGTTGGGTAGGACAGAGAGGGGGAGAGAAAGACAGACACCTGCAGACCTGCTTCACCGCCTGTGAAGCGACTCCCCTGTAGGTGGGGAGCCGGGGGCTCGAACTGGGATCCTTATGCCACCTGTCCTTACACTTTGCGCTACATGTGCTTAACCCACTGCGCTACCACCCGACCTCCAAACTCTGACTTTTTAAGTTAACTGTTAAAAAATAATAATGAAAAATAATAAATTAGTATGTACATAAATATAAAGTTAACTTTGTTAAAATATGACAATGACTTATTGGATTCACCTTAATTTCAGCTACTCTGGAAGAAAACAGGCTGCGGGTGATCTCCCGTTCCATCTCTCTCTTGTTCTGTTTGTTCTCCGCCTGTTGGCCGCCTCCACCATAGACAGCACCAGCAAACCCAGCCTCACCCCCAGCAGTCCAATCCACCAATGGGTCATATACAAAGGCCTCCAGTAGTGTCAGCAGAGTCTCTCTACCACGACGCATAATGTGCAGAACCTATTTTCAGAAGTCTTAGTAAGTTTTGCTATATTTTTTCTTAAAATGTAGTTATTCATTACAACTGTTTTTTTTTTTTTTTTTTTTTTTACTAATTGAAGAAGTATATAAGAAAACAGCATACCTGCTCACAAGAAAGCCTAAAAACACCTTCTACTCCAGTTACACCCAGTGCTGTTTCAATGTTCTGTGTCATTCGAAAAGGTACTTTCTCAGGAACTCTAAGGCTTTTACCTTGAAAAAATAAACTGTTAATATTCTTGTTCTTTCAACAAAAATTTGACCGTCATAAAAACAAAGTCCACTTTAATTTTACCTTTTTCAAAGCAAACATTGTAATCTATGTGAACAACCTCTCCAGTTGTCATATCTATGAGAACATTATCCAGATGTCTATCTCCAAGGCCAATTATGTATCCAACCATAGACATGACTGCCGTAGATCGGGCATAAGACTACAGAAAGGGGGAAAGAGTGAAGACAAAGTGAACACTGTTAGCAAGTACCTCTCCAACACTGATGCTCTAAAATTTATGAAACTCTGTAACACAACTCTCATATCTAGATAAAGTGCTAATATCCATTGGGGCTGCCGTACATGAGTGCCATGCACTGAACAGCTGTCATTAACACTGTGGTCTTATCTGTCCCCACTCAGTCATTGCCATAATACTAGATTAAAGCAAACAAACTATTATTTAGCCTCCCTAATTTGTACCCACAATCACCTCTATTCTGTCTTTAGATAACCTAATAACAGTTAAATATAAGGTTAAGTACAAGTCTTAAATGAGTAAGTGGAAAGAAAAAGGGAAAAGAGGGTAGCAAGATAAGATAGGTAAAAACAGATAAAAGACTAATAATGCTGACAGTCCAAACCAAAACTTATACCTGTGTAACTCTCCACCATTCATCAGGAGTGGTACAAGATGACCAAAGTTCTTTGGCAAGGAGATTTGGTGGCGTTGCCTCCATTAACTCTTCTAATACCGTCTTCATCACATGAAGAGGCCAATCCCGTCGGGATACATCCAGACTTAGTCCAACTGCTTTCAAGGCAGGACCAATCTTACTATAATAAAGTTCACTAGGCCGGGGAACAATTCCAGGGTTCTGAGGAGTTTGGTAGGAATCTTGAGCCTTAAGTGGAGAAAAATCACTTATTTCAAGTGTAAAGTAGTATTTTTAAAAGATGATTTGTGTGGCATATTTTGGATCTACCCAGCTGAACTTCAAGAAATTAACAGTTCTCAGATCTTCTACATATCTTTGACTTACCCAACTTAAAATTTTTAAAAAAAGAAAACTTAAAAATTTTGCCAACTGTCATACTGTATTAAAGTTCAGTTGACTCAATTGACATGTTATTTGTAACAGTCTTGTTTAAAGTCTTCTTGGGCAAGTCAGGAGGTATTCAGTGGGTTGAGTGCAGGTGGTGCGAAGGGCAAGGACTGGCATATGGATCCTGGTTCGAGCCCCCGGCTCTCCACCTGCAGAAGCGTCACTTCACAAGCGGGGAGGCAGGTCTACAGGCATCTATGTTTCTCTCCCCCTCTGTCTTACCCTCCTCTCTCCATTTCTCTCTGTCCTATCCAACAACGATATCGATGATAACAAAAACAATAATAACTACAATAAAACAACAAGGGCAACAAAAGGGAATAAATAAATAAATATTTTTTAAAAAAGTCTTCCTGGGCAACTGAAATACCTCACTTGGATATTATGCACCAGGTGCACAACTAAGGTTTTAAATCTAAGACCCACTACAATGACAGAAGCATTGGTGGGGGTGGTGGAGGTGCACCTGGTTGAGCAGACACATTATAATGCAAAAGGACCCAGGTTCAAGCTTCCAGTCGCCACCTGCAGAACCAAATCTTCATGAGTGGTGAAACAATGCTTGCAGGTGTTTCTTGCTCTCATAATCTTGCCCTCCCCTCTCAATGCCAGTCTCTATCCAAAATAAATAAATAAATAATAAAAAAAGATTTAGAAGACGCTGGGTCCCCTCTCTCTCTTTAAATAATAACAAAATAAAAGCTGTAATTGTTTTTTTTTAACCAGAGCACTGCTCAGCGCTGGCTTATGGTGGTGCAGGAGATTGAACCTGGGACTTTGGAGCCTCACACATGAGAATCTCTTGGTATAACCATTATGCTGTCTACCCTGGTCCAAAATTGTAATTTCTTTATGCACAGATTTAATTCTTCATCACTGATGACTTAATATAAAATTAATGCATTACACAAAATTTAGATATCTTTTCTCTAAGTCTCACCTATAATTTACTCTTTATTTTTTTATTATTTATTTTTAATATTATTTTATTTTATTTATTTATTCCCTTTTGTTGCCCTTGTTGTTTTATTGTTGTAGTTATTATTGTTGTTGTTGTTGTCGTTGTTGGATAGGACAGAGAGAAACGGAGAGAGGAGGGGAAGACAGAGAGGGGGAGAGAAAGAAAAGACACCTACAGACCTGCTTCACCGCCTGTGAAGCGACTCCCCTGCAGGTGGGGAGCCAGGGTTCGAACCGGGATCCTTATGCCGGTCCTTGTGCTTTGCGCCACCTGCGCTTAACCCGCTGCGCTACCGCCCGACTCCCCTATAATTTACTCTTTAATAACTGCTGTAGTCTTCTACCCCTTCTTTCTAACACTCCTTTCTAATTATTCTAACCAGAATTTTCTCATTTGGCTAGACCTGGCATCCACAGGTTCATTATTATGAAAATCTTTATATCTGTGGCTATTAATACTATTCCTAGAATTTATTAAATATTCAGATATGTAGCCAAAATGTTTTCTAAATCAAATGTCCATCCATATTCAAAATATAAATGTCAAAGATACTATATAAAAAGTCCAAGTCATGAACTCTAGAACCTGAGCTTCTCCTCTCTCATGCCTGAGGCTCCAAGGCCCCAGGTATTTTTAATTTAACATTTATTTATGTATTTTCCCTTTGTTTACCGTTGTAGTAGTTACTATTACTGTTATTGTTATTAATATTGTCATTGTTAGATAGGACAGAGAGAAATGGAAAGGAGGGGAAGACAGAGATGGGGAACCGGGGGCTTGAACTGGGATCCTTACTCCGGTCCATGTGCTTCACGCTACGTGCGCTTAACTTGCTGCACTGCCACCCGACTCCCAGAACCTGAGTTTCAAACAGCTTCTGGTTTATATATTAGGGGCTCAGTAAATCCAACAAAAACATTAAAGATGTAAAATAGCAATTACCGAGTGAAACAACTACAACAGTACCTGTAATACATGCATAATAAGATGAATAAAATGGCATCACTGCTATACTTTAAAACTTCATAAAATAAGAATCAAGGGGGTTGGGCTCCCCACCTGCAGGGGGATCGCTTCACAGGCAGTAAAGTAAGTTTCCAGGCATCTGTCTTTCTCTCCCATCTGCTCTCCACTATTAATTAATTTCTCTCTGTTCTAGACAATAACAATAATAATGACAACAACAACAAAGGTAACAAGGGCAACAAAAATAGGAAAAATGGCCTCCAGGTACAGTGGATTCGACACCGAGCCCCAACAATAACCCTAGAGGCAAAGGAGAAAAAAAATGCCTCAAAAACGTTTTGCTATAGTCTTTCTTCCCTTTTTATAAGCAAATAAAACTCCACAAAAAACCTGAAGTGCAATAAATTGTGGATATTTCACATATAACAGAGACTAGGGTAATATATGTTCATATTTATAAACACCCAGACAAAAGTATTATTTTACTCAACCTTTTGTGCTTGTAAAGCAGCTTCCCGTTGTTGCCATCGTTTATAAAGCCCAAACAGGGGTGTGGCTCCATCTACCCACTGAATCAGTCCTGATCGTGTTCCAAGAGGTGTTACAGAATAGTGTCTAGCATGGAAACGAGGTGTTTCCTGGCGATTAATTGTAGCAAACATGGTATTCACAATTGACAGGAATTGCATTATTCTTTCATCTAGATGTAAATCTTCTAGTCCTGTGGAAACATAATTAAAATAGCTAGAGTAAGTGAACGAATGGGGTGAGGGCTGAGCATTCACTTTTTTTTTTACTTCAATTAGCATGAGCAGTCAACTATTAATAGTCAAAGAGGCACACTGAAAGCTTCAGAAAACATTCTACTCAGTAAGAAAATATCAGACACTAACATTAATTGTATCTCAGTTAAGCTTGCACAGGTTCACGAAGTAGGCAGTGAAAATTCTTGCTACAACTTCCATTTAAATTCACTGAAGATACAGAATACTCTAAGCTGTTTATGACATGAAGAAACTCACCTGAAGCAACCCAATCACACATGAAAAGCACCAATAGTTAAATGGTGGATGTTCTTTAAAACCCTACCTTTGAAAAGATAAGGATAGCTCTTCCCATCTGAGCCCAGAAAGAGAAGTTTCTTTGGCTTGGTTTTGGTAGGTAAGATAGTGATGGTTCCACCCACACTGTAGATTGTGACAGTGTCTCTGGCTGAGACTTCTCCAGGAAGAGCAATTTCAGTGTTAGTCATGGCAGCCAACCATGGACTGATTTCTTCCAAACGCAAGATGTAACTTGCACGCTTTTGTGCTCTCTGTTGTAAACTCAACATTATCTGTAAGACAGAATTATTATTATACTACTTCCATTTCCAATCTAAAAAAAGTAAAGTTAAAATATCAACACCTGGTGTTTCTACAGTTAATATGGTTAAATAGTTTGGATATCCTGAGAGAGAAAACAATGGTGAGATAAGATGCTCTCTTTATCCCATGATAGAGGGCAGAGAAGAGTGAAAGAGACAACACTGAAACAAAACTGAACCACTGTATTGCACCAAATACAAAAGTAAATTCCAAGTGGATCAAGGACTTGGATGTTAGACCACTAACTATCAGATACTTAGAAGAAAATATTGGCAGAACTCTTTTACGCATAAATTTCAAAGATATCTTCAATGAAAGGAATCCAATTACAAAGAAGACTAAGGCAAGTATAAACCTATGGGACTACATCAAATTAAAAAGCTTCTGTACAGCAAAAGAAACCACTACCCAAACCAAGAGACCCCTCACAGAATGGGAGAAGATCTTTACAGGCCATACAACAGACAAGAGTTTAATAACCAACATATATAAAGAGCTTGCCAAACTCAACAACAAGACAACAAATAACCCCATCCAAAAATGGGGGGAGGACATAGACAGAATATTCACCACAGAAGAGATCCAAAAGGACAAGAAACACATGAAAAAATGCTCCAAGTCTGATTGTCAGAGAAATGCAAAGAAAGACAACAAGATTATCACTTCACTCCTGTGAGAATGTCAGACATCAGAATAGGTAACAGCAGCAAATGCTGGAGAGGCTGTGGGGTCAAGGAAACCCTCCTACATTGCTGGTGGGAATGTCAATTGGTCCAACCTCTGTGGAGAACAGTCTGGAGAACTCTCAGAAGGCTAGAAATGGACCTACCCTATGATCCTGTAATTCCTCTCTTGGGGATATCTCCTAAGGAACCCAACATATCCATCCAAAAAGATCTGTGTACACATATGTTCTTGGCAGCACAATTTAGCCAAAACCTGGAAGCAACCCAGATGTCCAACAACAGATGAGTGGCTGAACAAGTTGTGGTCTATATACACAATGGAATACTACTCAGCTATAAAAAATGGTGACTTTACCGTTTTCAGCCGATCTTGGATGGACCTTGAAAAATTCATGTTGAGTGAGGTAAGTCAGAAACAGAAGGATGAATATGGGATGATCTCACTCTCAGGCAGAAGTTGAAAAACAAGATCAGAAAAGAAAACACAAATAGAACCTGAACTGGAATTGGTGTATCGCACCAAAGTAAAGACTCTGGGGTGGGTGTGGAGAATACAGGTCTAAGAAGGATTCAGAGGACCTAGTGGGGGTTGTATTGTTATATGGGAAACTGGGGAATGTTATGCATGTACAAACTGTTGTACTTACTGTTGAATGTAAAACATTAATTCCCCAATTAAAAAAAAAAAAAAGAAAGAAAAAAATATAGAGAGAAGCTTCCAATGGAAGGGATGGGAACTCTGGTGGCAGGAATTGCATGGAATTATATCCTTCTTATCCTAAAACTTGTCATCTTTATAAATCACTAATAAACAAAACAAAACAAAAATTCAGAGGCTGTACCATCATGCTCGGGCTACTTGAACTTATGTAGAAAAACACCACAGCCCGAGTCTCCTGGGAGGAGCTGACTGCATACAAAGTGGCAACCAAGTCATAGCCAACTCAATAATCTGCACTGTGGGATCTGCTTTCATGTGGAAAAAAATTTCAATCCATAGTAAACTTTGTTTACTGAAGGACAAAGACAAATGCACACACTGCAAGTATTCACAGGCAAAAGAATGTGTAAGTTGCTGTGTGAAAAGTGGCACAGTGGATGAAATTAAAAGCTATGAAAAACCAGGCAAACAAAATTTGAAATCTCAGGTCAGTGAAAGAGCACTGTCAGATAGTTAATTCAAGTGTGTGACCCAGGTTTTAGCTTGGCCCCCACTACGCTGAAGCAAGCCCCATTGCTGTGGTCTCTTTCACACTCTCTCTTTATAATAAAGTACAAAAAAGAAAAAACGAGGGCAGGCGGTAGCACAATTGGTTAAGCGTCCATATTACAGTGTACAATGACCCGAGTTCAAGCTCCTGGTGTCTACCTGTGAGGGAAAGCTTCGTAAGTGTTGAAGCAGGGTTATAGGTGTCTCTCTTTCCCTCTCTATCTCCCCCTCCCTTCTCAATCTCTGTCTCTATCTAATAAAATATAATTGAAAATTAAACAAAAAATCTTGAACTCTAAAGCATAAGGTGCAGGCTTCAATCCCTGGTATCACATGTGCCAGACCAGTGCTCTGGCTTTTGCTCCCTAATATTTTTCCCTACAAAAAGGATAAATTAATAAAACAAAACCCAATAATAACACACATATATGATAAGATACTATTTATACTAAGTTTAAGAACAGGAAGAATCTAAGCAATGTATTACTTAGAACTGCATCTAGAAACAATTTTTGAATATAGCTAAGAATTTTTTTATTATATTTATTTATTAGACAGAGACAGCCACAAATTGAGAGAAGGGGATGATAGAGAGGGAGAGAGACAGAAAGATACTTGCAGCCCTGCTTCACCACTCACAAAGCTTACTTCCTGCAGGTGGGGGCCAGGGGCTTGAACCTAGATCCCTGCACATTGTAACATGTGCACTCGACCAGGTGTGTCACCACCCGGCCCCAGCTAAGATTTCTTAAGAGTTGTTCTGGAGAGAGAATTAAGGATGAATTGAGGACATAGAACTTTTATAGTTTTACTTACTTAACAGAGTCTATTTCTTTAGCTTCATTATAAGTAGTGAAGACCAGTATTCATTTTAACTTTCAATAATATTCTTTAGTGCCAGGAAATAGTTCATCCAGTAGAGCATGCACTTTATCATGCAGATAGACCTGGATCTGAATCCCTGCCATCACATGGGAGCACCTTGCAAAACAGGGGCTTCAAAATAGGAGCACTGGGATAAATCCCCCTCTCCCTCAAAAAGAGAAGGAAAAAAAAAAAAGGAGTCTGAGGGAAGCAACAGAATCCTACAAGTTTGGCCCCAGCAAACCCCCCTGGGGTGGGGGAGTAACTACTGAAAGCATACACAATTTGGAATGGAATAGCTCACTTAGATAGTGTGCTGCTTTGACATGCATATGATCCAATTCTGAGCCTGGCCTCCACTGCACTGAAGGAAGCTTTGGTGCTATTCTCTCTATTTCTATATGAAAATGTGCAATTTGAAAATAAAAACTATACAATTTTATAGTATTTTTCCTCTTACTTAACTTATTCATGCACACATGTGGATGCACATACTATAAAAAGCATTCCTTCCTCAGGGCACCGAAGATGGACCATCCAGTAGAATGCATACTTTATCGTGTGAGGACCCAGGTTAAAGTCCCCACTCACCATATGGGAACACCTGCCTGGGGAAAGCTTCATGAGTGGTGGAGCAGTACTGTGGTTTTCTCTCACCCATGAGAGACATGCTTTTCTTATGTAACATGTAAAATCAAAACAAAATCCACAGAAATTAAGAGTCTGCTACCAGAAGAATATGCATACATGGACTCCCCAAAAAAAGAAGAAAAAAATCCTGGTGGCAAAATTGAATAAAATATTCCATTCTTTTCTACTGGAATCCTTACCTGATTTACTAAGGAGACAAAGTAGACACTGCTGACGGAATATAAGAAAACAAGTTCTGATCACACACAATAAACATCCTTTAGGTAGAGCTCTTACGCTGTCAGTTATTTCCTTTCAAATTTAGCTGCTTCTTACTAAAAAAAGTAGATAGATCTCTTACTGGATGTACTTTTGTTTCTACATTGTATCTTTTTAAAATCTTCCCAGGCATCAGGGAGGTGGTGCAGTGGATAAAGTATCGGACTCCCTCTGGCATGAGGTCATCCGTTCAAGTCACTGTATCCCATGGGTCAGAGTCATGTTCTGGTTCTCTCTCATTAAAAAAAATAAAAGTTTTCCCATAGTAAGACCAGAACATTAAGAGCAATAAAGGGGATAGAGAAAGTGGAAAGAAAAGGAAAGCAACACAACAAAAACTACAAGGCAATTAACAGGCTGCCCCAACTAGTAGTGATGCTATTGTAACTGATAAAGCCAAAGAAATCATAGATTTAAAGAGGGCCAAAGCATGAAAGATATTTAACTATATTAATCAGTGAAAAAGCAGCCTATGCAGAAATGTCTAACAACCACTTAAAAAGGCCTGGCAGGTGGTTCAGTGATGGAACACAAAACTTGCATTCATGAGACCCTAGGTGTGATCTGTGGCACCACACATGGCTGAGTGTTACTCTGAAGACTTTTCCTGTACCTCTTTAAATGGAATCCAACTGCTTCCAGGCTTTGCAGGATTTGATGGTGTCTTCAGTTTTTCTAAGGCATTTTCAATTGCATCACCGTAGTTGTCCTGAAACCACTTTTCATGGGGGGTTTCTGCAGGGGCTGCTGTGATGCACTTTACATGCTCCAAAGCAAACACAATGGGCTTCATCAAAGCTGTGTGTTTCTCTCGCATGATTGCAATTTTCTCTTCTCTGACCGGGAAAATACAAGGATTTTAAATACACATGTAACAGTGCATCAAGTATAAGTAAATACTATTAAAGACTGTCTAGTATAGTAAAATATTATCAGCACAATAAACTAAGACAGCATGGTAAAGAATCCAGCAAACCAAAGGGTCAGCCGGGGTGTGTGTGTGTGTGTGTGTGTGTGTGTGTGTGTGTGTGTGTGTATGTGTGGTGGGGGGGATTGTGGTGGTGCATGCAACTGAAAACCATTTCCATTTACAAGAACCCTGGTTCAAGCTCCAACTCCCTACCTGCTAGAGGGGGGTGATTCACAAGTCTGAAGGTGTTGATCTTCCTCTACCCTCTCAATCAAATAAAACAGAAAGGGGGGAGGGGAGGAAAATGGGTGCTGGAGCAATGGATTCATAGCGTAGGCAACAAGCCCCATCAATAACTCAGACAGTGGTAGGTGGAAAGGAGAGACAGCTTCCCACACCCCTGCCAAAAAATGGTATACTGTAACTAATTGAAATAAATTAAATATTAAGAAAAAGACTGTAGACAGTTAAAGGACAACATACAACATGTGAAAATCATATATTTGATAATGGACTGCTATCTAGAATGCACTGAGTACATAAAACCAACCACAAATAAAATAAGCAACCTAGTTCAAAAATGGGCAATGTGGTCAAACTGGGAGTTTTCACAGATATGATACAAAATAGTCAAAAGCATACAGAAAGATGTTCAACATTACTAATAACTCATAAAATGCTAAAGTTAAAACCATAATGAGAAAACAATAAGGGCAACAAAAGAGAAAATAAATATAAAAAATGAGATAGGACTTTTAGTGGAGAAACGAGAACTTTTGCATACTGTTTGTATTGAGTGCAAAACAGTGTGGTCGTTAAAGAACTTAGTTTGGTAGTTTCTCTAGAATTTAAACATAAAATATCATAACCAGCAAATTACAGGCTTACACAATGAAGTAACTGAAAGCAGATATTCAGATACTTGTACATGCTTCATACAAGCATGTTTACAACAGATAATTGCATAAACAAAATGTGGTGTATGTCCAAACAATATTCTGCTATGAAAAAGAAAATTTTCTTTTGTATATTTATTTACCCTTGTTTTCAAAAAGAAAATTTTGACACACTCTACAATAGGAAAGAATTTCAAAACACTATGCTAAGCAAAATAAGCTAGATACAAAATGGCAAATACTACCTGATTTCACTTACATGAAGTGGTCAAATTTAGACACAGAAAATGAAATAATGATAGAAAGGAGGCGGGTGATTGGAGGTACACCTGGTTGAACACACACACTAGTGTGTAACAACCTGGGCTCAAGCCCAAAGGCCACACCTGTAGGGAGGAAACTTCACAAGCAGTAAAGCAGTGCTACAGATGCCTGCTAGCTCCATCTCTATCTTCTTCCTTCTATCCAAAATATATAAATAAATAGGTTTTTTTTTTAAAAGGAAAAGTGTTGGGTTGGGGGTATGTGGCAATACCATTTAATAGGTACAATGCTTCTGTTTGTGATGGTGAATAAATTCTGTAACTGGACATGGTGTTTGCTACACATTGTACATATTCTACTACTAAGTTCAATCATACCCTTAAAATTGGTTAAAATGGAAAATGCGTGGTTAGTACATTTTAAATTAAAATTAAAAGGCTTTGAGGCCATATATAGCTAAATGCACACATTACAGTGCACAAGGACCCAGGTTCAAATCCCTGGTCCCACCTGTAGGGGGAAAGCTTCAACAAATGGTGATGCATGGCTACAGGTGTCTCTCTCCCTCACTATCTCCCCTTCCCTCTCAATTTCTGTCTCTATCCAATTCTTCTTCTAGCGTTTGCCCTTCTTCCGTAGCCAGTCAACAGCGTCAGGTTGAGCCTGATGTAAAGTTTCGAGACCTCCTTTGAATCTGGAGAGGTGGCAGTCGTTGACTATGTGGGTCATAGTCTGTAGCTCTATCCAATAATATACAAGAATATTTAAATAAATAAAAGAGCAATTTTTTTTTTTTTTAGTAAAAATGTGTGAAAGCGTACTTGCGTAAAGTGTTATTGTTCTGGACTCTCTTCACCTCATCTTCAAGTTGCTGAATTCGTCTCAGGACATACATGTGTTGCTGTAACAGAACTCCCAACCAGAGCTCATCCCAGAGAACGGTAACTCTGCGCAACTCAGCCACCAGCATCTGAACCTGCACACAAAACAGCACAAGTGAATATACTCATCTACAAATCCACACACAGCACAGTTCTGCACACACTGAAGAAGATAATAAAGTGTGCATCTTTGGTTTGTACAACTAGAGAACCTTAATTAGTGATTAACTATTAGTGATTCTAATAATACAGGTTTGTAAAAGCATTTTTTCCATTATATTTATTTATTTATTGGATAGAGACAGCCAGAAATCCGAGAGGGAAGGGGATGATCGAGAGGGAGAGAGACAGAGAGACACCTGCAACACTGCTTTATCACTTGTGAAGCTTTCCCCCTTGAGGTGGGGAACGGGGACTTGAACCTGGATCCTTGCGCATTGTAACATGTGCGCTCAACCAGGTGCACTTCCACCCAGCCCCCTTGTAAAAGCAATTTTTGATTGTTCTCAAATACTCAAATATTACTACCATGACAATACAAATTGTTCGATCCCCCGCACCACCTTAAGCCAGAGCTGAGCAGAGATCTGGTTTAAAAAAAAATATATATATATATATATATATATATATAGTTTCAAATCAACTTTGGGGTGTTTTTATTTTCTTTTGTACCTGTAACACCATTGTAGGATTTGCAGAAGATAGCTTATCCACAATTTTGGTGTAGCAATCCTGCATCATGGCTTGATCTTCATTTAATCCACTTTTAGGCTCATCCTTATTGCTATCCTGAGAAGCAGGAGGACTTCCTCCCTCACACTCAGAAGCTAACAACTCTTCTCCTTGAATATTGCCAAGTAAAGTTGGAATTGCAGAGGAAAATTTATTTCCTATAATGAAATAGGAAAATAAGGTAGACTTGAATGCTTCTAACATATACTGAGGCAGGGAAAACATCAATAACTGAATCCACTCTAAATCATACATTTAATCAATTTGCCTTCAGTGCACTAAAACAACTAAAAGATCATGAATATTCTGTTATTTGACAAGTTGAGTTTTAATATTTATTAAATTCTAGGCTAATGGTGAAAAGATTAAGTGTTCCCCTACAGAGAGTTCAAGACTCAATTTCAGTCCTATGTCAATTACTCAGCTTGGTGAAAGTAACTAAACAGACAATTTCTCCCAAGTCCCCCCCCCCCCCTTTAAAGGATACTGTGAGTGTTAACAGTAACATGTCTTAGTGCCAGGGACACAGTAATTAATCCCTCAATAAGTGATAATTACTTTAAAAAATGGTAATAACTGTTACTAAGGGAAACTATCAACTGTGGAATAAAGCTCCAAAGAATTTACTTAACAAATTTTATGTGTATAATAACTAAATAGAAGTAACTTAACACGTCATACCTGAAGCCTGAGATTCACTACTAAGTGATATGGTGCCCACTATTGCAGGGTATAGGATGAGATGTGGGGAATCTTGAGCCACACGGCAGAGAAGGTTACAAATACTCTGGCGCACGTATACTTCAGGGTGGTTTAAGCGTGAGAAAAGTTGTGGAATAATTCCTTCAGGATAAGAAGAAAGACAGTCTTAAGATATTAGCATCTGATGGCAGGGAGGTGGTCTAATAGATAATGTAATGAATTCTTAAGTAACTAATGAGATGCCGAGTTCAGTCTGGGGTTCTTTATATTCTCACAGTAACTTTTTATTTAAAAAAAACTATTAAAATTTGTCAACATACTAGATACAAAAGAATTAAAGCCTACTTTGTTTAAGCATTAGTTCGAAAGACCTGAAATTTCTCCCCATGACAAGAATTACACACAATAGTTTTTGATTTGCAAGTTTCCTATGGTTCAGAGTTGTAATCAACAAGCAGAGCAAAACTTTAAGAAATGCTGTGGCAAAATGTATTTTTCCTAATGTCACAAAGGCAAACAATTTTTACATATGGAAAAATAAATTTTCAAAACCTGTGTTTACCACTCTTTTGAAAATTCATTTCGTACATAACAAATTCTGTCAGTCAGTCTTGCATTTCTGAAAAGGTGGAAACAAGTGCTATAACAAGCAGGTAGGCCAGGATGTCCTTGAACTAATGTAGTTCATTCTACAATAACTATTCTTTTTTATTGTTATATACATACATATATACTATCCAAAAATAACTTTTTCTGACACCATTTTTAGACCATCACCTCTCCATGGAGCAGTAGGTGTTGTTTCCAAACCATGTTCCAGAAACTGCCGAAGTTCACCAGCATGTTTCACCAGCAATCTGAGCAGCCTCAATGTGGCCATGACAATCACATCATCAGTGCTCTGCTCCACTCTATTACTTAAATGTAGCCTAGGGTCATCTTCATCTAAAGGAATCTAACAGTGACAAATGAAAGAAAAAGCAGTTCAGGATACTGGTTCTCTTGGAAAGAAATCTCAAATTTACTTAGAATACTGTGCTGTGTACCTGGCCGGCATTGAGTTTAAGGAAAGTAAAATATGCACTGCAAGACAACTTGTAGAGGCTGAATATTCTATCTACAACTTTCCTCCACACTTTAATAACTCCTTCTGTGGCGTTTTCATCTAGCTCTGAAAGCCATGGACAGCTTGATATTAACTGGCGCCATATAACATCAACCATATCATCTTCTTCATTGTCTTCATTTTCTGTTATCTGAAGTGTTATATCTTCGTCCTGGGGGGAAATATAAAAGGCTACTTAAAAACATAAACCAGCAGAGGTCACATAGGCTCCTAAGCTGAATATGGGCCCCAGATCAGATCAAACTGATAGTGTTTACAATCAACAATACTTATACACCTTTTCCATATTTGGGAGCTACTCTCTTCCCTGATCCAGCTTTCTAGTAATTTTTCCAGCCATGACATCATCTCCCCAGACAATAACTTGGATCCACCTGCATATCAGATGTCAGGCTCAGTAAGAAAAAACTAGCCATGGGCTCTTTAGAATATAACTAAAATAGGACTACTAACTATCTACAAACCAGAGACCCCCCCTGCCACACACACACACACACACACACACACACACACACACACACACACTTCATATGAACTATTCAAGCCTTTAGGGTCATGATTGGTCAACAATTTGTTTGGCTTTATATGTTAACTCTTTTTTCAGCCACCAGGTTCCAGATGCTACCATGATGCCAACCGAACTACCCTGGGCAGACAACCCCACCAATGTGTCCTGGAGACCCGCTTCCCCAGAACCCCGCCCCACTAGAGATAGGCTGGGAGTATGGATTGACCTGCCAGTGCCCATGTTCAGTGGGGAAGCAATTACAGAAGCTGGACCTTCCACATTCTGCATCCCAAAATGACCCTGGGCCCATATTCCCAGAGGGATAAAGAATACGAAAGCTATCGGGGGAGGGGATGGGATACGGAGTTCTAGTGATGGGAATTGTGTGGAGTTGTACTCCTCTTATCCTATGGTTTTCGTCAGTGTCTCCTTTTTATAAATAAAAATTAAAAACAAACAAACAAACAAACACTACGAACCAAAGAAAGAGTAGATGGTTTTTCTGTTAGTGAAAGCATTTTCTTGTGGAAAAAAACTAAATGTTTCCATGTTGCTGTCAACAAGTTTCTCTTGTTTTACAGTATGCTAAGAAAACTAGTAAAAACAAAGAAAGGAAATATAGCCGGGGTGTGTGTGTGTGTGTGTTAATGTGCTTCTCTCTCTCTTTTTTTTTTATTTAAGAAAGGATAAATTAACAAAACCATAGGGTAGGAGGGGTACAACTCCACACAATTCCCACCACCCAATCTCCATATCCCACCCCCTCCCCTGAATGTGCTTCTCTTAAGAAAACTAAGCGTAATATACAAACATTTTGAGGTTGATTATACACATAAGGTCACAAGACACCCAGTGAATATGTATGTTACACAGCTTTGGTAGACACTGATGCTTGCTAAAGTCTGGAGCAAGAAGTGAGTCAGTACAATTTAGTATGACAAATAAAAGCTTTTAAAATCAGTCATGACAAGGGCTGACAGCATAACAGTTATGCAAAGAGACTGTCATGCCTAAGTCTTCAAAGTACCAGGTTCAATTCTCCCACACCATACCATAAACCAGAACTGAATAGTGCTCTGGTAAAAAATAACATCTAGAATAAAGCTTAGTCACTACCAACTGTTCCCAAAAAGAGTAATTGAAATGGAAATTTAATTTACATAAAAGATTCATCATGTGGGCTGTGGAGAAAGAATTACATTTATGGAAAAAAATTTCCATGCATAAAGCACCAAAGATCCCAGGATGAATCCCCAGGACCATCATAAGCAGGAGCTTAGTAGTGTTTTGACAAAATATAAATTGAATTAAATCAAATTAAACAAAGCAAAACAAAATCCAAGTTTCATCTTGTAGCTGGGAAGGTAGTACAATTGATAAAGTTCTGGACCTTCAAACATGGAAGTCTGGAATTCAATCCCCATCATCATATATGATGGTCTTATTCATAAATATTGTAAAAGTCTTGTGAAACATTACCCCCTAATAAAGACATTTTTAAAGTCTTGGGGCCTGTGGGTTGGCTCACACAGTAGAATGCACACTTGGTCATGTGAAGGACCTGGGCTTGAGGCCCTACTATCTATCACACAGGTCAGCTGTGTGGGGAGGTTTCAGAAGTGGTGGAGCAGTGTTGCATGTTGACTCTTTCTCTCACCACCCCCGTTAGTTTTTCCAGCTGAACTTCACTATACTTTCATTTTTTATTATATTTATTTTCCGTTTTGTTGCCCTTATTTTTCATTGTTGATGTAGTTATTGTTGTTGTTATTAATGTCATCAGTGTTTAGGACAGAGAAATGGAGAGAGGAGGGGAAGACAGAGAGGGGGAGAGAAAGATTGACACCTGCAGACCTGCTTCACCGCCTGTGAAGTGACTCCTCTGCAGGTGGGGAGCCGGGGGCTCGAACCGGGATCCTTACGCCGGTCCTTGCGCTTTGTGCCATATACTCTCATTTTCTATGGAAAAGAAAGTAAGGGAGTTTGACAGAACCACAAAAGAAAAAACAAGACATTATATTTATCTTTGAACAGAGAGAGAAACTGAGAGGGAAGAAGGAGAAAAACAGAGAGAAAAGCAAAGCGAGAGACCTGCACCACTGCTTTACCATTTGTGAAACTCCTCCCCTACAGATGGGGACCGGAAGCTTGAACCCAGGCCCCTGAACACTATGATGTGTATACTCAAACAGGTAGAGCACCACTTTGGCCACATCACTATTTTAAATTGGCAGCAGGGTTACTTCTGGGATTAAGTGCCTACACTACGAATCCACCACTCCTGGTGGCTTCCCAAACCCCCTTTTTCTGTATGATGGGGGTGATGGGGAAGAGACAGAGAAAGACAAAGATAAAATGAGATTGAGTTCAAGTACCACTTCACCACTTATGACGCCCCCCCGCCTCCACCCAGGTTCTTGTGCCTGACAGCGTGGGTACTCTACTGGTTGAGACACTGGCCATCCATAACATCATCTTTTTTTTTTTTAAACAAAAGCAATTAACTTTATTCCTCAAGAACCTACATTCTTAGCAAAATATCACAACTCATTTTTATCTTCAAACTCAAAAAAAAAAGATCTGACTTGAGATAAAAATTGCTTTAATGGGGGTTGGGCGGTAACACAGTGGGTTAAGCACACATGGCGCAAAGCGCAAGGATCGGCGTAAGGATCCTGGTTCGAACCCCCAGCTCCCCACCTGCAGGGGAGTCGCTTTACAGGCGGTGAAGCAGGTCTGCAGGTGTCTGTCTTTCTCTCCCCATCTTCCCCTCCTCTCTCCATTTCTCTCTGTACTATCCAACAACAAACAACATCAACAACAACAGTAATAACCATAATAACCACAACAAGGGTACCCAAAATAAATAAAATTGCTCTAACCAGTAAGCAGATAAATGCCATCAACCACCTCAAAATCAATGAATTGGAACAGTGATCTTGAAAACAATGCCTTGAACACAGTATATTTTCCTTACCTGAATCCCAGCAGGTCTACACACAGCTTGTCCAAGAATACCATAAATTCTCTCTTTTTCTTCTTCAGTTATAGTGTCTGGAAGCAGATTCTGAACTTCAGATTTTTCTCTAGGAAGTAGACGAACACCTTCACCCTGACTATAAAAATAGACAAGTGATCAGTATTTCAGTTACAAAACTTCCACCATAACCTCAGACTTCAAATCTCTACTCTGCAATACTCAAATTACTTACACAAGTCAACATACCTGGCATTGTCAACCACTTTCCTGCCCCACCTATATGCCCAACTAGCCAATGCTGCCCAAGATTTGGCTACTTCGGGGGCCTGTACTGAAGACAGGTGATACAACTGTCCCAAAATGAAGTCAGGTTCTCCAACTCCAATATGTACTGCCATGATAGAGGAAAAAACGAAATAATGAAAATAATGAAAGAATTCAGTAGTATTAACATACTTAAACTTCTTTTTATTTATTTATTCATTCCCTTTTGTTGCCCTTGTTTTATTGTTGTTGTTATTGATGTTGTTGTTGGATAGGACAGAGAGAAATGGAGAGAGGAGGGAAGACAGAGAGGGGGAGAGAAAGACACCTACAGACTAGCTTCACCACTTGTGAAGCAACTCCCCTGCAGGTGGGGAGCCGGGGGCTCGAACCAGGATCCTTACTCTGGTCCTTGTGCTTCGCGCCACATGCTAATAACCCACTGTGCTACAGCCCTGACTCCCCATACTTAAACTTCTAATAACATTCTCATTAACATTTTAGGACTTTACTATCTATTAAGTTCCATGATAGTAAAGCATATAATTTGATGAAGTTCAAATTAGTATTCTGCTTGCCTAAAAGATGAGTATGTTTAATGAATCACCCCCTTCACAAATAAGCTTTATTTCCCTGTAAAACAAATAAATGGTGAGGCATTGTACCTACGTGTAGTCAACTGTTAAATTATTTACACTCCCCCCACTCCAAAATGGGGAAAAAATAATAAAGAACAGCTACTAGATAGTTTCAGACATATGTGCCATATGTTACTAAAATAAACCTTCAAGAAATTCCATGTGTGTTTTTGTGTGTTGTATACATACCACCACAAACTGACTCTTAGACTCTGCAAAAGTTATGGTTATCAGAAGGAACAGGAGAGGAAAAATCAAGGATAATCAAGGATAATAGGTGGTAGGTGTGGTGAATTTTATATATGAGTGTATATCTGTAATCACGTAACAATACACATAATATTGTGAACTTACGTTAGATAAATAAGAATTAACTAAAATAACAGCACACAAAAATATACCTACCTAGTTGTACACATTTATTAAGAAATCTAACTTAACTGAAAAAAAAAAAAATCAATGGTTCATGATACTAAATTTCTTAAGCAATTTAGGTGTCAGATGTGTTGCATTCTAAATTTGACTATATCCTCTTGCTTAGAGTTGGGTTAGACATTCTGAAAAGACAAGTACTTAGATGATATATGAGGTAAGTATTTTTATTCCAAAAGGTAATCATCTACTAAAGTACTATTAATTGCTATCAAGGTTTATAATGATCATAAACATATCTGTTATGAATAAAAAGGATCTGTAATACATGAAGATTTAAAAGGGGCACCCAGTTTAGTAGACACTTCAAGCCCCTGTGGTCCCCACTTGCAGGGAGAAGCTTCACGAGTGGTGAAGCAAATGCTGTAGGAGTCTTCCCTGTCTTCTCTCTCATCCCCTCAATTTCTCTCTGTTCTATCAAACATAGACAAACAGACAAGGAACATAGTTTTCAGGAGCAGTGGATTTGTTTTGCAAGCATCACACCCCAGCAATAACCCCGGTGACCATTAAAAAGAAATGTGAGGCCAGGAGGTGGTACACCTGGTTAAACTAAAAGTTAAACTAAAGTGTGCGAAGAACTGGGTTTAAGCGAACGGTGAAGCAGGGTTGCAGGACTCTCTCTCCCTCTCTCTCGCCCCATCTCAATTTCTGTCTCTATCCAATAAAGAGAAAAAAAAAAAAGTAAAGTGTGTATATTCAATGTAAGTAAGTAAAATCCTCGTTTTCACAATAAAAGGTAGTATCTCATTTCAACTAAGAATTAAGTGTATCCCTTTCCTAAAAGCATGACAATGGTGTCTACCATAAAAGGCTTCCCTGATTGAATGAACTACCCTGTTTGTTGGGTGCCTTTGTTATTAACATAATTATGCTAGAATGTGAACGCTTAATCCTCATATAGTATCTGTGCTGCACACCAGTCAAGGGGACCACAAACTACTACTTTCTCATTTCTTGGTTTTCTTTCTTTTCTAGAATGAGATGGAATAGTAAATATTTAGTGCAGGACCAAGCTGTCATTAAAATCACCGAAGTCCATAAAAAGTGTCATGAATCTGGAAGGTGTAAAGTGTGACTTGGGGGACATAGCTCAGTGAACTACATAATGTCATTCCATACTGAAGAAATGTATTCACAGAGCATTAATACTAAATGTCCATGGATCTCCTTTTTGTGTGACAAATTATAGACACTATAATATTAAAAACTTAAATGGTTTCTAAAATTATTATTTAAAACTAGTAAAAGAAAGCTTACCTGTAGATTCACTCTCAATCCGAGGATACTCTTCTTCCGTTGTGTTAACTGATGGCAGTTCTATTAAAGTGAGAATATTTTTTGACAAAGTAGATAGACTGGTGACATTCTGCTGTTGCTGAGCTCTGTAAACTTGTTTTAACTGCCCTGAAATTTCTTTCCATTCTGCCTGGATCCATTTAGCCAGCGTTAGAATTGATTTAGCAACTGCACATTCAGCTTTGGCTGACTTGCAGAAAGATATGGCACATGAGCTCAACATTTCCATTGCATGTGTTGACTGACCTACAGAAAGCCAAACAAAACAAAAGCAGCTATCAGAAGCCTTAAAATCAAATGACTTGAAGCAAAATAATAAAAACTTTAAAACATCTAAATTCTGGGATACAGGTCACTAATAAGAGTGCAGTTTTGCCTATAGGTTCAATATCAAGCACAGAACTAAGTACAATGGTTAAGCAAAAAAGCTATCAGGCCTGAGGCTCTGTTGTCTGAGGTTCAATTGCCAGCACCACAATAAGAGAAAACTAAGCAGTGCTCTCGTCTCTGTGTATCTCTCATATTAAAAAATACACTTAAAAAAACAGCATGACAAATTATTAAAAAATATGTATATATGTAGATAAATGATTGAATGCAAATTCAGTACTAAACAATGAAAATATTTTTTACTTTAATACACAAGAATAAAATCTTTATATATTTTTTATCAGCATACTATTCAGCTCCGGCTTATGGTGGTGCAGGTGATTGAATCTGGGACTTTGGAGTCTCAGGCACGAGAGTCTGTTTGCATAACCATTATGCTATCTATCCCCTGCCCCAAAATCATTCTTTTAAAAGCACAAAATTGTAGAGATAAGTCAATTACATTTAGTATTTTACTCAAGACTCATGTTCTTTTCTAAGAACCGAGAGTGGGGGGTGTGAGAAATCAATTGTTGGCTTACCATACACATGATTTCTATTAGAGCTATGGATTAATTTTACTAACCTGCAGTATACAGCAATTTGGTTTTCTCAATATCAAGTTCAGGTCCCCATTTTTCATCCACTTGGCCTTGCGTTGATAGTTTCTTAAAATGTTGGACTAAGTCTTGTGCAGTGGTAGTCTTTCCCAGTTGAACCTCACTACATTGTGCCAGTAGTCTTGTTGCAAGTGACACATTCCCCCGTTTTCTAGCAAACTTTGCAGCTGTTAAACCTAATTCCATGAGATGGCTTCTAATTGGAATTGTTTGTTCTGCAGAGAAGAAAATGTTATTAGTCCTTGACTTGTCTAACTCTAGATTTCACGGGGGGGGGGGGGGGGGGCAGCGGCAGTGTGCTGGTTTAAAAAAAAATACTTCCCTGGGGCCAGTAGTACAGTGGGTTAAGCACACATAGTGAGAAGTGCAAGGATCTGTGTAGGGATCCCGGTTCGAGCCTCCAGCTCCCCACCTGCATGGGGGGTGGGGGGTCCCGCTTCTCAGGCAGTGAATAAAGCAGGTCTGCAGGTGTCTGTCTTTCTTTCCTACTCCTCTCTCGATTTCTCTCTGTCCTATCCAATAACAAGGGCAACAATAACAAGGGCAACAAAATGGGGAAAAAAATAAGCCTCCAGGAGCAGTGGGTTCTAGAGCCCTAGCAATAACCCTGGAGGAAACAAACAACCTCTCCAGCATTGCCTTCTTCCCACAACCTTCCTAAATAAATATGACTCACTTTTCTCCAGACGTACACCATGGTGCATAAAATATATTAAAAAAATTATAAAAAACAAAACAAAAAAGTCATCCTTTTCTTGTAAACATCCTCTACCCTTCTACCATGCCACTGTCTCCAGATTTACTCCTACATTTCTTTTTTGTTTTTTTAATAATTTTTTTATATTTATTTATTCCCTTTTGTTGCCCTTGTTTTATTGTTGTAGTTATTATTGTTGTTATTGGTGTCACTGTTGGATAGGACAGAGAGAAATGGAGAGAGATGGGAAAGAGAAGGATAGACACCTGCAGACCTGCTTCACCGCTTATGAAGAGACTCCCCTGCAGGTGGGGAGCCGGGGCTCGAACCGGGATCCTTACATTGGTCCTTGCACTTTGTGCCACATGCGCTTAACCCGCTACACTACTGCCTGACTCCCTTACTCCTACCTTTCTAAAGAATCCTCCTCAGCCTCCTGCACTTTCTCCCTGGATGATACTATCTGCTCCTGTGACTTCAAATACCATACAAATGTTAATGACTCTTGAATCTTTCTAACACATCTGAATCACACTTGCCTATGAGTCACCTATACCCAAAGATTTCAAAAAACACTTTCGTCTGTGTCAAGTGGTTCGTTTTTTTTAAAAATATTTTTCCCTTTTGTTGCCCTTGTTTTTATTGCTGTTATTGATGTCCTCGTTGTTGGATAAGACAGAGAAATGGACAGAGATGGGGAAGACAAAGAAGGGAAGAGAAAGACAGACAACTGCAGACATGCTTCACTGCCTGTGAAGTGATGCCACTGCAAGTGGGGAGCTGGGGGGCTCGAACTGGGATCCTTTTGCTGGTCCTTGTGCTTCGCACCACAGGAGCTTAACCAGCTGCACTACACTCGACTCCCAAGTGGTTCATCATCTACCACTCTCCAAACCTTCTGCTTTCTTCTAATTTTCCTGCGCATGACAAGCTGCAGGTGCCTGGCAGTCATCAAAGACTTTATTCTCAGTCCTTATACCACAGCTGCCTGTTCTGTATCCAGTGCCAGTAGACACTGGCTACTTTCCTCATTGGCTTCTTTGGCCTCAGGCTTAGCATCCTCAAACTCACTGTCTGCAACTAAAATGGCTTACACAAAGGTAAATCTGAACATTCAACCTTATTTTGATGTTCTGAAAACATCCCAACTACTGGATTGGAATTGTAAAGTACCTATGCCTTACATTCCAAACTCAATCTCATCCAACCCACACTTTCTTTCTTTGGTGAATGGAGTAATCTCAGAATCTTGCATTTTACCCACTGTCATCTATTCTAATTCAATCATTCTACCTTTTTCTTATCCCTACTTCACACAAGCTCACACTTAGGAATCACTTTCCAAGTCCTTTTGTGATTCTTAGGTGTCTCTGCTGTACGTCTTTTTAGTATAATATGGGCACATCTACTTAGTATGTAATATTGAGGTTTCTTGCTTGAGGTCAGCTTTTTTTTTTCCTTCTCCTAGAATCTAGAATCCCTTTTGTCCTAGGAATGTAGAAAGTGGACTAAGTTCACCAATATATTCAACTTCCAAACACAGTACCTGGCACAAAGCACACATTTGAAAAACACTTATTGCATAAAGAAAAAGGAGGCAAAAATGAAGTTGTCTTTGAATGCAACCAGTTAGGTTACTTTTTATAACATATTAAAATTTATGAAAAGTGTAACTAGCTCCGTCCAGGCAGTGGCAATCCCCCACACCATCATAAGCTAGAGCTGATCAGTGCTCTGGTAAAATGATAAAAAGAAAGGCCTTCATTCCTGTGGCACCAAACCTTCCAGGTTCAAGTCCCAGTACCACCAGAAGCCAGAGCTTAGTAGTACATCTCTGGTAAAATCAATATTAAAAAATATAAAAATAGGCAATATTTTCAGAAATGCCACAGCCCCAATGACCATCAATAAAATGCTAAAACATGATTTATTAGGAAAATGAAAATAAGTCCGAGGATATGCTACTAAACATTCACTCTAAAACAAACTAAGAACCAAACCACACCAAGGATGTAATGCCAGAAGAAATGTCAGCCGATCTTGGATGGACCTTGAAAAATTCATGTTAAGTGAAATAAGTCAGAAACAGAAGGATGAATATGGGATGATCTCACTCTCAGGCAGAAGTTGAAAAACAAGATCAGAAAAGAAAGCACAAGCAGAACCTGAACTGGAATTGGCGTATCGCACCAAAGTAAAAGACTCTGGGATGGGTGGGTGGGGAGAATACAGGTCCATGACGGATGATAGAGGACCTTGTGGGGGTTGTATTGTTATATGGGAAACTGGGGAATGGTATGCATATACAAACTACTGTATTTACTGTTGAATGTAAAACATTAATTCCCCAATAAAGAAATATAATAATAAAAAAAAACACAACTCAAATATCCACCATAAGTCAATAAGCAAAAATGAGATATTCATATAATGGGCATTACTCAAGAATAAGAAAGTTCAGACTACTGAGCTTTAACAAACAAAAATTCTCCAGCTCAGAGAAGTCAGACACAACAAGATATATTAAGTATGTAAATCCTCGTGTGGATTAAGTTTTTTTTTGTTTTTTACTCCCAGAGGACTGCTCAGCTCTGGCTTATGGCAGTTCGGGGGATTGTACCTGGGACTCTGGAACCTCAGGCACGAGTCTCTTTACATAACCATTATACTATCTACCCCTGCCCCAAGATCAAAGTTTGATGCACTGTAACAGAAAGTAAATCAGGGGGCCAGGTGGTAGTACACCTGGTTAAGCACACGTTACAGTGTGCAAGGAGGGTCCAGGTTCTAGTCCTTGGTCTTCACCTGCATAGGGAAAGCTTCACAAGTGGTGAAGCAGGTCTGCAGGTCTGTCTGTCTGTCTCTCTCCCTCCCCATTACCACCTTTCCTCTTAATTTCCCTGTCTTTATCCAATAGTAAACAAAAATTAAAAAAAAAAGTAAATTAGCAGTTGTCTAAGAAGGAGCCGATAGAAAAGTCATAAATCTTAGAGGGTGAGAAGAATGTTACAAAAATTGATATTTACACAGGTAAAGATGTTAAAACAGATATATGCACTATATTTCAATAAAGCAATTGAAAAGTAACCTTGTTACCTTTTATTTTTTCCAACAACTGACTCTGGTACATAGTATATCTTAATGCCTGCATCCATGGCCTCACATCATGCTGTTTACATGAACGTAAAGCTTCACTGAAGAGTGGAATAAGACAGTCCTGCCAGAGAAAAAACTGCTTAATGTAAAGGAATTTAGTAAAATTTACATTCAGAGCTCAAGTATACCCATCTCCATAGAATGACTGGCCCCTTCAGATCTATTCCAATTTATTCAACTATATACATTTTTCATTCTATCTTGGAGACACAAGTAGAAAAGACACTTTTGGGGGGAGACCTAGTTTGGGTCCTCCCAACAATCAGAATATTTTGTCAATAGTGTGATATTTTTTTAACATTTAACATAAATACTGTAAAACAAATGCTACATTACAGAAAAACGTTTTACTACTGATTTATAAGGAGACTCTGTAATCAAAACTGCTTGGTACTGGAACATGAATAGACATACTGACCAGTGGAATAGAATTGAGAGCCCACAAGTAAGCCCCCATACCTATGGACATCTAATATTTGACAAAGGTGCAGACTATTAAATGGGGCAACAGGAGTTTCTTCAACAAATGGTGTTAGAAAAAATGGGCTGAAATGTTTAGAAGAATGAAACTAAATCACTGTATTTCACCAAACACAAAAAGTAAACAAGCAGATTCTCAAAATTTAAAATTTTCTTGAGAAGACACAATATTCAATTAAACTTCATTTGATTGGGAAGGACCGTTTGTATACATTTTAAACAAATGGAAAATTTATGTTATCTGCTGGGGGGGGGGGTGTTAAACCAGAGCACTGCTCAGCTCAGGTTTATGGTGGTTTAGGGATTGAACCTGGGACCTTGGGAACTCAGACATCAGAGTCTCTTTGCATAACCATTATGCTATCTACCCCCACCATAAATACATTTTTTAAAAACAAATTTTATTTTAAAACTTGAGAAACAAGGCTTTGCTTTTCACTGAAGCCAATTAGTTCAGAAGAATACATTGTAAAAAAATAAATAAAGATAAAAGACCACATATACAAACCTCTGTTGAAAGTCGATTAGAAACTGTATTCTCCAAAGCAGAAGAGCAATACAGCTGTAAGGTACTTAGTACTGGCAAAGACTGCGAAACTGTCAACGTAGAAAGTCTCAGTGGTCCAATAGCTATGCGGGAAGTTTGCTTCAAGTACTTTACCACATTTCTGAAACAAAATAGCTGCTGTTAATAAATAAGACTTTAAAATTTTTCAAATCTTTAAAAATATTATTTATTTATTTTCCCTTGTTTTTATTGTTGTTGTAGCTATTGTTGTTACTGATGTAATCATTGTTACAGAGGACAGAGAGAAATGGAGAGAGGAGGGGAAGACAGGGGGAGAGAAAGATACGTGCAGACCTGCTTCACCGCTTGTGAAGCGACTCCCCTGCAGCTAGGGAGTCAGGGGCTCAAACAGAGATCCTTATGCTTTGAGCCACGTGTACTTAACCCTCTGCACTACCGCCTGACTCCCGAGATTTTAAATTTTTAACCTAAGAGATTACAGCAGTTTGATAAATATTCATATTGGCATCCAAAGGAAGTGAATGGAGAGGAGTCTGATCTCTCTTAGGAAAAATGATAGAATTTTCAGTAACTACCTCACCCTTACCAAGGTATACAGGTAAGTATACATTCCTAATATGCACATTCCCATCTGAGGATTAAACTTACTCTGTAATAGACTGCCACTTCTGATCTTGTTCTATATGGTTTAAAGCAGTTGCCAAACAAACAGAACTTCTCAACAACTGAACTTCAATGGACTTCTGAAGTTCTCTGGGATCTGGACTCAGCATGTTAGGAAGCAGTTTCTTCATATCTACAGAAGTTAAATAAATGTGATTAAATTATTTTGCTTTTTAATGTACAAAAGTACTTGTATGACAGTGTGAGAAAAAAAACAATGAATACCTAATTTCATATACCAATTTAAGAAGCAGACTAAGCATTTCTTAACAGCTATAAAAGTTATACTACACACACACACACACACACACACACACACACACACACACACACAAAACCTCCACCCCAGAGGCTCCAGAT
The DNA here is from genome assembly GCF_950295315.1 of Erinaceus europaeus. Lineage (NCBI taxonomy): Eukaryota > Metazoa > Chordata > Mammalia > Eulipotyphla > Erinaceidae > Erinaceus > Erinaceus europaeus. The sequence continues at coordinate 13,322,796 of NC_080176.1, read as the reverse complement.
TCACTAAGTTCAGGAGTTGACTCAGTGGGTAAAATATACATCCTAGCATGCAAAAAAGCTGACTTTAGTCTCATGAACCACATGGGAGATGCTATGGACAGTGTCAACAGAACGCCATCAGTTGAGAACAGCACTTTGGTGTCTCTCCTTTCTCAAAAAGCACAGAATTTAAACACGCACACACTCACGCATGCACACCACCACCACCACCACCACCAGCAGCAGCACCTGCTAAACCTCCCTCCCTTCTTTCCTCTCAAGGATAAAACCTGAAACATTGAAACATATGGGGAAAATGTAAGTCCTAACCTTTAACATGTTAAACTATTCCCCAGCAAGTTAACTATTTAAAGGGACAAATCAAACCTACAGTTGGCTCAATAATATAGCTCACCTGGGTGGGTTCTTGCTTTCCCATTCACCTGACACAGGCTTGAGCCCAACCTCCACTACACAGGAGGAAACTCAGGTATTGTGGTGTCTTTCCCTATCTCCCTGTCTCTGTCTCTCTATCTGAGAAAATTTGGAGTGATGCCACAGAGACAACAGCAGAAATGACAACAAAAAACATTACCGAAAAATCTTATAGACACTAGCAAGTCAATACACGAGATATAGGACTAATGCTAAACATGAAATATAGTACTGATTTTGGTGTATAAACTTTATAAAAATATTCAAATTGTAACAACTTAATGAACCGTCAACATGCCAAACAAGTGGTCTGGGAGTTAGCACAGTGGTCAGTCACAGCACTAGATCTGAAGCACAAGTTCCCGAGTTTAATCAATAGCTGCAATTATTCCAGAGTGATGCTTTGTTTCTTTCTCTTTGTCCTCCACCAACTAATAAACTTAAAAGAAAGTTAGATAAATTTCAAATTAAGCCCTTTTCCAGTTTCTTTACCCTCCCCCCTTTTTTTAAAGAGGCAGAGAGACTACAGCTGTGAAGCTTCTTTTTAGTGGGGTGGGGGCTGAGCTCAAGCTTAGGTTCCACACATGACAAATAGCACACTATGCAAGTGGGTTGTTTTGCTGGCTTTAAATTTGCTTAATTTTAATTAAAGTGTCTTTCAATGCCAAATAAAATTTAAAGAGAATGACCCTAGACAGGTTTCTTCACATGGGACTTTGAGCTAAAATATCTGACATGTTTTGTAGTTCTTCTTCTTCTAGCGTTTGCCCTTCTTCCGTAGCCAGTCAACAGCATCAGGTTGAGCCTGATGTAAAGTTTCGAGACCTCCTTTGAATCTGGAGAGGTGGCAGTCGTTGACTATGTGGGTCATAGTCTGTCTGGAGCCGCAGGGGCAGTTCGGGTCGTCTCTGGCGCCCCAGCGATGGAACATAGCGGCACACCGGCCATGGCCTGTTCGATAGCGACTGAGGAGGGCCCAATCATAACGTGCTAGGTCAAAGCCGGGTTGACGCTTGCAGGGGTCTGTGATGAGGTGTTTGTTCTTTACCTCAGCTGACTGCCAACTCTGTTTCCAAGAGACTGGAACAGAGAAGTTCAGTGTAGGCGTAGGGGACCAGATTGGGTGACGAGACGTCAATCGTTGGACAGGGTGGGCGAAGATATCCGCGTATATTGGCAGGTCCGGTCGAGCGTAGACGTGGGAAATGAACTTAGATGATGCCGGATCCCGACGAATATCTGGCGGGGCGATGTTGCTAAGAACTGGCAGCCATGGAACCGGGGTGGAACGGATGGTTCCAGAAATTATCCTCATGGAGGAATATAATTTGGAATATTTACATCAATGACCTCCCAGAAACTTCTTCAAGGAAGTTCATCTATGCCGATGACATCTGCTGTGCAACTCAGGCATCCAAGTTCGACATCCTCGAGGAAACACTCACGAAAGACATGTCTCTGATATCTGATTACTGTAAAAAATGGCAACTAATCCCTAGCACTGCAAAAACGGTATCATCTGTTTTCCATCTACACCATGCCTCGGCCTCGCGTGAGCTTAATGTACAGCTTGGCGATACGATATGAGAATCCGGCATGAAGCCCAGCCAGTCTATCTTGGCGTTACTCTCGACCGCACTCTGTCATTTCACAAACATCTCATAAAAATTGCAGCAAAGGTGGGCGCGAGGAATAACATCATTGCAAGACTGGCCAGCTCCTCATGGGGCGGGCGCGAGTGCTTCCACACTACGATCATCATCTCTGGCATTATGCTATTCCACTGCAGAATACTGTGCCCCAGTATGGTTCTGTAGCCCCCATGTTTTGTAGTAAAACACATGAAATCAAACATTTTGGATAACTTCTCAAGAAAAAATTACTTGTCCTCAAAATGTCATCATTATTTCACATACCTATTTTTTCTTTTGATCCTCCAGCGAGCAGACTGATATTTTCTCCTGGTAACAATTCTAACTGCTCAGTGCATTCAACAAATTCTCCAGATTCAAAACTGCTTAGTGATCTGTAATTAAAATATTAGTTTTTTATTTTGCCCTACCAAAAGTAAAGATAAATTTCTACCTGGTCTGCCATTTTATTTGGAAGCACTAGCACTCCTGGTACTTAGCACTAAGAATGGACAAACTGGAAAGCCACAGTATTCGTTCTGCTCAGTTTAGCTACTCCTCCATGTCTCTTTGTCTGGTGCACTGTATTTATCTTCAGGACTCTCTCCACAAAACCGACAGTGTAACCTCTGCTGGGCAACATCTATTTCTCTCCTAGCTACCACTAAACTCTTTACTTGGCTTTATCTCTAAACTCAAACACAAGCAAGCCTCTAAAGCTCTGCTATGCTACTATCTCAATCTCAGGTCCTCATCCTGCCTCCCTCCACTATTGGTCTCACTCATTCCATTTATCTCTTTTCTTGTTTTATTGCATTGACTTCTCTTTCAGATAATTCTTCCTTTCTACTTTCTTGACACATGAAGAGGAAGACTCTTCTAAAACTTCCTATAGTTCTATGTCAACACCACAGGACCTAGACTTCCCAATGCTGTTTTTAGATCCCTCATGCTGTTCTCATTTTGATTATAGCAGTTCTCCAATAGTCTTAACTTAGTTTTTCACTCTCCTTCCTGTTAATCCCTCATTTTTGTGTGTCTGACTTGAGCACAAGAAATATACATCACCTTATTATACTTGCTCTCACATTAGTAAGTCCTAGTCTACAGCAAGCAGTTTCTCAGGCCAGCTGTCACTAGTGGGCAATGATGCTTTAATGCAGTTTACTAACCAACTCTTATGATTTCTGCCACTAAAGGGCTTGGACCCTTTCCATAGGTAGGTTCTACAATGTCCTCACACCTTCTGCTAAAAACTAACTCCACAGAGATGGATGCAAACAAACAACCTTTAATTTCTTCTACCTTACCCTCAATCTACCAACCACCACTGCCAAACTGTATGTATCTATATTTTAAGGTTTTATTTATAGGGGCCGGATGGTGGTGCACCTGGTTAAGTGCATGTATTGCAATGAGCAAGGACCTGGGTTTGGGCACCTGGTCCCCACCTGCAGGGGGAAAACTTTACGAGTGGTTAAGCAGGGCTGCAGGTGTCTCTCTCCCTACCACCGCCCTCCCTCTTGATTTCTGGCTGTCTCTATCCAATAAATAAAGATAATAAAATAAATTTAAAAGAATTTAAAACTTTTTAAAAAAAGAAGCAAAAACAGTTTCTCAAAAACTGAGATATGTTATGCATGTACAAACTATTATATTTATTGTCAAATGTAAAAGATTAATCCCCCAATAAAGAAATTTTTTTAAAGTTTTATTTATTAATGAAGATTGGAGGAGAAAGAATCAGCTATCACTCTGGTATATGTGCTACCAGGGATTGAACTTGGGACCTTATGCTTTAGAGTCTAATGCTTTATTCACTAAGCCAATTCCTGGACCAGCTAACTATGTATCTAGTCTTAATTGCTTTTGAGGCACAGAAAATGTGTGCCAATCAAATACTTGAAAATTCTGTATCCTGTTTCTTCTCTCTCCTGATCCCTAGTGGCTCCATTCCCTTGGTCTACAGAACACTTAATCTCCCCAATATCTAAAATAGACCCACTTCTCTCCTGTGGTCATAGCTTCCTCTACTTGATGGGGGAAAAAAAAAAAAACTTTAGTATCCAATATGCCTAACTTTCATGTTTCAATTTCACCATCACTCAGAAGTATTCAGGGGCTGGGTGGTGGCGCGCCTGGTTAAGTGCACACATTATAGTGTGGAAGGACTTAGGTTCAAGCCCCTGGCTCCCCGCCTACAGGGGGGAAAGCTTCACATGTGCTAAAGCAGGTCTGCAGGTTATCTCTGTCTCTCCGTATCTCTTTGTTCCCCCTAAATTTCTCTCTGTCCTGTCAAATAAAATAAAGTTTAACAATAAAATTAAAAGTATTCAACATGTGGTGGGGGAGACAGCATGTTATGCAAAAAGACTTTCATGCCTGAGGCTCCTAAGTGCCAGGTTCAATACCCATCTCCACAATACAGAGCTGAACAGTGCTTTAGTTTAAATAGTAATAAGTATTCAACCTGGCTACTGTGTCTCTTTGCAAATCTCTGAGGTTTTTGACAAAGCTTACTATTCCGGTGTGATTCTTCTAAATCGCTGACACTCCCATTCTCAGTGCCCTTGTAATTTTTTTTTTAAAATACTTCCTTTCCCAATTCTTAATATTCACAGCAAGTAAAACACACCAAGTCAGATTGCGGCCTGTTATTCCAGTTCAAAGCCCACCTTCTAAGATTTCCTGTCTTTTTAGAGATCCAAGTTCTTTTCATAGTTCACATCCATTTCTCCTTTTTTGCCTGTACTACGAATCCACTGCTCCTGGGGGTATTCCTCCCCCCCACTTCCTACTGCATAGGACAGAGAGGAGGGGGAGATAAGAGAGGGAGAAAGATAGATACCTGCAGACCTGCTTCTCTGCTTGTGGAGTGACCCTCCTGCAAGTAGGGAGCCTGGGGCTCAAACAGGGATCCTTATGCGGGTCCTTGCACTTCATACTATGTGCACTTACCTGGTGTGCCACCGTCCAGCCTCACATCCATTTCTCCATCCTTATCTCCTATTAGTTATTCTGCTTCAAACACACTGGCATTCTAGGAAGGCCATCATTCTTGCATCAAATCTATTACCTCTTGTCTGTGTATCTCTTTCTCACTAGGAAATCAGCTTAAGGGTCAGAGTTTGTGCGGTTTAGGCACTGCTGCATTCCAGTTATTGAAACATAGCATACTTAATGGAGAGAATACCACTAACCCTTTTACTCACTGGAAATCAAATCCCTCAATGTCAGGATAACTAATGACACTTATGATCCAGTCAAGGGTAGAATACAGATTGTAAAATTCAGATCTGAAATTAAGGAAAAAACACAAAGAGGAGGAACAAAAAAAGAATAAGAAAGTGAGCTCTCATGGTCTGGGAGATGGCACAGTGGATAAAGCGCTGGACTTTCAAGCATGAGGTCCTGAGTTCAGTCCCCAGCAGCAGGTGTAGCAGAGTGATGTCTGGCTCTTTCTCTCCTCCGATCTTTCTCATTAATAAACAAATAAAAATAAATAAAACATAAAAAATAAAGCGAGCTCAATTCCAAATGTTCGTGAACATCTTCCTCTCTTTGACCCATTTGTTTTTAGACAAGGGTAAGAATTAATACTGAATCACTGTCTACAGTTTGCTATGAGTCTGTTTTCCCACTGCATAATAGCTGTTTTCCTTACAACTTATTTTTTTCTTAGTTACTTTTAGAACAGAAATGTTAGAACCACAATATCTTACAATAATATATTGTGAACCATGCACTTAAATATTTTTGTCATAGCTAGCAAAAATTTATTATAATTATAATACGGTAAAGTATCATAATTTAAAGATGAAGTGAAATCCTTACTTTATGTAGTTGAAATCAGCTTTTAGATTGAGTGAAGTACTACTGGTACTCTTTTTCAAGTCGTGGATAGCATTCTGCCATTCCTGAACAGCAGCCCAATCAGCAATTGAGATGTAGCACTCACACGCTTTATTTCCCAAATAATTTATGACTTCAGGGGAGGAGTCACTTGGTTTGGACAATACAGTTTTCCTGGATTCACCTAAGTAACATCAGTATTTTCAAAATAAAGATAAAAAGACTCAGGACAGTTACAAGGTTTAAAAAAAATTTTAATCTTTATTTATTGGATAGAGACAGTCAGAAATCAAGAGGGTAGGAGAGACAGAGAGGGAGGGGAAAAGGGAGAAACCTGCAACAGTGCTTTACCACTTGCAAAGCTATCCCAGTGCAGGTGGGGACCAGGTGCTCAAACTCAGATCCCTGCACACTGTGACGTGCACTCAACCAGGTGCATGACCACCTGGCGCCAGTTACAAATATTTTAAATAGCACAAAAGTATAAAAGCACATAGTAATCAGAAGGAAAAAAAAAAACTATATGACTAAACTGATTTATATAAATACTGACTACTCACCATTCATAGAATGCTTGGGGCTGGCGCTATTACGGCCAGCATTGGCCAAAGTGAGAACAGATTTGTCAAAGCTAGAGATGCAGCAATCAATTCCTGTCATAGCACACAGGTGCTCCTGGTACTCCACAGAGGCCTTTTCAAACCTTCAACACAAATTGAAACAATACTGGTTACCATCAGGGATAGAGAATGGGTGGTAGAAAAACTGTGGCAATTTTTTTTTAATTTATGTATTCTCTTTTGTTGCCATTGTTGTAGTTATTATTGGTGTCATCGTTGTTGGACAGGACAGAAATAGAGAGGAGGGGAAGACAGAGGGGAAGAAAAAGACACCTGCAGACCAGCTTTACCACTTGTGAAGCAACTCCCCTGCAGGTGGAGAGCTAGGGGGCTCGAACCCGGATCTTTACACCGGTACTTGCGCTTTGCACCACCTGCACTTAACCCGTTGTGTTACCCGCCCAACTCCCTGTGGCAAATTTATAATGGATAAACTAAACTTTCAGTAGCATGTATAGAGGCTGATTTTGCAACATCCCACCCCTGAAACTTATAATGCAATGCTACTTAGGGGAAAAAAACATACATACCCCCACCTGAGGAGGGGCGAACCTGGCTTTTGGTGAAAATAGGATTTGAACCTGAAGCCATTCTGCCTCAGAGCCTATGCGCAAAGCCACTAAACTAAGTCAGCACATTGCAAATTCAAGGCTTAATAAAACACAACTGGGGCAGTGGCACACCTGGTTAAGCGCATACCTCATAGTGTGCAAGGATCCAGGTTCAAACTCCCTGTTACCCAACTGCAGGGGAAAGCTTCACAAGTGATGAAGCAGGGCTGCAGGTGTCTGTCTCCCCCTTACCTTTCAATTCCTCTTTCTCTATCCAATAATAATAAATACAACCAAATAAATAGATAAGATACAACTGTGGGGGGAACTGTCATTAAAAATCACCTGTTAGAATGTCTATCATGTAAAATATTAATGCTGGTGTTCCGGAAGGTGGCGCAGTGGATAAAGCATTGTACTCTCAAGCATGAGGTACTGAGCTCACTACCCAGCAGCACATGTACCAGAGTGATGTCTGGTTCTCTCTCATTCCTATCTCTCTAGTAAATAAAAAATATGTTTAATACTGATGACTAGAAAAACATAAACAAGTGGAAACAATATTTTTGTGAAAATGAAAATTATACCCAACAAAAAAGAGCTAGAAATGCATATATGTCAAAATACAGGTACTTTCATCACTAGGAGATGAAATTATGGGTTTACTTGTCCTACTTTCCCCAGATTTGATAGTTTATGTAAGTGGACATGTTCATTTACCTAGAGAATGTCAGTACAGAGACCTAGTAAGACACTTAAAAAAAGAAATTCACGCACTGCAGGTTTATTGCTGGGGCTTGGTGCCTGCACTACGAATACAATGCTCCTGGCAGTCATTTTTTCCTCCTTCGATTTTCTGGATAGGACAGAAACTAAGAGAAGAGGCGATAGAGAGGGAGAAAGATAGAAACCTGAAGCCCTGCTTCACCCCTAGTGAGGCTATACCCCTGAAGATTGGAAGCTCAAATCAAGATCCTTGTGCTTTGAATTCTGTTTGCTTAACCCGGTCCGCCACCACCCAGAGCCATAAAGGTTAATTAACACCAAACTCTGATGTAAACGGTTCAATTAGACTTAAGTTCAAAAGTTTTTATAAAACAATTCACTGGGGGCTGGGTGGTGGCACACCTGGTTGAGCACACGTATTACAATGTGCAAGGACCCGGGTCACTGAGTCTCTGGAACCCACCTGTAGGAGGAAAGCTTCACGAGTGGTGAGGCAGGGCTGCAGGTGTCCCTCTGTATTTCTCCCTATCGCCCCCTTCCCTCTTGATTTCTGGCTGTCTCTATCCAATAAATAAATAAATAAATAATAAATAAATAAATAATTCACTGGTAGGTCTTATTTTACAAAAATTTGCCTACTTGTCCTTTTTATGAGTAAGTATTGGGGAGTAGGGCGGTAGCACAGCGGTTAAGCGCACATGGTGCAAAGTACAAAGACCCAAAGAAGGATCCTGGTTTGAGCCCCTGGCTCCCCACCTGCAGGGGAGTCGTTTCACAGGCAGTGAAGCAGGTCTGCAGGTGTCTTTCTCTCTGACTCTTTGTCTTCCCCCTACTCTCTCCATCTCTCTCTGTCCTAACAACGATGACAACAATAACCACAACAACAATTTTTAAAAAAGGGCAACAAAAGGGAAAAGAAGTTAATAAGTTTTGTTTAAAAATATATAAAATTATTTAATTTTTGTCAGTTCTTATTTTACTAAAGGACAAAAAGGCCTCCAGTAGTGACTTATAGAAGGCATCAATAGCTAAAATTAAAGAATGCTGTTTTAACAATATCTACTTACCTATTTAAATATTTATGTTTAGCATTTAATATGTTAGTCAATAATACAAGTTTTAGACACAGGATTCCATCACCCGTTTTATTCCTTTCAACTTACCTCCCTTCAGCCTGTTGGGCCACTGAGTTAATCCAAAGAAGATTTTTCCCAATAACTGAAGATGACCAGACAGCAATTCCCTGGATAGCTTCAGGACAATGAAGTTCACACAGTGCTTCTACCACCATCATGATGGTTACTTCTAATTCACTTCCCTAAAAAATGGCATTCCCAACACAGACCTAGTTACCATTAAGATTCAAGAACTCATATTAAATCACATTTATCGATAACTGAAGTTTATTTTGAACAATGTATGTTATTTTGCCATATTTTTATTAATTTTTTCTTCTAACAATTCTTTTCTTTTATAATATTTTATTTATTCATGAGGAAAACAGGAGAAAGAGGAAGAAGCATGTATCACTGATACACGTGCTGCCAGGGACTGAACTTGGGAACTCATGTTTGAGAGTTCAATCCTTTATCCACTGCACCACCTCTTGGACCACAATTCTTTTCTTTCTTTCTTTTTTGCCTCCAGGGTTTTTGCTGGGGCTCAGTACCTCCACTACAACTCCACTGCTCCTGGAAGCCATTTTTTTCCCAATTGTTGCCCTTGTTGTTGTTAATGTTACTGATGTTTTTGCTGATGTTGTTGGATAGGACAGAGAACAATCAAGAGAGGAGGAGAGAAAGACAGACACCTGCAAACCTGCTTCACCACTTATGAAACCACCCACCTGCAGGTGGGGAGCCAGGGGCTCAAACCGGGATCCCTACAGCGGTACTGTGCTTTGCACCATGTGCGTGTAACCCACTGTGCTGCTGCCCGGTCCCCAACAATTATTTTCTTTACAGTAGTGTTACATTATTTAGTTAAGGGCTCTTAAAACATTATGTATACAATAGCAACCAAAGCTAAGATTAAAATCTTGATAGCACATGGGTGTTGGTCTTTAAAAAGAAAAAAAAAAAAGAGAGAGAGAAAGAATTTTAAGTTGTGATATTGGTACAGCCTCTGTGGAGAGCAGTCTGGAAAACTCTCAGAAGGCTAGACATGGACCTTCCATATGATTCAGTAATTCCTCTCCTGGGGTTATACCCCAAGGACTCCATAACATCCAACCAAAAAGAGGTGTGTACTCCTATGTTCATAGCAGCACAATTCATAATAGCTAAAACCTGGAAGCAACCCAGGTGCCCAACAAATGAGTGGCTGAGAAAGCTGTGGTATATATACACAATGGAATACTATGCAGCTATCAAGAACAATGAACCCACCTTCTCTGACCCATCTTGGACATAGCTAGAAGGAATTATGTTAAGTGAGCTAAGTCAGAAAGATAAAGATGAGTATGGGATGATCCCACTCATCAACAGAAGTTGACGAAGAAGATCTGAAAGGGAAACTAAAAGCAGGACTGTTGTATGCTTTACATTGGGTTGTTCTAGCTCTCCCCCGCCAAGAAAATTGGATCAGTCCTGCTACTTTCGCAGGCCAGCTTGGCCCCGCCCCAAGGAACCCCCAGAGAGTTCCAGAGTTGGAGAGTTCGAGAGTGCTTGGCGCTGCCGCGGGGGAAAGAGGCAGCAGAGTTCTGTTTGGTGATTAGTTTGGTTTAGTTTATGAATCGTTGTTCCTGAATAAAGAAATACAGCTTCCCTGCCCAGCCGTATGTCTCTGGTTGTCTCTGTTACCCGCCCGTGAAGCTAGCCCAGCCAGCTGGAGCCTCGGAATTTTAACAACACAGGACCTGACCAAATTGTAAGTAGGGCACCAAAGTAAAAACCCTGAGGTGAGGGGTAGACATGCAGCTTCCTGGGACAGTAGGGGGTGGGAGTGGGTGGGAGGGATGGGTCACACAGTCTTTTGGTGGTGGGAATGGTGTTTATGTACACTCCTAGTAAAATGTAGTCATATAAATCACTAATTAATACGAGAGGGGGAAAATTAATTGTATGTCTCGAAGTTTTTCAAAACACAAACTGAATCTTTTCAATATATAGGCTGTGTAATTGATATGCAGACTCTCTCAAAAGCCTAGACCAAGTAGATCAGAAGCAACCAATAGCACAGCTATATACAAGATACTGGGTACTGTACAGCAAACCCTAACAAAAGGACTTTTCAAAGTTAACCCAATTACCCAATAATGTGATGATAACATTAACTATCGATTGTCTTTTTTGAACCCTAAGACAGCAGGAACCTCACATCTCCACTATAGAGCCTCTACTTCCCCGTCCTGGAACCACTGGATAGGGCCCACTTTCCCGTATGCCTCTCCCAATCCATATCAAATAATACTGCATCTGCCTATCACAACCTAACCATCACGATTGCCACCTCAACATGCTTCACTTCAGACTGTGTCCAGAGACTTCACTTGTGGAATGACAACCCTTCAGCTTCATTACTCAGGTGAGACCTTTCCTTTCATAGTATACTCTAATTCCATCTCAGGTGGTTCACTTTCTAACAAAGTCCCAAAACCTAGATATACACCAGTTTCTGTGAGAGCATATGTTCACACGTATCCGTAAACTACTGCAAAATATATACCTGAAAGCAGAAGTACACTAGAGTTTGCAGTGAGTATCCCCCTAACACTTCCTCTCCACTATTCCAAGCTTTGGGTCCATGATTGCTCAACAATTTGTTTGGCTTTGTATGTTAACTCTCTTTTCAGTCACCAGGTTCCAGATGTCATCAGGATGCCGGCCAGGCTTCCCTAGACTGAAGACCCCACCAATGTGTCCTGGAGCTCCGCTTCCCCAGAGACCCATCCTACTAGGGAAAGAGAGAGGCAGACTGGGAGTATGGACAACGCCCATGTTCAGCGGGGAAGCAATTACAGAAGCCAGACCTTCTACCTTCTGCAACCCACAATGGCCCTGGGTCCATGCTCCCAGAGGGATAGAGAATGGGAAAGCTATCAGGGGAGGGGGTGGGATATGGAGATTGGGTGGTGGGAATTGTGTGGAGTTGTACCCCTTCTACCCTATGGTTTTTTTAATCCTTTCTTAAAAAAAAAAAAAAAAAAAAAGAACAAGGTGAACTAAATGCAAAGTAAACATAAATGACTGGGAAGACAGCATAGTGATTAATGCAAACAACTTTCATGCTTTAGACTCTTGAGTTTCCAGATTTAATTCCCAGTACCACCATAAACCAGAGCTGAACAGAGCTCTGGTTAAAAGATAAAAAATAAGCCCAATGTTAAAATTCAATCAATGTACTAATTTGAAACCTTAAGTGCTTACTTAGATTAAAGGAATATATATACTCAGAAATGAAGTCTAGGCATCTGGAGCCCCAGTCAGGGAATCCTTGCATTCCCACACAGATATGATGAGTCTAGACCTCTAACAGATCCCGCTCTCAACCATCACTGGCCATCTCCATCATGAGCATCATCAGAAACCCTTTTGTGGGGCATCTATAGAACCTTGCCCCCAACGCAGAACACAACAGCGGTAGAAATTGCCCCACTCTCCGAAGGGAGGCTGAGGCATACTCTGCCACTCATGGAAGACTGGTCCTGAAAGGAGTGCAGCCTAGCATGTTTCTAGCCATGAATATAGAATAGGAACTCAAAGTGACAGGAATACAGAAGTTACATGGGCTCCTGTGCTAAATATGAACAGACATAGGCCCTAGGTCTGATCAATGAGGTTTTACAGTTAACAGTATTTATATATTTTCCCCTAATTTTGGGAGCTTCTCTCTGCCCTGACCCAGCTCTCTAGTTCTATCCTCAACTCTGACACCATCTTCCCAGACAATACTTTTAGCTCACATGCACATTAGCTGTCAAGTTCAAGCAAAAATTAGTCAAGTCATGGACCATTTGGAATATACCTAAAATAGTACCTAAAATAGAATTCCTAGCTCATTCCAACATGAAGACCCTAAATCTCAACTGCTATACTCTTACCTTTTTAGGTTACTGATTATTAAGCAATTCGTTCTGTGCTTTGTATCTTTATGCTTTTCAGCCACTAAGTTGCAGATTTTACCATGACGCCAACCTGACTTCCCTCGGCAGATGTCCTGGAACCCCACCTCCCAAGAGCCCTACTGGACTAGGGAAAGATAGAAACAGGCTGGGAGTATGAAATCAGCTTGTCAATGGCCATGCCTAGCGGAGAAGCAATTACAAAAGTTAGACCTTCCACCTTCTGCTCCTCATGAAGATCTTTGGTCCATACTCACAGGGACGTAAAGAAGAGGAAAACTTCCAATGGAGAGGAGGGGATATGGAACTCTAGTGGTAGGAACTGTATGAATTGTACCCCTGTTATCCCACAATCTTGTCAATCATTATTAAATAACTAATAATAAAAAGTAAAAAATTTGACTAATCAGACCACTTAAATGTCAACACTTTTGGGGGTCAGGCGGTAGCGCAGCAGATTAAGCGCAGGTGGTTCAAAGTGCAAGGACCAGCCTAAGGATCCTGGTTCGAACCCAAGGCTCCCCACCTGCAGGGGAGTCGCTTCACAAGCGGTGAAGTGGGTCTTCAGGTGTCTTTCTCTCCCCGGCTTCCCTTCCCTCTCAATTTCTCTCTGTCCTGTCCAACAACAGCAACATCAATAACAACAACAACTACAACAATAATAAAACAATAAGGGCAACAAAAGGAGAAATGAAAAGCAAATTTAAAAAAAAGTCAACACTTTTTCCCATTATGCCATGTTGCTGATTTCATTATAAGTTTTTGCATACAGTGCACACTTTCCTGTATATTGTATGACTATTATATTTTACTATATTTTTTCTTCTAAAGACAATTGAGAATCACCTTTAAAATTCTAATCATTAAGTATAAAATGATACATGTCAAACATTTTTACTAAGAAGTATGAACAGGTGACTTTGGAAGTGAAAGCTTTTGTGAAATAATGTATCAAAAGTTTTAAAACTGAAAAAGTCTTACTTTGTCCACAGATTGAATTATAGAATTCAAGTTACAATAATGAATAGAGTTTAAAGTAACTTTAACACATCACTTTACCTGAGATAAATTTGTCTTCATTTCTGTAAGCAAGTCAAAGCCATGTCTCACTGTCACCGCAGGCTGGCCTGCCAATAATCCAACCCTCATAATTGAAAGTCGTATTCGAGTCAGCCAGTCTTGACAAGTTTGGCGATTGGTGTAGAAAAAAGTCCTAATGACCTTCAGAGTAGAGAGAAACAAGAGCTCAGGAATGGTTCAAAATTTACACACTGCTGTCTCAAATACTCATTAAATCAAATATATAAGTCCATTCTGATTTCAGCTCTGCACACATTGCCAGATTTCACTATGACACTGCTATAAAGCAATACTCAGTCCACTGCAACCAACCTTAGGAGGTGATGTTAATGCATTAGCACATCCCTCATATGCATTATACATTAATTTCTCCAGGTTTTCCAGATATTGCAGAAGAAGAATAAGTCTAAGTTGGTTGCTACTGTGTCCTTCATCATTGTCTGCAGTTGTCCATTGGCTAACATCCTGATCAGGATTTAAGGTGTGAGCTGCTAGGCTTCTAATGATACCTAAAAGTAAAATCAATGCTCCAAATTTGAAAAAGAACTTTTAGAGGTTCTACCTGTTCTTGGACATTATTTCACAAATGCACATTTATCAAACATCCTCTTAATAGCCATTATTTAAAAACAAAATTCCCAACATGAAAAATCATTTTAGGAGGAAAAAAATGCTTTCTCAAAATGAATCCCCCACATTTCTAAACAAGAAACAGCAACCATGGTGTTGTCAATACAGAAAAATACCTAAAAGACCAATTAAAGAAAACAATCAAGAAATCCACTGTTGAGGGCCGGGCAGTGGCGCACCAAGTTAAGCACACATAGTAGGAAACACAAGGACTCATGCAAGGATCCCCTGCTCCCCACCTGCAGGGGTAGGGAGTTGCTTCACAAGTTGTGAAGCAGATCTGCAAGTGTCTTTCTTCCTCTCCTCTCTCAATTTCTCTCTGTTCTATCCAAAAAGTTGAAAAAATGGCCACCAGAAGCAATGGATTCATAGTACAGGCACTAATCCCCAGCAATAACCCTGGAGGTAAAAAAAAAAAAAAAATCCAGTTTATTTTCTTTATATTGAGGGGCTTAATGCTTTACAGTGCAGTCACTGACACATGGGTAACATGTACAATTTCACTATATACCAGAACCCTGCAGTTCTCTACCCCCCCCCCTTGTTTCTTTCCTTTTCCCAGAGTGATTTGCTTTTGATCCAATACACTTTGTGTTCTCCCTATGGAGAATTGTTTGTTTACTGTGTTCTCCCTAGAGTGAACTATTTAAGTCCTGCTTCTAAGTAAAATCATTTACTATTTGTCATCTTTTTAGCTTAACTCTCTGCATAGTTTCTTAATGTAAGACTTGAATCTATTACCTTCAATTGTCTGGAAAGTATCTTGCGCTCTTCCCAGTGGTGTTCTCAACTTAGAAAGGACAGTGAATTGTGCTGCTTCCCAAATAGCCCACTGCCAGAGGACAGCATCTGTCTTTAGCAGATTGCGGGGTATTGTTGATTGGTCACGCTTATCCAGTCTCTGGCAGCTATAGAATAATCTTTCTAACCAATTGTCCTTCCTAGAAAAAATAGTTTCATATTTAATAGACAATGGCAACTTCATTTTAATAATACGAAGTAAATATGCAAGGGGGACAGAGTAGAGACTATCATTTTTCCTACTCCAAAAAGGCAGGATCTGGAAAGCAATTTATCCCCATTACTCATTGAAGGAGATCTTTTGTACTTATGTGGATGGATTACTTAGGGTATATATGTAGCTTCTCACAATTTGCTATAAGAATACAATATTCACCACAACTAAGTCTCCAGATGTTTATCCCCTGGCCCCCAAAGCAGTGAAAAATATATTCTATCAGTTAACTGTTAACCACATTTCAGTAATCAAATTCAAAGCCCCCCCCCTTTTTTGTTTCTTCAGATTCTATCATCTTCAAAGCAATTCTTTCTACTGCTGAAAAATGAAATAACCCATTTGAGAAGACTGTTTTCTAGATCATACCCGAGCATATTTTTTTCCTCAAAACTGGATATACTGCCAACATATACAAGAACATACGAAAATTATATTTCCTGATTAAATGAGTTTTCAAATGTCTTACCCTGTTCTGTGAGAGTTCCCATATAAAATGAAACTAATAACATCAGAGAAATCTTGTGGGTGGAATGTGTTACTTGGTGCTTTACTCATATGACTTCTTAATGCTAAAGAAATTTCTTGAATTTCTGTGTGATTATTGTTACTGTAGACAGAAAACAAAAAGCCATTGTTAGACAAAATGTTTCAGTTAAAAGGTTTGTAAATACAGTGGGTGGGTTATTTACTTGCCAGCTTAATATAAAAATAAATAAGTAGCAGATATAAGCTCCCAAACTAATTTCATAAAAATATAATGGATTACAGCTTAAATTTACAAACTGAATACTAAGAAACATACTTAATACATGAGTTATTCTGTACTAATTATGATGAACTGATAAGTCATACAAAACTTTATTTTCTTTGGCATTTGCATGATTATTTCTTCAAGCACTGAAAAATACAACATAAGATATAACATCAATATACCAACAAATAACATCAATATACCAACAAATAACTGCCTTTTCTAGATAGGGTAGTAAAAACAGTGGAATCGTTGCCCCAGAAACATCTGTTATACCTCAAGACAACATCTAAAGGAATTGACTTCAATAGCTTTCCAAATGCTTGTCGAATACGAGTTCCACTATGTACTAGTTGGACACGGCAAACATCAACACATCTATTAAAAAAAAGAAGACAAGATAGGCCATACAGATATAGTATCTCCAATTTACTAGGATCAGAGTAGAAAAAATATATTCAATCAATACCTCTGTAAAAGGTCATCTGGCAAAGAAGAGGACAAAGCATGTAGACTACTGCATGCCTGAAGGCAGATGTTCACATCTTCTACAAGAGCTATTAAAAAGTAAAGGATAATTACTTTCAGCTTGCCAAAATAAGCTGATGTGATTGTGTTGTACATTCTGAATTCTGCTGCCTGAGAGGTGACACAGGAGTGGAGAGTAGAACTTACAAGCATAAGGGGCTGAGTTTTTTTTTAAATATTTATTTATTTTCCCTTTTGTTGCCCTTATTTGTTTTTTATTGTTGTTGTAGTTATTGTTGTTGTTATTGATGCTGTCGTTGTTAGATAGGACGGAGAGAAATGGAGAGAGGAGGGGAAAGCAGAGGGGGAAAGACTTCTTTTACTGCCTTTGTAGCAACTCCCCTGCAGGTGGCGAGCCGGAGGCTCAAACCAGGATCCTTAGGCCAATCCTTGCGCTTTGCGTCTCGTACACTTAACCTACTGTGCTACCACCCAACTCCCAGGGCCTGAGTTTTGATACCCATACCACATGTGTTCTTTGTTATCCCTTTCTCATATACAGACATATACATTTTTTTTTTAATTATTTCTGGGGCCGGGTGGTGGCACACTTGGTTGAGAGCACACGTTAAAGTGCACAAGGGCCCAGGTTCGAGCTCCTGGTCCCCACCTGCATGGGCAAAGCTTTGCGAGTGGTGAAACAGGTTTGCAGGTGTCTGTCTCTCTCCTATGACCCCTACTCCCCTCAATTTCTGGCTGTCTCTATCCAATAAAGATAATAAAATTTAAAAAAAAAAATAATTTAATTTCATAATTTTCACAGTAAATTCTGCTCCTGGCTGGAATCTTCTATTGCAATAAAGTCTACGAAAGTCAAGTATTCTGCAAATTTCACTTCAAGTGACTAATCTCCAAATCTTTTACGGAGGGAATTTTAAAAAGTATGAGACATATTTTTAAAACTTCACATAAGCTTAACAACTGAATAACTGGATAAAACAATGTTTCTGAATACTGACTATTTAAAAATTAAGGCAATTATGCATTTGTCATTAATATACAAATCATACATTTTTGGGCATTAAAATATTCAAGTGAATCTTTCTCCCACTACCAAAAATCTTTGTTTAAAACATGTTAACAAAATATAAGAATCAGAGAATCTTACTGTTGGCTAAGAGGCCTTTGCAAAATTTGTGAAAAGATGGAAGAGAAAATAAAGGTGCATATGTTTCCGATTTCTTCATCAAAACAGCCACTTCTAAAGCCCAAGTCATTAACAATTTTCTGAAACAAAACAGAAAATAGTTGATTTTTCACTAACCAAAAGCTTTAAAATTCTCTTACATTAGCTTTTATTTTCCCTCTTAAGGTTTACTATCTCAAGGAATCAAGAAACAATGAAATTATAGCAATCCTTTTGCCAAAAGTTGTATATTTCTCTTCTTTTAGCCTCCAGGATTATTGTTGAGGCTCAGTACCTCCACTATGACTCAACTGCTCCTGGAGGCCATCCCCCCCCATTTTTGTTGCCCTTGTTGTTGTTAATGTTATTAGTGTTACTGCTGATGTTGTTGTTGGATAGGACAGAGAAATTGAGGGGGGAGGGGAAGAGATGAAGAGAAAGAGAGACACCTGCAGACCAGTTCCTTCACTGCTTGTAAAGCAACTCCCCCGCAGGTAGAGCCAGGGCTCGAACCGGGATCCTTAAGCCAGTCCTTGCGCTTGTGCCACATGCACTTAACCCGCTGCGCTACTGCCCAACCCACAGCTGTATATTTCTTAAGAAAACTTTTTTTTTAATTCTTTTTTTAAAATTTATTTATTCCCTTTTGTTGTCCTTGTTGTTTTATTGTTGTAGTTATTATTGTTGTTGTCGTTGTTGGATAGGACAGAGAGAAATGGAGAGAGGAGGGGAAGACAGAGAGAAGGAGAGAAAGATAGACACCTGCAGACCTGCTTCACCGCCTGTGAAGCAACTCCCCTGCAGGTGGGGAGCCGGGGTTCGAACCGGGATCCTTCTGCCGGTCCTTGTGCTTTGCGCTACCTGCGCTTAACCCACTGTGCTACAGCCCGACTCCCTTAAGAAAACTTTTTACAGTCTAGAGTAAACAAGAGTAAAATGTAGCAAAGAGAATATAAAAAAACCTCAATAGCATCTCAAGAGGTGCACACTGGATAAAGCATTGGACTCATGCACAAGGTCTTGAGTTCAATCCATGGTATCACATATATCAGAGTGGATACAGAGAAAGTTATCTCTAGCCCTTAATAAAAATATAATGGATTATAGCTTAAAAGAAATACTATAGATACATTCTTCTATAAGACACTGCAGCAGTGGGGAGAGGTTCATGTAAGTCTCTTAGGAAAGAACAGGAAATCCTAGATTAAATAATAAAATCAAACTTCTAATTTGTTCAACCTCAATCTGATAATCTTCATCTTATAAAGTTAAGCTGAATGAATAAAATTAATTACCTTGTGTCTTGGTTAAGATTGTCTTTCTTAAGCAATATTCCCAGGAGGTTTAATATAATTGAGAAATGTTTTTTGGTAGCTGTAGTTACAGTACTAATCACGGCTCCATCAAACAAAGATGGGGATGAAGAACTAAGACTACTAGATATAAAGTGATCATGCCTGGAAGAAAAGCACACATTATCTATTCAGCACTAATCAGAAGACAAAAGCAATCCCAATATGAAACCAATGCAGACTTCTTAAAAATTAGACTACAAATGGTCCATATTCCCCTTTAAAAATAAACTACTTTTAAATACAGCACCTGGTACAATGTGAATACAATGTGTAGAGCACTGCATACTGAATGGCAGGAAAGTGGACAGCCAAGTCACTGTGCACAATCATCAGGTTCTTACTCAGGAGCGCAAAGACTGTTGGAGATAGTGCCCACATCTGATGAGAAAGGAAGAAAGAAAATGTTTGGCTTCTCAAAGACATAAGTTGTATGCACAGAGTTTGTCCTTTAGAATCCTACATCTTTATGTGTTAATGAAATCAGAATTTAAATTTGGAAGTAATCTAGTACACTTAACTTGGGGTCATCAAGCATTTTATAAACTATATTAGAATTTTCAGGCCACAGGATATCTTAGTTGAATTGTTCATTCCCCATTTTGTGACTGCAGAGAGAAAACAGCCATGTGAATAAATAGCTGTGTTGCAATAAAAATACGTTTACAAGACTAGAGAGATAGCTCATAGGTAGGGCAAGTGCCCTGCCTAGATAAAGTCTATGTTCAAATCCCAGCACCACATAAGAGGTGCTATGACACAGGAAGAAGCTATGTGCTAGTGCTATGCTTTCTTTCTATACATATGAACAAATGAGTAGCAGTAAAAACACATAGGTACAATACCCTGGTTCCACACACACTTTAAAACAAACAAAAAATTCCATTCCTTCTCCCCCCCCCTTGAGAGGTTCATGTTTTACAGTACAGTTGCTGACACACGAGTACTATTTCCAATCTTACATGATAAAATATATATATATGTATATATGTATGTGTGTGTATATATGTATATATATATGTATGTGTATATTTAATCGCCATCAGGGTTATCACTGGGGCTTGGTGATGTATCTGATAACTATTTTTCCTTTTTTTTCCCCTCTCTTTTTCTTTCTTTTTGACAGTATACAGAGAAACTAGAAAGGGAAGAAGAGGTGGGAAGGAAGAGAGACACCTGCAGCACAGCTTCACCACTCAGTAAGATTCTCCCCCAAAGGTGGACACTAGGAGCATAAACCTAGACCCTTGTGAGTGGTAATGTGTGTATACTAACACATGGCCTGATCCCAAAACAAATCTTTCAAAGATATTTTTAAATTTCACAAGGTCTGGGCTGGGGAGGTAGCGTTATGGTTATATAAAAGACTATTATGCTTGTGGCTCCTAGGTCCCAGGTTCAACCCTCCACACAACCATTAGCCAGGCAGGCCTCTGATTACTTTAAAAAAAAAGAAAAGGAATAAAAATCCTGCAAAGCTCAATACATGGGAAAATGTACATAGCATAGCAATAAAAAGTAGGACTGCAACCCAGGACCGTTCTTTTGAATATATACAGCTTTTAAATAAAAACTAAAATATCATGATAGCTTAAAGAAAAAACTCCTTGCATTCAAAATATTAACGGTAATTAGTAGTCCTTTTGCATAACTATTATGCATCTCCTCTGCCCTAAAACATTTTCTAAGAAATAAAATATATTAAAAAGAAAATCAAGGAAAGATAACAAAACATAATGGCAGAAAATATTTCCACCTATTTCTTTTATTAAGGGTAGATCCTAAATATATCAGTTCTGCAATGTTTATACAGATGCACTGATACAGCAGTACAAAATTTACATAAGCATGCAACATAAAACAATTTCACTACAAGACTCACCCCAATCAATGAATTTTTGGCATTTCCAATTGTAGTCAGTGCACTGAGGTCAAATATAACCACAAATTTTGCATTGTCCACATTAAATACATGATTTTTAAAAGCCTCGTGTTTTATTTCAGAACAGGCATCAGGAAGCTGTAGGCTATGGAGCAGGTTGTTTAGAGCACAAGTCATTTCTCCCAAAATTAACTTATATGCAGTTTCCAAAACGGGAATATTCTTCAGGCTTAGCACTGCTTGATAAACAGCATGGGCAACAGCAACAACCTTAAAAAGATTTCATAAAAGTGATATATAAAATATAGCACTGCTTGATAAACAGCATGGGCAACAGCAACAACCTTAAAGAGATTTCATAAAAGTGATATATAAAATATAGATTTAAAATTGTAAGAACATAAATCCCCCAATGAAGAAATAAAGTCATGAGGCAAATCAATTAGTGGATATACTCACTGTTCAAAAACCAAGTACAATAATAAAAAGAAATCATTAAAACTATACTTATCAGTAAGATGTTTCTGTGTGTGAGAGTGAAATTTTTAAAATTCACAGAAGCCAGAAGCAGTTTATAGAGATAGGTTTCCCCTTATCGAATCAAAAAACAAAGTGGTTTTGGCTCAACCTAGGTTAAGAAGCTAAAAATAAAGTTTTATTTACAACATACAAAGTAGTCAACAAATTAATAATTTTTAAACTTTTATATATTTTGTTAATTTATTGGATAGAGACAAGAGAGAAATTGACAAGGAAGAGGGAAGTGGGGGGGGGAGACTCCTGCAGTACAGTTTCAATGCTTGTGAAGCTTTCCCTCTGCAGGAGAGGACTAGGGACTTGGACTTGGACTTGGGTCCTTGCACACTGCAATCTGTGTGCTCAACCAGGTGTGCCACCACCCAGTCCCTAACTAATAATTGATGGAAATCTCAAGAGTATCTGGTAAATGACTAACACATACAGCAGTACAATCAAGAAATATTAAGTGAAATGAATGAATCACTACCATCACCATATTCCAAATAAAATATTATGTCACTACATCTTTTTTTTTTTAAGATTTTATTTATTAATGAGAAAGATAGGAGGAGAGAGAGAAAGAACCAGACATCACTCTGGTACATGTGCTGCCGGGGATTGAACTCAGGACCTCATGCTTGAGAGTCCAATGCTTTATCCACTGCACCACCTCCTGGACCACGTCACTACATCTTATTTAAATAGCCTACTAAGCAACATAAGTAAAATTCTTCAATGGCCTAAGTCATTATATATATAAGTCACTGTATAACTTACAGGGATGGGTTGTGGCATACCTGGTTGAGCACACATTCCAATGCACAAGGACCCAGTCCCTACCTGAAGGGGGAAAGCTTTCCAAGTGCTGAAGCAGTGCTGCAGGTGTCTTATCTCCCTCCCTCTCAATCATCCCCTTCCCTCTAGATTTTTCACTGTCTCTACCCAATAAATAAAAATTGAGGAAAACAAACAAAAGGAACAATGTATAACTTACCTCTTTTTCTTTATGATAACGCAAAAAAAGTAGTTTTGATGATGGTATAAACAATTTTTCTACAAATGATGATGGCAGTTTTGTATTTATCTGTTCAACAATCTAAAAAATAAAACAAATGAAAGAAATAATAAAGGCAGAGAGAGGTATGAGCTATCAAGTAGCAACTATCAAGTAGCAAAACCACTTTCAGGAACCTGCAATGGATAGTGTACTATGGAAGGAAATAAATCTAACAAGGTTATATATTGTATTCCAATGACATGACACTTTAGAAACAAAACTAAAGAGACAGTAAAAAATCAGTGATTACTAGGAGTTTCAGCAGATGAAGAGATGAGTAAATGAAGCACAAGGGATTTTGAAAGTGACAAAACTAAACTGTAATGATAAGTACATGACAACAAACAGTTGTCAAAAATCCATAGAATGTACAATACAATGAACCTAAAAGCCATGGATTTCGGTTAATAATATGTCAATGGGTACAGTATGAAACTATACATCCTGTCATCTAACAATCTTTCAACCCACTATTAATCATGAATGAAAAGTTGCAATAAAAATGTTGTGGGAGAGTCTGGCGGTAGCGCAGGTGGTGCAAAGCACAAGGACCCAAAGAAGGATCCCGGTTTGAGTCCCTAACTCCTCACCTCCTGGGAAGTCACTTCACAGGCGGTGAAGCAGGTCTGCAGGTGTCTATCTTTCTCTCTCCCTCTCTATTTCCCCCATCTCTCTCCATTTCTCTCTGTCCTGAATCCAACAATGACGACATCAATAACTAAAACGGGCAACAAAAAGGGAAAATGAATAAATATTAAAAAATTTTTAATGTGTTATGAACTTATTTAAAAAAAAGTAGCCAGACTTTGTGCCACATAAGACACTGTGCTAATAGGTGTGGAACATAGGCCTGTAATCTGGTCATCTTAAAAATCATTACAGACCAGGTGGTGGCACACAGGTAAAAGGCACACATTACAGTGTATAAGGACCTACGTTAAAGCCACCTTTCCCCACCTGCAGTGGGGTTGCAGGTATCTTTCTCTCTCCCTATCTCCCCCTTCCCTCTCAATTTCTCTGTTTCTGTCAAAAAGAAAAAGAAAATGGATGCCAGGGAAATGGGTTCATAGTGCAGTAACTAAGTTCCAGCAATAACCCCGGTAGCAAAAAAAGAAAAGGGGATTATTAAATCACTAATAAAAACGATTAAAAATCAAGTGATTATGCAATATTCAGAAACAAAAATAGACTAAGCATAATCATAAATACAAATAATATATAAGAAGTGATAATACAGTGCCAATTTGACTCACACCATACGAAAGCAGTATTTTGGTGAAAGGGCGAAACTAATGAGGGAGACAGGTATATGGAAGCTTCAGGCTCACTGTTGTTGGTTTTTTTTCTTGTCTTTTTTTTTTTTTTTAAGAATTTATTTTTTTATTCATGATAAAGATAGGAGGAGAGAAAGAGCCAGTCATCACTCTGGTACATGTGCTGCCGGGGATCAAACTCATGCTTGAGAGTCTAGTGCCTTATCCATTGTGCCACCTCCCGGACCACCAGGCTCACTGTTTTGGCAAACCTAAAAATTCCCCTAGCCCCAAGTAGAAAGACAGGCAGAACTTTACAGCCTACATTTTAAAGCCTTTACATTGTGCAATTAAGATATATAGAATTTTGGCAAAGGAAATACCACAGCTGGCAAGGTTTGGGAGTTTATGTGCCTGAGGATCCTGATTAGATCACCAGCATGGCACATACAAGAGTGGTACTGTGTTCTCATTCTCTCAACGTTCTCATATGAATTCATATGGCATACATTTTTTTTTAAATTATCTTTATTGGATAGAGACAGCCAGAAATTGAGAGGGTAGGGGAGACAGAGAGGGAGAGAGAATGAGAGACACCTGCAGCCCTGCTTTACCGCTTGCAAAGCTTTCCCCCTGCAGGTGGGGATATGGCATACATTTAAAACATATATAAACAGTATCCTAGCACTGGCATTTCCACATTGGCAAAAGAAACTTATGACTTTGTCAAAAATATTCAGCAGAATGTCACCTAGACATTCCATTGCTTTGGAATGATCAACATGGGAATAGAGGGATGGCAAGGAGGAGGCAGAAAGTTGTAGACCTAGATAAAACCTGGTGTCCCAAGTATTTGTAATTATACCTTTGGATTATAGGTGTGTGGAGATTCACAATACAGGGCTGGGTGGTGGCACACCTGGTTGAGCGTACATTACAATGTGCAAGGACCTGGGTTCGAGTCCTCAGTTCCCACCTGCTAGGGAAAAGCTTTGCGAGTCCTGAAGCAGGTCTGCAGGTATATCTCCTTCTCTCTCCCTCCCTATCACTCCCTTCCCTCTCAATTTCTGGCTCTCTCTATCCAATAAAAAATAATTAAAAAAAAAAATTTTAGGGGTAGATAGCATAATGGTTAGGCAAACAGACTCTCATGCCTGAGGCTCCAAAGTCCCAGGTTCAATCCCCTGCACTACCATAAGCCAGAGCTGAGCAGTGCTCTGGTAAAAAAAGAAAGAAGGAAAGAAGGAAAGAAGGAAGGAAGGAAGGAAGGAAGGAAGGAAGGAAGGAAGGAAGGAAGGAAGGAAGGAAGGAAAGAAAGAGAGAGAAAGAAAGAAAGAAAGAAAGAAAGAAAGAAAGAAAGAAAGAAAATCTTCCACTGTGAAAATCAGACTTTTAGTGGTCTAGGAGGCAGCGCAGTAGATAAAGAATTGGACTCTCAAGCATGAGGTCCTGAGTTCAATCCCCGGCAGCACATGTACCAGAGTGATGTCTGGCTCTTTCTCTATCCTCCTATGTTTCTCATTAATAAATAAAATCTTTTAAAAATTTTTTTTTGCAACAACAGAACTATTTTTTAGTTAGCATAAAAATATCCATAATAAAAGGTAGGGAGGAGGAATAATCGTGCTAAGTGAGATAAACCAAAAAAAAGAGAGGAACAAATACCAAATGATCTCACTCATAGATGGAACTTAAAGAAACAAGGACAGATACAGAAAACACAAAGTGAAAAGTTGGACTGGGTATAGTATATTGCACCAAAACAAAGGACTCTAGAAAACAGAGATGAGCATCCTGGAGACCCTGGTACAAGATGGTAGGAAAGGACCTAAGCTGGAACTGAAAGTACTTTACAGACACATATTATGAAGAGATGAGAATTTTATCATGTCAACTGTACTGTAACCATTAAACCCTAATACTGACTTGGAAGAGTAATGGTATTCTGGACTGGGGAGACAGTACAGTGGTTATTACATTACTGAGTCTTTGAGGTCCCAGGCTCAATTTCTAGTACTACCATAAACCAGAGCTGAGCTGTGGTATGGCAAAAAAAATAAAAATATTATTAATAATAATACACCAACCAAAGCTTTAATCTCTTCCACAGAAATTTAAGGGAAAGAATAAACAGTAAAATGCAACATAGGGCAAGGATCTAACTCAGTGACAAAGTAAAGACTTCATATGTATGAGACACTGACTTTGATACCAGTTACTCCTACCTCACCCCCAAAGGAGCAACAACAACAAAAAATTCACATACCAATGTGAGTAAATTCAAGACTGAGATGATATAATCTGTACCACAAGTCTGGCAATTCTCCAGTTGATCTAATCCATATGTAATGACCATGTCACAATGTATAGTCATGCTAGGATCCAAGCTGCCGAGCAAAACACCAACACACTCATTAGCAGCTGTCAATACAGCCTCAGAAAAAAACACTTGGTTTGCAGCCGTCACACATCTCATTACTCTGTATAGGACCTGCAAATGGGGAAAACAAGCAGCTTTTAAAAAAATTTACATGCTTCTTCAGGGAAAAAAATGTATTTAGCACAGCTTCAATCAAAGACTGCCTAATATGTCAGTGGTCTCTTCATAATTCTTCTCTTGGAGTAGAATAATGACAATTTTGTGTTACTTTACACAAAAGTGATCTTGCCTAAAAACTCCTAGAGTACTGCCATAACAAGAAATGTAATTCACTATCCTCTATTTCCCTTATTTCTAATTCCTATCCACACATACATTCTTTCCTATTTAATCTTTTGCACCTCTATTATTATACAACCACTTTACTGTGAAAAAATAAAACTATGAAACTATGTTTATCAGGTTAAAGTATCAAATTGTTAGTTTTAGTTATAGTTTTAGTACTGACAGTTCTGTTCAAATAAAGAATTAACTTACCAAGAACTATATATAAATGAAGTTATTTTATCTAGCAATATGTTCAAGAAAAGTAAATGCTCATAAAAACTAGTTTTATACCAACAGATTTTTTTTTTTCATTATTTAGACAAACCCCCTGGGCCTGGTTGAGCACATGTTACCAATGTACAAGGATAATAACAAAAAAAAAAAAAAAAAGACAACCCCCTGTATGACTGTATAAAGCTGACTCTCTTTTTATTCAAGCAGAGTATAATCACAGTCTCAACTCTCATGTTTATTACAATGAACCACTCACTGGCCCATTAATAGTGTAGCAAACTCTGGGGCTGCTGAAACACGGCAATACAGTATATGACCATGTCTCAGATTACCATATGTATTAAATTCTTACACTGGTATATTCTTTGATATTAGGTTATCAAATTGTCATGGTCAGAGAAAAGTACTCAAGAGATTTTTCTGTAGTACATTGTCCACAATGTTGAAAAAATAAGAGACTCAATAATTTAAAGCAAAAAGTACAATTAATGGGGTGGGGGGTAGATAGTACAATGGTTATGCAAAGAGACTCTTAATTCCTGAGGTTCTGATGTCCCAGGTTCAACTCCCCGCCCCACCATAAGCCACAGCTGAGCAGTGCTCTGGTGTTTCTCTCTCTGCATGTCTCTCAAAAATAAAATAAATAAAATAAAAGTACAATTAATATTAAAGAATCAGAAGCTTTTCTGGTTATATAAGTATCCAGAAGTATTCATACACACATGCTAGTCAAAGTGTTAATATTATACTCTACTAAGTAAAGAAGCATATACAATATGAAATACTTACATCTGTCACATATGCCTCAGTAATTGGGGGGCCTCGAATTGGGCTGAAGCGTTCCCCAATGCTCCTCACCACAGTACTGAATACCCGGAGAAGTGCTGCCAGCTTTGGTAAGGACACAGACGGTGGTGGAACGTCTTCATCTACTGACTCTCCAGAGGCTACATGACTGAGATCCTAGATGTGAATTCACAACATACTTATTTCAATGGGAAAGTGGTTTTTTTTTTTTTTTTAAGGATTTTATTAACTTCAACAGATAAAAGAAGTAACTTCTTCTATCAACTTAATTTCTGGGGAGAATATTGAAGTACAAATTTAAGTACAAATGAAGCCAGAAACTTTTGCAGTCCCCTAGTTGGTTTCTGCCAAAGTCTCATCCTAAGTGTTCTTTCAGTCATTCAACTAAACACAGTGATCCCACAACAACAACATGCATATAGATAAAAAATGATGGCTTGGTCTACAGATTTAAAATTTAGTTAAGAGAAACCAGGAGGAAGAGCAATGGAAAGAACATTAAACTTCCAGGAACAGGGTCCTGAATTCCATTCCCAAAATTTCAAGTGCCAGAGTGATGCTCTGGATGCTTCCTCCTCCTCATTCTCTCACAAGTAAGTATATCATCTTTAAAAAAAAAAAAAAAATCAGTTGGGGGGGGAGGAAATGCAGGAATTATTAGTCAAAAACAGAAATATGAAAATATATATTTAAATATAATTAAGCACTAAAATAAATTAGTCTTGTAGAAATCAAAGGGAAGAGTTATTATGAAAATGGGTGGCTCCCGAGAAGCAAATGCTTATCAATTTAAAAGGTGAGTAAAGAGCTAAATATGGGGGCTGGTCAGTGGCACACTCAGCTAGGTGCATATAGTACCAAGTGCAAGGATGAGAGCAAGAACCTGAATTCGAGCACCCGGCTCCCCACCTGCAGGGGGACACTTCACAAGTGATGAGGTAGGTCTACAGGTGTTTTTCTTTTCCTCTGTATTTCCCCCTCCTCTAAACCTTACCCAATAAAATGGGGGGGGGATGGCCACCATAAGCATTGGATTGATAGAATTAGCACTGAGCCCTAGCAGTAACCCTGGAGGCAAGAAAAAAAAAGAAAAAAAGAGGGAGGGGGAGGGGGATGATTAAACATTTTTCTCAGAAAGGGATCGCATAGGTTGGTATAGTTCAAAGTAATGAAGATACAACGAAGAAGCTAAACAAGCATTAGCCACCAATGAAAGTATGATAAATCTGAATAAAGAACAAAAACTGACAGGACACATCAGATTTTCTGGTTTTTCTGCAACATATCTTCAAGTGCTAGTTGAAATCAAGTTTCCTCCTACATGTGACCCAACATCCCCAATAGCGGCAAAATGGACAGCTCTGGGGGGTTTGTACAACATCATTTTAACTTCAATTCTTTTGGTTAAATATGTAAGTTAAGAGTGAACTATAAGGGGCCTCGTCGTGGCACACCTGGCTGAATACACACGTTACAATGCACAAGGACCCAAGCTCAAGTCCTCGATCCATACCTGGGGGGAGAGAGGCTTTACGAGCAGTAAAGCAGAGCTACAGCTGTCTGTCTCTATCTTCCCCTACCTACTCAATTTCTGGCTGTCTCTATCCAAGAAATAAATTTAAAAACTAAATTAAAAAAAAGAGTAAACTACAGAAAAGATTATCATAGTGGTCTGGGAGGTGGCACAGTGGACAAAGCATTGAGCTCTCAAGAATGAGGTTTGGAGTTCAGTTGCCAGCAGCACTGTACCAGAATGATGTCTGGCTCTTTTTATCTCTGCCTATCTATTTATTTCATGAATAAATAAAAATCTTAAGTAAATAAATAAAGTCATCAGAAAACTACTAGCTGCCAGGATTATTTGAAGTTTTGCAAAATCAGATTTATTCACTTTAATAATTGTAAGCAACATGGTGGGCAGAGAGAGGGAGAGGTAAACTGCAATAGGGACCAGGAGATAGTTCACCTGGCACAGAAGACACACTTTACCACACATAAAAGAGCCTAGACTCATGACCCTGGCCACTACATGAAGGCTCTATGCAAAGAGAAAGCTTCACGAATAGTAGGGTAGTGCTGTAGTGAAACTCTTTCAGTCTCTTATTCCTATTTTAAAAATAAATAAATAAATAAATAAATGTCTACCAGAAGCAGTAGGCTAATGCAGGCTCAAAGTCCAAGCAAAAATGTTGGCAAGAAAAGAGAGATATACACACACTATTGATACAATGGTCTACATTTTCTGTTTAAATATCAGATCATGTGAATTATTTATTAAAAATAAATCTGGCACTATTTTAAAGTTTATTTGGTTGCTATTCTTATAACATGTACACATCAACCAGGTGTGCCAACACCAGGTCCCTTGGTTATTATTCTTAACTAAACTTTTTATTAATTTATCTATAAAATAGAAACACTGGCAAGACTCTAGAATAAGAGGGGTACAATTCTTAACTAAACTTTTAGAAATTGAAGTTTGTATATACTCACCTCAGCATAAGCCTCCATGTCTTCTAGAAACTGACCAAGAAGAGTGGTAGAAAAAGCTAAATCAGCTACCCAAAATGGCTCCAAACTCTGCAACCACCCTAGGAAACATATAAGAAAATTCTAAAAAGTAAGAAAAATTAAGCCCAAATTAAAAGAACATATGAGTCTAATTTTAAAAGGTTAAGTTGCCCACTCCTAAAACACATCTTTTTTGTTTGTTTTTTTGGCCTCCAGGGTTATCACTGGGATTCGGTGCCTGCACCATGAATCCACTGCTCCTGGGGGCTACTTTTTTCTTCCCTTTTGCTGCCCTTATTGTTTTATCGTTGTTGTGATTATTATTATTGTCATTGATGATGCTGTTGTTGTACAGGACAGAGAAATGGAGAGAGGAGGGGGAAGACAGGGGTAGGGGGATGGGATGGGGGTGGGGAGATAGATACCTGCAGACCTGCTTCACAGCCTGTGAAGCGACTCCTCTGCAGGTGGGGAGCCTAGGGCTGGAACCAGGATCCTTACTCCTAGTCCTTGCACTTCGTGACACACGTGCTTAACCCACTGCGCTACTGCCCGACCCCCTAAAACACATTTTTTTCAAAAAAAAATTTTTTTTTTAATTTATGATGAAAGATAGGAGAGAGAGAGAGAGAAAGAACCAGACATCACTCTGGTACATGTGTGCCAAGGCTTGAACTCAGGACCTCATGCTTGAGAGTCTAATGCTTTATCCACTGCACAACCTCCCGGACCACCATAAAACATATTCTATGTAATCCAGGAGGTGGCTCAATGGGTAGTGTTGAACTCTCAAGCATGAGGACCTGACTTCAAGGCAAGTTCTAGGTTCAATCCCCTATTCCACCTTAAGCCAAAGGTAAGCTCTGGTTTGGTGTGTTTTAAAAAAAGAAAAGAAAAAAGAAAAATTCTCTCCTGGTAGACCTAAAAAAAAAAAAAATCATGGTAATAGCTGGTCTTTCAGCGACCACAGTCCTCTAATAACACTTAAATGACTGGCAAATTCTTACTTACCAGATACCTGCTGTGTGAGGGAAGGTTTCTGAGTATGATCTATATGCCATCCAACTAGTATATCAACTGTATCCTGGATGGAGACAAAGAGACATTATGGTCTCACTTCATTCTACTTGTGGACTACTTCACAATAAGAAATACCAGAAAGTATCTTAGGGTTTATCTAATTGACATTATGTGAACATTGAAAGGCAGGAGAATGAATAATACAGCTTTACTCATAACAATGATGAAATGTTTTGTGAGGGGGAATACAGAGTTATTACAATGATAACACAAAAGAACTGCAGGCTTAAGACTCCAGGTTCAATCCCCAGGCTTGTCAGACTGAGAAGTGTTTTGACTTCTCCCTCCTCACTGCATCCCTGTGCCCCAGATGGTGTGTTTTTTAATAAAACATTACTGCAACATTCAACCCCAGATCCTCAAACACTGATTACAATCAAAAGGATATAACCTTTTGGGTCTGGGTAGTGGTGCACCTGGTTGAGTACAAGTTACAATGAATGCTCAAGGATCAGGGTTCAAAAGCCCCTGTCCCTGCCTGCAGGGAGAAACTCTGCAAGTGGTAAAGCAGTGCTGCAGGTGTCTATCTCCCTCATCCTCTCGATTTCTGGCCATCTCTAGCCAATACATAAAGACAGTTTAAAAGGGGGAGTCGGGCGGTAGTGCAGCGGGTTAAGCGCAGGTGGCGCAAAGTGCAAGAACCAGCCTAAAGATCCTGGTTCAAGCCCCTGGCTCCCCACCTGCAGGGGAGTCACTTCACAAGCGGTGAAGCAGGTCTGCAGGAGTCTATCTCTCCCCGTCTCCATTTCTCTCTGTTCTATCCAACAACGACATCATTCATAACTACAACAATAAAACAACAAGAGCAATAAAAGGGAATAAATAAATATACAGATAGTTTTTAAAAAACTTAAAAAAGGATATAACCTTTATTTTCTATTTAATTCCCTAGAGTCATACAACGAAATCCTCACCCCATTCATATGAAAGTAGGGATTAGGCAACTCACCCTAAAGTTAGTGCTGAAAATATGAGGATAGCATCGAGCCACTAATAGAATGCACTTAACACATTTGCAAAGTAATTCTGGTGTATCCACATTCTCAAGTATGGACTGTAGGCTGGTCATTACAAGCTAAAAAATAAAAGTTACAAATCATGAACAAGCTTTAATAAAAACAAAAGCAAATTATTTTAATTACTTGCTAATAACTGTATACAAAACTGATTGTGCTAATAAAAATATTCTAGTTTCAGTTTCCCAAAGCTCTAAAACATTTTATTCCATTATGTTATTAAACTGAAAATAAATAGTTTTTCTGTCTTTAGTGCCTATTTACACTATTCCTAAAAGCTCTGTCTACTAACTTGGATGATTAAATTTCTAGTAAAAAAAAAACTAACAAGTGCTTGAGAAACTTATCCAGAGTAACACAATAACTTTCCAATTCAGAATACAGAGCACAATTTATATAGTTTATGCTTTAGGATAATGGTACTTGCTTTGAATTAGAATGATTTAGAAGTGTTTAACATGGTTCTGATACATAAGCAAGCAGGCTCATGGTACTATTCCATAGAGATATACTTCTTAAATGCATAACATACCACTAAGAGTATTTTGCAGCTATTAAAAATCTTGTTTTAAAGGAAAAACTTTTTTTTTATTGATACACTGTTACTTTAAATATAGGAGAAATCCTAGAATCCAGAACCTATCACTTTCAAACAGTCAATATTATAACCTGTTCAGGCACAAAATATGAATCTAAAGTCACTGAATAATAACATGAAATTCAGAAGATTTCATGACATCAAGACCTTATTACAAAGGAATAATAAGGCTTCACAATGACATGTTCATCTCAACCAGAGTAAGAGACAATCTGAAGTTATGTGCCTATCATGCCAGTGTAATGCAGTATTAAGGTGTATACCCAGGAGGTTTTCATGACCAAAATGTTTCAATTCAATCTGGTGGGAGAACCTAGAAAGCAGACTACATATCTATATAATAAAGAGAACAGAAAAGGTATAGAGATCTATTCTACTGAAGAGAGAGATACAAGAGAGGCACATCATCAAACATAACGCATGAACCAATTGAATGGATTTCCTGGATCCCATAAAACAAAAGCTATAAAAGTCATCTCAGAGTCAACTACAGAAATACGGAAGTGAGGAGCCAGGAGACAGGTCACCTGTATTTGAGTCTGAAGCTCCAGCACCTCACAGGAACACCACGGATGGCACCAGAAGAGCTGCATGGATAACACAGTGGTGCTGGTATTTCATCTTGCCTCTATTTCTTTTCTTTTTTTTTTATTTATTTATGAGAAAGAGGAGAGAGAGAGAAAGAACCAGACCTCACTCTGGTACATGTGCTGGCAGGGACTGAACTCAGGACCTCATGCTTGAGAGTCCAATGCTTTATCCACTGTGCCACCTCCTGGATCACCATTTTGCCTCTATTTCTATCTCCCACTGCTATCTCTCTGAATAAAAAATGGGGGTGAAGGGGGAGAGGCGCAGAGGCCACACGGTAGTGTCAACCATGTACATGGGTAAGTTGTAAAGAAGCAAAACCACATACTTTAAAACAATGCTTCAAAAAAACAAATTTTTGGGAGTCTGGTGGTAACGCAGCGGGTTAAGCATAGGTGGCACACAAAGCACAAGGACCAGCTTAAGGATCCCGGTTCGAACCCCGGCTCCCCACCTGCAGGGGAGTCACTTCACAGGCAGTGAAGCAGATCTGCAGGTGTCTATCTTTCTCCCCCCCTCCCCCGTCCTCCCCTTTCTCCATTTCTCTCTGTCCTATCCAACAACATCAATAATAACTACAACAATAAAACAAGGGCAACAAAAGGGAATATATAGATAAACGTATTTTTAAAACCCAAAATTTAAAATTACTAACAAAATTTAGTAATTTATGGCTTTCCTCAGAATTAAGTAGCAAATAGTTGTTTAATACAGAGATCTAAAAAAGTGAAATAATATTAAGTTGGGCCAATATTCATTTATGCAATCATTTAAGAATAAAATTATGGGGCAAGGCAGTGGCTCACCTGGTTAATCACACATTACCATGTGTAAAGACACATGGTTACGCCCCAAGTCCAAATCTGCAGGGGGAAAGCTTCATAAGTGGTGAAGCAGAACTGCAGTTTTATTGTGTCTCTCCCTCTCTGTCTCCGCATTCCTCTCTGTTATTCAGTCCAATAAATAAAATATTTTTCAAGAATAAAATTTTGAGGAGGACCTAGGTAGGAAGCTAGCGTATTATGTGGAAAACGTAAGAAATGTTACATATGTACCAGCGACAGTATTTTACTGTCACTATAAACCATCAATCCCCCTAATAACGGGAAAAAATTAAAACAAAAATTTGTTAACATCAAGCCTAAAGGCCTATAAAGTGAAAAGACAACATTTAAAAGTTGATTTACTTGAAATATACTTATGAGGTTTTTCACCCTAATACAGAAAGTAATCTTATTTATATCATATTTACTATCAATAGACAACCCACATGCTATATTTCATTTAAGAAGTCTTTCAAAAGACATTTGAAACTTAACTATCTTGCTAAGCACATTATCACATCTTGCCTTCACTCTTACCTGCATTACAGATGAAAAGGCTTTCTTTTCTCCTACAGTCTCTAGTGCTTTGTAGGTGGCACATAAGTAGAGAAGTTTAACCTCATCCTTTGCAGATGAGGTAAATTTGTTAAAAATCCATTTGAAGATCTTCTCAGCCTCATAGCTCAGAGAAGCACAAAGAAGGCCAAGACAGCAAGCTCCCTCCTGTCTCAACTCCTGAAGCAATTTGCTGCTATTTATATTAACAGAAACAAAATAAAACACATAAGAAGCTTTCAAAGATGACAAGAATGACACCTTATAAAAGAATGTCTTAATATAATTTAAATTTTTTTCTTCCCAAACTACATAAAAGCTTGAGATTGTATGCACCTTAAATATTACCTTGATTCCTCTAATCTATAGTACCCAGAGGTACCCTTTTTATACTGTTAACTTTCTTCTATACAATACATTATTTACAAACAGGAAAGATCAAGTAATAAAGTCACGTATTAAATTCCATCTTAAACAACTTTAAATAATTCACAGAAAAAAATCAGTAAAAATTGGTCAGATAAAACACACCATGTCAGTGTTTCCTTTTTTAAATAAAAGTTAAAGAAAAACCACCATATATATGTACGGCAACAAAAAACTGTAAATATGCAACATATAACATTCAACATGCAAACACAAAAAAGGAAATGGTAAAAAAAGGATAAATTTAAAAAGTTAACATTGGCTAAAATACATTTCTAATTAACTATATAAAATAAAGCCATTAAAAAGAAGTAAGGTTTGAGACCACCCGGACCGAAACAAGACAGGACTAGAATGACCAGAGGAACCCAGTAAATCACCCGTGAGTACAAACACGTGTGGCTGGTGACAGAGAGGAGAGAGGGGCCTAAGGAGAGACTAAGTGACTGCTAACAGTTCAACAGTTTATCAGTGGAGACACCACCTCCAGTCTGCTCCACCAACAAGGGGACAGCTGAAGGGAGGAAAGGACTCCCCAGAGACTCACCAAGTGCAACTCTGAGTCTCCATTGCTACTACCCTCAGAATCTGGAGCAGCAACAGGGAGGGACACCAGGGGACAGAGATCTAACCAGGAAACTCAGGAGAAGACCTATACCTCAGTGGCAGAGCTGAGGGGCTGTGAAAGTCTCTTTGCATAACCACTGGATTATCTCTGCCACACCCTGCTTTATCTCTTGGTCAGGAGTCAGTGATAAAGCTAAGAAGCCTACTGATAGTTTTAAAAGCCCCCAGGCTCCCATAGCCTACAGGGAAGAAAAAAAAAGAGGCTTTTATACCACTGAGCTCCAACTGAGGGATGGAAAAAACTGTTAACTTCCACCACAGTAAACCCTTTAATTAAATTACTTAGACATAAGTCAATCTAGGCAATAGTAATCAATAATTTGAAAAGTACTGATAAAGGGAACTCATAACATAATATATAAAATGGTTAAAACAACAAGAAAAAATATTGGAGACTCGAACCAGGACAAGAGTCCAGCTAAAAGTCCTTCAGAGGGTGAAGCAAAAAACAAGGAGTTCAACATCCAAACATTAGCTAAGGAAATAATAACAGGAGTGAGTAAAGAATTTGAAAGAATTGTAATCAGAAATACAGGAACAACAAATGAGAATATGGAAGAAAATTCTAATAATCTCATGGTTATTAGAGAGCTGAAAGCTGAAATCGCTGAGCTAAGAAGGCAACTAGCTGAACAAGCTAAAACAGTATCAGAGCAGGGCAACAAAATAGATGAACTCCAGAAAGCAGTAGAGGGCAGAGAGAATAGAATCTATGAGGCTGAAGACAGAATTAGCAAGATTGAGGATGAATTAGAGACAACTAAAAAAGAAGTAAGAGATCTCAAAAAGAGATTAAGAGATGCTGAAAACAACAACAGAGTCCTATGGGATGACTTCAAAAGAAACAATATACGCATTATTGGCTTACCAGAGGAAGAAAGAGAAGGAGAGGAAGAAAGCATTCTCCAGGCCATAATAGCTGAAAATTTCTCTAGTCTAGACAACACCAAAGACATAAAGATTCAAGAAGCCCAGAGGGTCCCAAACAGAATTAACCCAGACCTAAAGACACCAAGACATGTCATACTTAGAATGGAAAGGAATAAGGATAAAGAAGGGATCCTCAAGGCTGCAAGAGAAAAACAAAGAGTCACCAACAAAGGAAAACCCATAAGACTAGCAGCAGACTTCTCCATACAAACACTACAGGCCAGAAGAGAATGGCAAGATATCTATCGAGTGCTCAATGAGAAAGGCTTTCAGCCAAGAATACTATATCCTGCTAGACTGTCATTCAGACTAGATGGAGGCATCAAAACCTTCTCAGACAAGCAACAGTTGAAGGAAGCAACCATCACCAAGCCTGCCCTGAAAGAAGTTCTGAGAGGTCTCCTATAAACAACCAGACCACCACAAATAGAACATATATCAAAACACTCTAAAACTCTACAAGAATGGCGTTAAAATATCTTCAGTCTTGGATATCAATAATTGTCAATGGCCTGAATTCACCTATTAAAAGACACAGAGTAGCAAGATGGATCAGAAAACACAACCCAACAATATGTTGTCTACAGGAAACTCACCTAACTCAACAAGACAAACACAGACTTAAAGTGAAAGGATGGAAAACTATCATACAAGCCAATGGCCCACAAAAAAGGGCAGGAACAGCTATTCTCATCTCTGACATGATAGACTTTAAAATAGATAAGATTAAAAAAGATAGGAATGGACACTACTTAATGCTCAGAGGATCAGTCAATCAAGAGGACTTAACAATTATTAATATCTATGCACCCAATGAGAAGCCATCTAAATACATCAAACTTCTACTGAAAGAGCTACAGCAATATATTAACAGTAACACAATCATAGTAGGGGACTTCAACACCCCACTATCTCAACTTGACAGATCATCCAGGATGATCATCATCAGTAAAGACATAAGGAAGAGATAGATGAAGAGATAGATAAACTAGAACTATTGGACATTTTCAGAGTCATTCATCCCAAGAAACTGGAATACACATTTTACTCAAATCCACATGGATCATTCTCAAGGATAGACCATATGTTAGGCCACAAAGACAGCATCAGCCAATTCAAGAGCACTGAAATCATCCCAAGCATCTTCTCAGACCACAGTGGAATTAAACTAACACTTAACAATCAACAAAAGATTAGTAACAGTTCCAAAATGTGGAAGCTCAACAGTACACTTCTTAACAACTTCTGGGTCAAAGAGGAAATCAAGGAAGAAATCAAAATGTTTCGAGAGTTCAATGAAAATGAAGACACAAGCTATCAAAATATTTGGGACACAGCTAAAGCAGTCCTAAGAGGGAAGTTCATAGCTATACAAGCACACATTAGGAAACAAAAAAAGGCACAAATAAACAGCCTGGTTGCACATCTTAAAGAACAACAACAAAGGAATCCTAAAGCAACCAGGACAGAAATCACTAAAGTTAGGGCAGAAATAAATAACATTGAGAATAGGAAAACCATACAAAAGATCAATGAAAGTAAATGTTGGTTCTTCAAAAGAGTAAACAAAATCGACAAGCCTTTAGCCAGACTCACAAAACAAAAAAGGGAGAAGACCCAAATAAATCGGATAGTAAATGAAAGAGGAGATATCACAACAGACACTGCAGAAATTCAACATATCATGCGAGGCTTCTATGAACAACTATATGCCACCAAGCTAGAGAACCTGGAAGAAATGAATGATTTCCTAGATACCTACCAACTTCCAAAACTAAGTAAAGAAGAAGTGGATAACATGAACAGGCCCATCACAGCTAAATAAATGAAATTGAAACAGTTATCAAAAATAAATAAATAAATAGAATAAATAAATGAAATTGAAACAGTTATCAAAAATCTTCCCAAAAATAAAAGTCCTGGACCAGATGGTTTTACAAATGAATTCTACAAAACTTTCAAAGAAGAACTAATACCTCTACTTTTAAAAGTCTTCCAGAAGATTGAAGACACTGGAATACTCCCTGCCAGCTTCTATGAAGCCAACATCACCCTGATACCAAAAGCAGACAGGGACACAACCAAAAAAGAAAACTACAGACCAATATCTCTGATGAACATAGATGCGAAAATATTGAACAAAATTCTAGCCAACCGATACAGCAGTATATCAAAAAGATTGTTCATCATGACCAAGTGGGGTTTATCCCAGACATGCAAGGTTGGCTTAATATACATAAATCAATCAATGTGATCCATCACATCAACAAAAGCAAGACCAAAAACCACATGGTCATATCAATAGATGCAGAGAAAGCCTTTGACAAAATACAACGTCCCTTTATGATCAAAACACTACAAAAAATGGGAATAGATGGAAGATTCCTCAAGATAGTGGAGTCTCTATATAGCAAACCTACAGCCAACATCATACTCAATGGTGAAAAACTGGAAGCATTTCCCCTCAGATCAGGTACTAGACAGGGCTGCCCACTATCACCATTACTATTCAACATAGTGTTGGAAGTTCTTGCCATAGCAATCAGGCAGGAGCAAGGAATTAAAGGCATACAGATTGGAAGAGAAGAAGTCAAACTCTCCTTATTTGCAGATGACATGATAGTATACATGGAAAAACCTAAGGAATCCAGCAAGAAGCTTTTGGAAATCATCAGGCAATACAGTAAGGTGTCAGGCTATAAAATTAACATTCAAAAGTCAGTGGCATTCCTCTATGCAAACACTAAGCTAGAAGAAATTGAAATCCAGAAATCAGTTCCTTTTTCTATAGCAACAAAAACAATAAAATATCTAGGAGTAAACCTAACCAAAATTGTGAAAGACTTGTATACTGAAAATTATGAGTCACTACTCAAAGAAATTGAAAAAGACACAAAGAAGTGGAAAGTTATTCCATGTTCAAGGGTTGAAAGAATTAACATCATCAAAATGAATATATTACCCAGAGCCATCTACAAATTTAATGCTATCCCCATCAAGATCCCAAGCACATTTTTTAGGAGAATAGAAAAAATGCTACAAATGTTTATCTGGAACCAGAAAAGACCTAGAATTGCCAAAACAATCTTGAGAAAAAAGAACAGAACCGGAGGCATCACACTCCCAGATCTCAAACTGTATTATAGGGCCATTGTCATCAAAACTGCTTGGTACTGGAACATCAACAGACACACTGATCAGTGGAATAGAATTGAGAGCCCAGAAATGAGGCCCCACACCTATGGACATCTAATCTTTGACAAAGGGGCCCAGACTATTACATGGGGAAAGCAGAGTCTCTTCAACAAATGGTGTTGGAAACAATGGGTTGAAACATGCAGAAGAATGAAACTGAATCACTGTATTTCACCAAATACAAAAGTAAATTCCAAGTGGATCAAGGACTTGGATGTTAGACCAGAAACTATCTTAGAGGAAAATACTTAGAGGAAAATATTGGCAGAACTTTTTTCCGCATAAATTTTAAAGACATTTTCAATGAAACGAATCCAATGAAAAGGAAGACTAAGGCAAGTATAAACTTATGGGACTACATCAAATTAAAAAACTTCTTCACAGCAAAAGAAACCACTACCCAAACCAAGAGACCCCTCACTGAATGGGAGAAGATTTTTACATGCCATAAGAGTTTAATAACCAACATATATAAAGAGCTTGCCAGACTCAACAACAAGACAACAAATAACCCCATCCAAAAATGGGGGGAGGACTTGGACAGAATATTCACCACAGAAGAGATCCAAAAGGCCGAGAAACACATGAAAAAATGCTCCAAGTCTCTGATTGTCAGAGAAATGCAAATCAAGACAACAATGAGATATCACTTCACTCCTGTGAGAATGTCATACATCAGAAAAGGTAACAGCAGCAAATGCTGGAGAGGGTGTGGGGTCAAAGGAACCCTCCTGCACTGCTGGTGGGAATGTAAATTGGTCCAACTTCTGTGGAGAACAGTCTGGAGAACTCTCAGAAGGCTAGAAATGGACCTACCCTATGACCCTGCAATTCCCCTCCTGGGGATAGATCCTAAGGAACCTAACACATCCATCCAAAAAGATCTGTGTACACATATGTTCTTGGCAGCACAATTTGTAATAGCCAAAACCTGGAAGCAACCCAGGTGTCCAACAACAGATGAGTGGCTGAACAAGTTGTGGTCTATATACACAATGGAATACTACTCAGCTGTAAAAAATGGTGACTTCACCGTTTTCAGCCGATCTTGGATGGACCTTGAAAAAATCATGTTGAGTGAAATAAGTCAGAAACTGAAGGATGAATATGGGATGATCTCAAGTCTCAGGCCGAAGATGAAAAACAAGATTAGAAAAGAAAACACAAGTCGAACCTGAAATGGAATTGGAGTATTACACCAAAGTAAAAGACTCTGGGGTGGGTGGGGAGAATATAGGTCCATGAAAGATGATGAATGACATAGTGGGGGTTGTATTGTTAAATGGGAATCTGGGGAATGTTATGCATGTACAAACTATTGTATTTACTGTTGAATGTAAAACATTAATTCCCCAATAAAGAAATAATTTATTTTAAAAAAACAATAATTACAACAATAAAACAAGAGCAACAAAAGGGAACATAAATAATTATATACAAAATAAAAAGAAAGAAATAAAAAAATAAAAAGAAGTAAGGTTTTCTGATCTACTACAATGCATTTTGAGTACTTTCCAACACAATTCTTTGGGAATCACCTTAAGAAAAACTGACTTTACACACCTTTGGGGAATCACATATAACAGATGTTTTGATTGAATCCAATGTTGCCCAAAGAAGGAAGCTCCCTTTCACCTCTTTTCTTGCAGTCTCAAAACTAGTTTACAAAAGTTAATCATTCATTCATGTCTACACTGAAAGTTTACTCATTCTACAAGTCAACACTCAATTGTTCAGTTACATTGACAAAAGAATGGTATTCCCTTTTCGAGTGGCTTCCATTTGTTCTCAATGGCAAGGTACTAATACCTTATAACAGATAAAAATTATGACTATTTAGTGAAACATGAAATAATGTTCATAATAAAGCTGGGCAGGGGTAGATAATATGATGGTAGGGGGGTAGATAGTGTAATGGTTATGCAAAGAGACTCTCATGCCTGAGGCTCAAAGTCCCAGGTTTAATCCTGGCACCACCATAAACCAGAACTGATCAGTGTTCTGGTGAAAAAGAGAGCACTGTAGTTCTGTCACCCAACACAATGACTAGAATAGAGTATATTTATTTATATATAATAGTTTAAAAAACATTAAAAATAAAGTTGGGAGTTGGGCGGTAGTGCAGCGAGCAGGTTAAGCATACGTGGCACAAAGTGCAAGGACTGGCATATGAATCCCAGTTCAAGTCCCCAGCTCCCCACCTGCAGGGGAGTCGCTTCACAGGTAGTGAAGCAGGTCTGCAGGTGTCTATCTTTCTCTCCCCGTCTTTCCCATCTCTCACCATTTTTCTCTATCCTATCCAACAACGACATCAATAACCAAAACAATGTTAAACAAGGGCAACAAGAGAAAAAATAAATAAATATAAAAAATTAAAAAATAAATAAACCTAATGGACTTACCTTCTTCGATATTTTTAATAATTTCTCAAACTGCATTTCCAGGAATTTTAAATTTTATAACCACTATTAGCTACTTACCTTTCATTAAGCACATCATGTACAGCAGCCAAGATATTATCCAATTGTTTAACTAGTACCTTAAAAAAAAAAAAGACATTTATAAAAAGTTCAATTCTTACACTTTTAACATTGTGTTTTTTAAAATATTTACTTATTCCCTTTTGTTGCCCTTGTTTTATTGTTGTAGTTATTGTTGTTGCTGATGTCATCATTGTTGGACAGGACAGAGAGAGAAGGGGAAGGGGGGGGGCACAACAGACACCTGCAGACCTTCTCCACCACCTGTGAAGCGACTTCCCTGCAGGTGGGGAGCAGGGGGCTCGAACCGGTCCT
This sequence comes from Erinaceus europaeus, assembly GCF_950295315.1. NCBI lineage: Eukaryota > Metazoa > Chordata > Mammalia > Eulipotyphla > Erinaceidae > Erinaceus > Erinaceus europaeus. Next base: position 13,279,848 of record NC_080176.1, on the reverse strand, counting down.
TGCGCTTTGCACCACCTGTGCTTAACCAGCTGCGCTACCGCCCAACTCCCCTCTTTTTTCAGGTCTTCCATCCAAATTATAATTGGGGGCACCTTATTCTCATTATTTCATATCCTCTCAGGATATGAAAAGTATTAATATATAGGAAATAATCAGCAATGGTCATTAATGAATAAAACCCAGAGTTTACTTCATTTCTCTGACATAGAAGTTAAAGAAAAAGAAGATAGGGAAAGGATAGATGGAAAGATAGGTGAAGTGACAAAGCATTACAATAAAATATTAATGACAACTTAGATATGGTGATCATTCTTTCACTATGCTGCATATTTGAAAATTTTCATAATAAAATTGGGGTAGTGTTTTAAATAAAATGGTATTTGATTCATTTTACCATTTTTATTTTCTCCTGACCCATTATCAAGTCCTTGATTTAGTAATAGAATTATTCAGGGTTGAGAGAAAACTGTAACTGCTCCAGCACCTTTGTTGTTCATTTATTTACCCTGACCACGTCGAACATGTGTAAACAAAAAGTTCCCCTTCTCCCAATTTCACATGTGGATAACAGATATTCTGTCTCGTTAAAGTTAAAAGTACTTTAGGGAGTCGGGCGGTAGCGCAGTGGGTTAAGCACACGTGGCGCCAAGTGCAAGGATGGTGTAAGGATCCCAGTTCAAGCCCCCAGCTCCCCCCCTGCAGGGGTCGCTTCACAAGTGGTGAAACAGGTCTGCAGGTGTCTGTCTCCCCCTCCCCATCTCCCCCTCTTCTCCCTATTTTTCTCTGTCCTATCCAACAACAGCGACATCAATAATGACTACAACAATAAAACAACAAGGGCAACAAAAGGAAATAAATATTTTTTTAAAAAGTTAAAAGCACTTAACTAAAAGGTACCAATGTGACAAGTGAAAAAAAAAGATATCAATATGGACTAAATATTGGTAAATAAAGTACACATTTAGAGCATGAAGTTCTAGATTATCCTATTACAAGCCACACTAACCTGGACTAATGAATTATTATTTTTCCTTGGAAGCAAACCTTTCAGGAGTCAGGTGGTAGCACAGCGGGTTAAGCGCACATGGCGCAAAGTGCAAGGACCTGCATAAAGATCCCGGTTCGAGCCCCTGGCTCACCACCTACAGGGGAGTCGCTTCAGAGGTGGTGAAGCAGGTCTGCTGATGTATGTCTTTCTCTCCCTCTCTCTGTCTTCCCCTCCTGTCTCCATTTCTCTCTGTCCTATACAACAACGATGACAACAATGAAACAACTAAGGCAGCAAAAGGGAATAAATAAATATTTTTAAAAAAAGCAAACCATCCCTCATCTTAAAGCACTACAGGTATCATTACCTAGTTTATTATGGAAATAAAATATTACAAGATTTCCAAAAACATTATACTCACCAGTTTGTTCTCTGGTTGCTGAATAAATTCTTTCAACTGCTTTACAGTAGCCAGTCTTCGGTCTCTGTCGTCTTCCCGGGTAATCCTCCGAAGAAGATTCGACAGTCGAGACTCATCAGAGTAAGACATCGATCTCTCTGCGAATAGAAACATTCTGTTGTCTACTGAGTATAGGTAAGTATAACCAAATACTTCATTTTAATTAGTAGTAGCAGTAGCAGCAATAGTAATACACCACAGCACTACTCAGCTTGTGCTTGTGGTGATCCTGGGGGTTGAATCTGAGACCTCTGATGCCTCAAGCAAGAAAAATTTTCAAATTGGCCTTATCTTACCTCCCCAGCCTTAGAACAAATATTTTAAATACATCAAAATGATAGTATGCTAAAAAAGAAAAGTTCAATGAAAGCATATCTCACACACTATTAATCACTACAAACCAATTCCCAGTAGACTGACTGCTGGCACAGAGCAGGTCCAAGAAAACACACACACACACACACACACACACACACACACAGTCCTCAATCTTAAGTTTTGTAAACCAATGTTAAAGAAGTAATAGTAAAAACCTATTTTAAAAATAATGAGTAAAGGGGGCCAGGCAATGGCACACCTGGTTAAGTGTATACACTACTAAGTACAAGGATCTGGGTTCGAGCTCCAGGCTCCACACCTGCAGGGGGTATGCTTCACAAACAACAAAGCAGGTCTCCAAGTGTCTTTCTCCCTCGCTTTCTCCCCATCTCTCTCAATTTCTATCTGTCTCTATCCAATAAAATAGAAAAAATGGCCATCAGGAGCAGTGGATTCGTGGTGCTGGCACCAAGCCCCATCCATAACCCTGGAGGCTAAATAAATAAATAATAATGTGCATTCAACCAGGTGTGCCACAACCCAGCCCCGAGAATTCTCCTTTATAAGTATTTACTCTTCTTGTAGAAATTTCTTGCAAGAAACAATTCAAAGAAAAAGAAGTGCAAAATTTTAACAATTCTATGTTTTTCAATTCAGAGTAAACAAACCAACAACTCAATATATCCAAGGCATAAGAAATGAATCAGTTGAAGGCATTTATGATTGGTCCCCAATTTGCCCAGATTTACCCTGTGATTTCCTCATGTCTTTGATGGCTAACGCACGACTGCCATGCTGAACACTGGTGAACTCAGGGCTGGTCACATTGTTAACCCTCAGCTCTTGCCCCAACGACTTCCGACCATAAGTATTTTCCCCAGATCCTCCATTGACACTGTAGCCACCTAAAAACAACATTTATATTATTCTGTTTGTTAGTTTTACCAGAATACTGTTTGGTGCTGGTTTATGGTAGCATTAGGAATGAACCTGAGACCTCTGATGTCTCAGGCATTAAGATTTGTTGGATAAACTGCCAAACTTGTCCCCCCAGCTATTCACATTTTTTCCCCACCAAGAAGAGCACTGCTCAGCTCTGGCTGGTGGTGGGAGGGGGGTGGGGGGGTGGTTTGGAACCTGGGACTTTGGAGCCTCGGGCATGAGAGTCTCCTTGCATAACCATTATTTACACTATTTATTTTATTTTCTTTATTTTCCCTTTTGTTCCCCTTGTTTTTTATTGTTGTTATTGTTACTGATGTCGTCCTTGTTAGGACAGAGAGAAATGGAGAGAGGAAGGGAAGACAGATGGGGAGAGAAAGATGGACACCTGCAGACCTGCTTCACCGCTTGTGAAGCGACTTCCCTTCAGGTGGGGAGCCGGGGGCTCAAACCAGGATCCTTACATCAGTCCTTGTGCTTCGTGCCACGTGCGCTTAACACGCTGCGCTACTGCCAGACTCCCTATTTATATTATAATAGAAACTCTTTCACTCATTTCTGGTGGACCAGAATCTCCAGTGTGCACTTCAACCAACCTTTGCTTCCCTTGTGTTTTTTTTTTAAATCTTTATATGCTTATTGGATAGAGACAGCCAAAAATGGGGGGGGGGGGGGATAGAGGGAGACAGAGAGACACTTGCAACACTGCTTCACCACTCGTGAAGCTTTCCCCATGTAGGTGGGGGCCGGGGGCTCGAGCCCAGGTCCTTGCGCACTGCAACATTTGTGCTCAACCAAGTGCCACCACCCGGCCCCTCCCCTGCTCTTTCCTTGTGCTGTCCACTTGAAATATTTTTTACTTCATTCTGTTATGTTCAAATGAAAAGAGGAAAATAAAATCTAAACTATACATAAGATTTGAAAGACTGCGTTAGTCTAGAAGAAAATTAGGTAAGACTGACTTCAGTGTCAGTGATAAAATTGGGGGTGATGGGGAGGAAGAAACTGAGTGCATCTGTCCCGCCATGTGAACCTGTGTACACCACTTGGGACTGTTACAGCACTGCGGGAAGCTTCGGTGCTGTGGTGTCTCCATCTGTCCCTTTCTGTCTGTCTCTGACAATACACAGTACTACATAAAATACTTGCATTTTAAACACATCAAAAGAGAAGGGAGAGAAAGACAGAGGAGGGGGCAGAGTAAGTAAATTAAGCAAACAGCATCCTTCTAACAATAAGGAAATACATATACCCTTTTCGTCATTCTGTATGTCAGTGTGGACTCTGGTATCATCGTGTCTTTGCCGGGACACCACAGCTGAATTTGAAGGCTGCAGTCCATAAGAGGAAGACACACCTCTATCTCTGGATGAAGAATATTTTAAATTATCTGCGTCGGCTGATACACTATCAGTTCTGCAAAGAGAAAAGAAAATGACATTAGAATTTTAAACAAGCATTTCAATAGGTTAGGTCCTATCTTTGTGGCCAACTCATCCTGCTTTGCTCAAGACCAAATTGCACTGACTCACTGACATTCCACAAACTTTCCTAGTGTTAAGCAAATTGAATTGGGACAGTTGGTTACCCTGATCCAGGAATCTCTTCACATGATTTGTGAAGCCTAATCTTCCAAAATTCTAAAAGAGGAAAAGTCTTCCAATTATAAAAATAAGAAGCGCTGGTGGGCATGGGTAGATAGCATAATGGTTATGCAAACAGACTCTCATGACTGAGGCTCCAAAGTCCCAGGTTCAATTCCCCACAGCACCATATGCCAGAGCTGAGCAGGGCTCTAGTACCCCCTAAAAAAAAAAACTGGCAATTTATCAGACAGGACAAGGAAAGTGTGGTGCTAAACTGTTTTTAAAGCACTACCACATAGTTAAGTGGCATTCTCTCTCATCTAAATTTATCACTTAGTTATTTGTTGGGAAAACTAATTATAGAATATTTGAAGCAGGCTCAAAAGTATTTAAGAACACGTTACTTAGAAAATGACATTTTATTTTATTTGAAAATGACACTTTTTTTAATGTATTGTAGTGTTGGAGACCACTCAAGAGTCTTAAACTATAAAGAATGCCTGTTACTTTTAAAATAAAGAAAATTAAAGGTCCAATAAAGCTGAACTTGAAGATTGCAGCCCATAAGCTATTAAAAATTAAAATATCTACAATAACCCGATACTTCAATATTACTAACAAGTAATACAGTTCTAGAGTAAAATTAGTGTCCTTGTTTAAGGGTAAGCTAGCTCTGTGCCTCAAAGTCCTCGTCAGTGACATAGAAAAATGAGGGTGTTTCTCATAATCTTATTCTTCCAACCATTATACATAAAAAACATCATGAAATAAGACAACACTATCTATTCTATGTGTATATGTAATTATATACCACAACCACAACCCCACCCACCCCACCCCAAAAACCTTCACCTCCTACTGGTATTTCTTCTGAGAGGAACAACCTTTCAGGGAGAATATTGCTTTTATAATGCTTGCTAAAAGCATCTTCTGAACCCATAATTAGCTAGAAAAGGATACTGCCAAGCACAGGAACTAACCTATTACTCCCTCTTTCTACCATGTACAAAGATGGCAGTTTGTATATGTATGTATAGAAGTATTTTACTTAAAGAATTATCATCCTTTCATTCTCCCACCCACAAAAACACTAAGCATGAAACTGCATAGGTTCAAACATCTTGTGCTGACTTACTGCAACCACTATTAATATAGAATGCTGACAAGAGGTTGATTAAATTTCGATACATAAAAGTGGCACAAGTCTAATTTATTCCTAGAGATTTTTGATCTGAAACATGATAAAAATCTGCAACCTCAGCATATCAATAGACTAAGATTCTATAATAGCATCTTCTTCAAATGCTCAGAAGTTACTAGGCAAAATTAATAGAGCTCAGTTCCTCCATCATATAAAATATAGTAGGTCTTCACGTATGTAAATACATTCAACACTAAAGAGCACTAAAAAAATTTTTTTAACTAATGTGAAAGCATTCCCCATAAGTCTAAAAAAGATAAAATGTTTTCAGCCTATGATAAATTAAAATATACCAGAAATTTCTGGAAGGAAAATCTTAAAAGATCTATGAGCTTTTCTAATATGTCTTTATTCTGTTTGTATAGCAACCAACACAACCTGAAAAAGTAAACTGTTAGCCAGTGAATGATTAAAATAAAAACTATCAAGACAAGTTAAGTCTACAAATGTTTTAAGTATCTGGATTTCCTGCTTTCATTATGCTTATATATCACTTCTATTACTCTTACTATCAAGAATTAAATATAAATGTTCTGGTGACAGAAATAAATACAACATAGCAGAGAATACAGATTCTGAAAGATATGGGCTCAGACTCCAACTCCAGCACCCAAACAGTGTGATTTAGTACACAGTATTTATTTCATTTCCAAGCCTCAACTGTCTTGAGTAAAATAGAGATAATACTTATCTAGAAGCACATTTGGGAGTCTGGGCGGTAGCACAGCAGGTTAAGCACACATGCATGGACCATAGTAAGGATCCCGGTTCAAGCCCCTGGTTCCCCACCTGTGTGTGTGGGTGGGGAGGGGGGGGTGGTGTTGCTTTACAAGCGGTGAAGCAGGTCTGCAGGTGTCTTTCTCTCCCCCTCTCTGTCTTCCCCTCCTCTTTTGATTTCTCTCCATCCAACAAACAGCAGCAGCAATATCAACATATTAATAATAACAAAGGTAAACAAGGGCAACAGAAGGGGAGAGATGGCCTCCAGGAACAGTGGATTCCTAGTGCAGGCACCAAGCCCCAGCAACAACCCTGGAGGCAAAACAAACAAAACATTTGTTGTGAGGTTTAAATAAGTAATGGACTCTTAAGTAACACCTGGCTTGTAGCCGAGAGGTGGTGCCTTGGATAAAATGTTGGGCCTTCAGGCATAAAGTTCTGAGTTTGATCCTCAGCATCACATATGACAGAGTGATTCTCTCTCTCCCTCTAACAAATATTTAAAAGGAAAGAGAGGTATGGAAGGTGGCACAGTGGCTAAAGCATTGGGCTCTCAAGCATGAGGTCCTGAGTTCAGTCCTCAGCAGTGCATGTACCAGTGATGTCTGGTTCTTTCTCTCCTCCAACCTTTCTCATTAGTAAATAAGGTAGATAGACAGACGGACAGATAAGGAAAAGAGAGGAAAGGGGGTGGAAGAAAAAGGGAGGGGAGAGGGAGGAAGAGGGAGAAAGACGGGGAGGGAAGGGAGGAGAGGAGGAAGAAAGGAATGGTATTCCCAAGTTACAGGGTACACTCAGTTATTGTGACCATAAACACATGGCTTCCAATCTAACAGACAAATAATGTAAGAGGTTTATGTGTATATAATTGCCATTAGGTTTTCTATTTGCTATAGCAGGTGGTCTTGAGTCCTTTTATAAAACAGCAATCTAGGAGGTAGGTGATGGTGCACCTAATTGAGCACACAGACATTATAGTTCACAAGGACCCAGGTTCAAGCCCCTAGTCCTCACCTGCAGGGGAGAAGCTTCTGAAGTAGTGAGGCAGTGCTGCCAAGTGTCTGTCTCTCTCCCTCCCTATCTCTCCCTCCCTTCTCAATTTCTCTATCTATCCTAAATAAACAGTGTTTAAAAACACAAATAATCAGTCTAGGAATTGGGGAGATAGTATAATGGCAATGTAAGACTTTCATGTCTGAGACTCCCAGGCATCCATCAGGTTCAGTTCCTATCACCACCATAAACCACAGCTGGAAAGTATTCTGCAAAGGAAAGAAGAAAGCAATCTAGGGAGTCCTGAGATGGCTCACTGGGTGGGTGCCCGCACTTTACCATGTACCAGGACCCATCATCAAGCCCCATGGGAGCACCTACACAGGGGAAGCTCCATGAGGTGGAGGAGCAGTGCTGTGATATTTCCCCTTCTCTGCACTTTTACTTGTAAAAGAAAAAAAGAAAAAAGCTACATTAGCAACATTTTTTTTTAAACTGGGAAGGATTTTATTTTAGGCCTGGAACTATTTCCCAGTTTAATAGAAACATTAGTTTTAAATACCATGAGTTATGAACACCAAAAAAATATCAGAATTTGATTTTTCCAAAGTATGACCTAAACATTCACTAGAGTAGAACCACCAACTCAGAAATGTCTTTAAAAAGTCTAAGTTGCCAAGTACTTTTAATACTTTAAAATCATTTCCAGGCAAAATCCAAATTAAAGGTATTCTGAATCCAAAAGTACAAAGTGGTTCAATACCTGTATAAAATTTCTATTTTTATAAAATCCAGCCTGCTTAGGTCTCAAAATAAATAAGTAAATAAAGTTAACATCAGGATAGTAACACATAAAGATCATCTCAGGCCAATAAATAGAAAACTGTTAAAGAACAGAAATTAACTCTTACATGAGGCAATCAAAAGCACAAATAGACAATGCAGATTTAAACTCCATGGGGCAGGTTCAAGTGTTAAGCTAGTTATAAGGGATAAAAAAAGCTATCAACTAGAATTACAGTCTCAATTTAGTGGTATGAGATAATGTATCTGTTAATACTAGGAACCGGGAGTCGGTGGTAACATAGCGGGTTAAGCGCAGGTGGTGCAAAGCGCCATGGACCGGCATAAGGATCCTGGTTCGAGCCACTGGCTTCCCACCTGCAGGGGAGCAGCTTCACAGGTTGTGAAGCAGGTCTGCAGGTGTCTATCTTTCTCTACCCGTCTTCCCCTCCTCTCTCCATTTCTGTCTGTCCTATCTAACAATGACATCAGTAATAACTACAATAAAAGAACAAGGGCAATAAAAGTGAATAAATGAAAAAACATTAATTTAAAAAAAATGACTAGGAACCCAGGGATCCAGGTAGTGGTGGGTCCAATATAACACACATGTTACAATGTGCAAGGACCCCCATTTCAGGCCCCTGGCTACTTCCCTGCTGGGGGAAGCTTCACAAGTAGTGAAGTTGTGCTATCTCTCCCTTCCCTTTCAACTCCTTTCTACCTCTACCCAAAATAAATAAATACAATAAAAACTAAATTATTGAAAAAAAAAAAAAAAAAGACTAAGAATCCTAACAGGGATCCAAAAATACCTCCAAAGCCCCTTTAATACTCTTAAAAATACTATGGAGATTTCCAACTATGACACCATCTCCCAGACAATAACCTGGGTTCACCAGCAAATTAGATGTCGGGCTCAGGCAAAAACTAGTGAAGTCATGGGCCCTCTGGAAATAACTAAAACAGACCTACTAACTTTCTCCAAAACAGAGACCCCAATCTTCATCTGCAATATTCATGCCTTTAGGTTCATGATTAGTCAACAATTTGCTCTGCATTATATCTTTACTCTTTTTCAGCCACCAGGTTCCAGATGATACCTTGATGCTGACTTGACTTTCTTGGGCAGACATCCCACCATGTGTCTTGGAGCCCCCCCTCCCCAGATCCTTGCCCCACTAGAGAAAGAGACAGACTGGGAATATGGACCGACCTGGCAACATCCATGTTCAGTGGAGAAGCAGTTACAGAAGCCAGACCTTCCACCTTTTGCACCCCACAATGATCCTGGGTCCATACTCCCAGAGGGATAAAGAATAGGGAAGCTATCAAGGGAGGGGACCGGATATGGAGCTCTAGGGATGGGCAATGTGTGGAAATGTACCCCCTCTTATCCTGTGGGCTTGTCAATGTTTCCATTTTATAAATTTTAAAAAATTATTAACAAAAAAAAAATACTATGGAGGGACAAAAAAAGAGAGAAAGAAAAAGAAATGTATAACTTTTCCCAAAATGATTAAAATGAAGTTAAAGCCTGACGTACATGCCACATGAGAGGTAAGTTTCTAAAGCTCATACCTCAAAAATCGCATACTGTATATTATGGAGTCTTTGTGATGTTTTGCATCAAGTCAATCTGTAAGACAGTAGTTGCAATATTAGTGAAGACAGTGGGTTAAAACATTTGTTGTTCAAACACAAAGCAAATATCATTCATGGGTTATGTGCTTTTAGTTGAACTACGGAACATAGGGTATCTCGTGTGTGGAAACAAAAAATCAGGTGGACAGTCACTCTGGTTTACAGGGGAGAGGGGCTTATGGTGGAAACATACATATTTAAGATAATTGCAATGTTAACTCTAACATACAAATCACATGCAAATATAGTAACCACACCTATGCTCAATATGTAGAAAATGTATACAACAGGTCGTTCATTTGAATGATTCAAATCCTCAGACCTCATATAAACAAATCCATCACGAGCTAGGGGATGTTATGTCTTGGCTAAATATGGTCTTGTGGTTCAGGTTTTTTTTAATTTATTTTCCTTTGTTGCAGTTATTGTTGTTATTGATGTTGCCGTTGTTAGGCAAAGAGAAATGGAGAGAGGAGGGGAAGACAGAAAGGGGGAGAGAAAGATAAGACACCTGTAGACCTGCTTCACCGTCTGTGAAGTGACAACCTGCCAAGTGGGGAGCTGTGGCTCAAACCGGGATCCTTAGGCCAGTCCTTGCACTTCGCGCCACGTGCGCTTAACCCACTGTGCTACCGCCTGACTCCCTATGGTTCAGTTCTTACAAGCATTATATAGAGCAATCCAAAGCTTTTAGAAAGGGCAGGAGTGGGAGTCAGGCGGTAGGTAGCGCAGCGGGTTAAGCGCACATGGCACAAAGATCCTGGTTTAAGCCCCTAGTTCCCCACCTGCAAGGGAGTCACTTCACAGGTGGTGAAGCAGGTCTGCAGGTGTCTATCTTTCTCTCCTCCTGTTTTCCCCTCCTCTCTCCATTTCCCTGTCCTATCCAAGGACGACGACAACAATAACTACAACAATAAAAAACAAGGGTAACAAAAGTGAAAATAAATTATTTTAAAATATTAAAAAAAAAGAAAGGGCAGAAGTGATAGAATAATGGTTATACAAAAAGACTGGCTATAGGTTCAATTCCCTACACCACTACAAGCCAGAGCTCAGCAGTGCTCTGGCTTTCCTACTTTTATGCCTGTGTCTTACTCTAGCTTACCTCTCTTCTGTCTTTTCATTAAAATAAAAATATGTATTTTAAGATAAATAAAAATATAATAAGAGCTAGTCTGGAAACATAAAATTAGGGAATTCCCTATTATGAAACATTTCCATAATGCACCCCAAAATGACTTGATGCAAACACCTAGTGGTGCCACTGAAATGAGCAATATATCATATTGCTCCAAGATGCTCCTAACTGGGCTTATTAAGGGACTTGGCTCTCACAGAAAGGCCTCATTTGTAATGGACAAGAAACAAGAAATAAGACTGCAGTGAAGCAGATGGGGTCGGGGTGCCTTTATTCTTTCAGTAATTATATTCAAAGACAGTGCTACTAGCACAAAGGAGTAGTATGATATGCTTTGAGGTTGTCATACTAACAATTATTTACCTTTTTAGGAATAAATTCAAAATTATTGCTTGTGATGTTTCTTACCTGAATTCAGGACTGTTTTCATGAGAGATGAGAGAAATGGTGAAACTACACATACCCTTGACTTAAGTATATCACTTCTTATCAGAATCACTACTCTAAAATATGGGTCTGTGGCAAAAAAAAAATAATAATAAAATAAAATCATTTGGGAGGCTCAGGGTCGCAAAATTCTTTCCATAGGAGAGTCAAAATTTAACAAAATATAACTGAATCATCATGCTATGTTATAAAGTTATACTTATGGGGAGTAGACAGCATAATGGTTATGCAGAAGACTTTCATGCCTGAAGCTCCTAAGTCCTAGATTTAATCCCCTACACCACCATAAACCATAGCTGAACTGGTAAACAAAAAACTTAAAATGCTGAAATACTATGTTACTTCTTAATGAAACTTCCTTAACTACTTAAGTATTATGAAGCTATAACACCAAACCTTAATTACTTGTTTAACAATTTTTAATCATTAAACAAATTCAACAAAATAGCCCCTGAAAGCTCACAATATGAAAATATACTTAGCTATTTTTGTAAGATGGTAAGACTTTTATTTTGCCCCCAAAAGATTTTGCCTTTACCTTCAGATTCTGGAAAGATATCTATAAGTTATATGGAATACAGTGCCTAAAATAAGTGTTCTTGTCACCTGGAGGTTTTCATGACATCAGAAAATATAACAATGTGACCTGCGGTGGGAACAAATGAATCAAGATACATACTCCAGTCTACCTCAGTCGGGTGAACAGGTATTCCTGAAATTCCAATAAAAACTCTGGATTCTAAGGCTGAGCCAAGTTTCATGACTGGGAAAATTCTTTGTATATTATCAAACACCGAGTACCAGGGAAATGCAACTGCCCCACATATGGAAGTTTCCTGAACTCTGTCCTATATGCCTTCACTCTTGGAAAGATTCTTATCTCTTTATACAACAGCTTTCCACTGCTCCTGGTGGCCTTTTTTTTTTCTTCTAATTTTTATTAGGACAGAGAGAACTTGAGGATGGGGAGGGTGGATACAACACTTTTCAATGAGTTTGTGTGTGCTGGGCAGTGGTGCACCTGATAGAGCATACATGCTACAGTGCACAAGGACCCAGGTTCAAGCCCTCAGTCCCCACCAGCACGTGTCTCTCTCCCTTTCTATCTCCTGCTCTCAATTTGTGTCTGGCCTATCAAATACATAGTAAAAAATATATACATTAAAAATCAGTTCTGTAAATCTTTCTGGTAAACTATCCAACCTAAAAATAATCCAGAGAACCCGACCTTGCAGTGGATGTGAGAATTAAGTGAGGTTTTGCAGATTCCACGCTCCTTTTAACTCTCCGTCTGTATTTTAAATCACCAAATGTAATCTAAGCCATTTATTTATTTATTTATTTATTTATTTATTTATTTATTTATTAATGAGAAACACGAGGAGAGAGAAAGAGCCAGACATCAGTCTGGTACATGTGCTGCCAAGGACTGAACTCAGGACCTCACGCTTGAGAGTCCAATGCTTTATCCACTGCACCATTGCCCGGACCACTAAGCCTGTTTTCTTTTAACCAGAACACTGCTTTGCTTTGACAAATGCTGGTACTGGGGATTGAACCTGGGATCTCAGGGCATCAGGCACAAAGTTTTTTGCATAATCATTGTTGTCTTCCCCAGCCCTAAAATTTGTATTTTTTAAATAAGCATCTCTAACATACATAATTTATTTCCCTTCCAAGGAACCTCAAACATCCTCTACTAACAAACCTGGTAACTCTTGAGAGGACTACATGCAATCCTTGGCTCCATTTCTACAGTTTTCAGTGAAAAGACTGTATGTAGTTAAGTCCCATCGGACAGCAACTGTGTCAATACTACTACCCGTGTTTCTTTCCCTAGCCTAAACAGCTTTCAAACGTTCTACATTTGCTTTCTTCCCCCAACACTGCTAGTATATGACCTTATAGATTCCTGCTTCAGAAGAAGTACCAGTCATTCTAGCAGTGTTGGGGATTCCATTAGATGAAACTTCTTCAACAGAGAGACTACTTACCAGAAGTTCATATACATTATCTTTAGGTATATATAACTGATAAGATTATATTGATTTCAGGTATGCAATGTAACAATCCAGATTTGTATGCACTGGGAAATTACCACAGTAAGTCTAGTTATCATCTATCATCATACATAGCTACAATTTTTTTCCTGCAATGAAAATGTTTAAGATCCTCTTAGCAAATTTCAGATACACTATTAACTATAGTCACTATGCTACAGTACATATATTATATCACAGATATTTAACACTGTCTGACTAGTTACTATCTTACAATGAGTTAAAGGTAAATAATTGAGGTAAAGTTGCATTGCTTGTGAAAAGAGGTAGAGATGGGGGTCTGGTGGTAGCGCAGTGCGTTAAGCACACATGGAGTAAAAGCACAAGGATCAGTAAGGATCCTGGTTCAAGCCCCCGGCTCCCCACCAGCAGAGTGGTTGCTTCACGAGCGGCGAAGCAGGTCTGCAGATGTCTTTCTTTCCCCTTCTCTGTCTTCTCATTCAAGACTTCTTTATCACTTTTGGCAAATATGACCTCCAGGTTGCTAAATACAAGATATATTCCAGGCCTCATCTGATGTTTTCTTTTTTCTTCTCTTTTCCTTAACAGAACACTGATCAGCTCTAGTTTATGGTGGTGAGGGGGTACACAAAGACTGAACACCTCTTTAAAATTTTAAAATACCATTCCTCTATGCTCACAACCTAAGAATTCAAGCAATCAAATTCTTTCCTTCCTTTAGTTTGTTGGGTGTTGATATCTGTATTTGTTTCTGATTCTATTTTCTCAGGAGCTTTGTCATTAGGATCAATTTCCAATGCCAGGCCACTTTAGAATTTTTTTGTTTGTTTGTTTGTTTTTGGTTTGTATTTTTTGTTTATTTATTGGATAGGGATAGAGGAAAATTGAGAGGGGGGGAGATAGAGAGGGAGACAGATAGAGACACCTGCAGGCCTGCTTTACCACTCGTGAAGCTTTTCCCCCTGCAGGCAGGAACCAGGGGCTTGAACCTGGACCCTTGCACACTGTAAAATGTGCGCTTAGCCAGGTACGCCACAGCCTGGCCCCTTTTTAGGTTTTGAAAGTCTTACCTTTGGACCCTCTAATCATCTCATTGTGTTCTCTCTCAACACATAGGGTCAGTAAAATGGCTCACTTTGATGGCATGCTACTTTGCCATGAATTAAGCCCAGCTCCCACCACATTGAAGGAAGCTTCAGCAACAAGTTATTTTTATGCCAGTGACTGCCAAATCTAGAGCTTCCCCCCCCCCCCGCCATACATACCCACTCTGTTGTGGGGGAGATAGCATAAAGGTTATGCAAATACTTCCATACTGGAGGTTCCAAAGTCCCAGGTTCAAGCACCCACTGCAACAGCCTAAGCCAGAGTCGAGCAGTTCTCTAGTAAAAAGAAATACCCACTCTGAGGTCTAGACCTAAATACTCAATTGTTTGAAAAATGGACTCAATGTCCTGAAATTCCTCAATCACAACTGGCTCCTTTCCTCCTAGAATCCCCATTTTATCCAATGTATCACTGTCATCAGATCTTTTTCTAATAAATATCACCCACCTTAAATTCTCATTCCTATACTGTATCTTCTCCACAGTATAGCAAAAATAAAACTTAAAAAACACAAATCTGGAGGCCTAGGAAGTGTCACTGAAGGTAAAGTACTACAGTACTCAAAGTGTGTATGCCACACCAATTCACACTAGTAAGTATGTACTATAATGTGATGGTGGTTGTACAACACTGAACGTAATATAGTAAAACTGGTTTGTAAAAAAGATGAATTTCATTAGTTTTTAAAACTCTTATGTTTTTGAAAAGATAAAAATTACTGGGAGAAAAAAGGGTTTACTAAGGATGGAATATGTAGATTACAAAGGAGCTAAGAAAATCTGGGGGGGTGAGTTAACTATTCTACTACAGCTTGACTGTGGTCATGAATGACAAATATATTGTGGTCTGAGAGGTGGTGCAATGGATAAAGCACTGGACTCTCAAGCAGGAGGTCCTGAGTTCAAACCTCAACAGTACATGTACCAGAGTAATGTCTAGTTCTTTCTCTTCTATCTTTCTCATAAATCTTTTAAAAAAATAACAAATATACATTTTTCAAAACTCAAAGAACTATAAAGCATCTAACTGATACCCCAAGAAACCTGATTTTATATTTCCACGTCTACCCATTTTGGTGGTCTTCAATATTGCTGCTCAATATTTATTCACTGACCTCAGAGATAACATGAAACACTAAAATGAAAATAAAATCAATGGTTCAGAGACATAAAATATACTAACTTATTTCAAGTATTTAGTATTTTGAGTTTCTGTACCTCATCTGGCATAAATTCTTGTCTTACTCATGATATTTTAGTATTCTACTTATATAATTTCTAGATAGAGTGGAGAGGGAAAGAGAGGGTGAGAAAGAGATAGCTGCAGCAGGGGCCAGGTGGTAGTGCACCTGGTTAAGCACTCACATTACAGTACACAAAAACCAAGGTTCAAGCCTGTGGTGCCCACCTACTAGGTGAATCTTCATGAGTGGTAAAGCAGAGCTGTAGCTGTCTCTCTCCCTATCTCCTCACCCCCTCAATTGCTGTCTCTAATAAACAAGCAAACAAATAAATAAATTTTTAAGAGATACCGGGAGTCGGGTAAGCTGCACAGTGGGTTAAGTGCAGGTGGCACAAAGCACAAGGACTGGTTTAAGGATCCTAGTTCAAGCCCCAGGCTCCACACCTATAGGGGAGTTGCTTCACAAGCGGTGAAGTAGGTCTGCAGATGTCTATCTTTCTCTCCCACTCTGTGTTCCCCTCCTCACTCCATTTCTCTCTGTCCTATCCAATAACAACATCAATAACTACAACAATAAAAAACAACAAAAGGAAATAAATAAATATTTTAAAAGAGAGATACCTGCAGCACTGCTTTACCACTCATAAAGCTTCCCCCCCTGCAAGTGGGGACCACAGGCTTGAACCCAGCTCCTTGTGCACTGCAACATATGTGCTCTACCAGGTGTGCCATAACCCAGCCCCTTACTAAAGATATTCAGAATACTGGTAGTTATAACTTTATCCATGCTAAAAAAATCTTGAATCTAAGGCAGCACATTAATTTGGCTAATTTTCTCCATACCAAACAGGCTAGTTTACAACCCTAAAGAGAAGCCCTGCTCATTTGCATAGCTTATCTTCCCCTTTTGTCAGCAAGTATTTAGAAACATCTCATTCAGCCTGGGAAATTGCCAAGATTGAAAGGAAGTATCTTACTCCATGACCTCCCTAACAGAGAAAGGACAAAAAGGCTCAAAGTTTACAAAGAAACAAGCCACACTTCTTCACCCCAGCCCTGCAGGCTCTCCAGTTATAAACGCCAAATACAGGACAGAGAAGATGAAGGATCACTAGAAGTTAAACACTTAAAGAGTCCCAAAAGAAAATCTTGAGGGGTGTGTGCACACGCCACAGTACTATGTGCAAGGATCCATGCAAGGAACTGGGTTCAAGCCCCGACCCCCACCCACAGTGGGACGATTCACAAGCGGTGAAGCAGGTCTACAGGTGTCTAGCTTTCTCTCTCCCTTTATTTCCCACTCCACTCTCAATTTCTCAGTCCTATCCAATCAAGTGGGGGAAGGGGATCTTAGACATGAGACTGGGAGTCCATAACCAAGGAACATGTAAGGAGTGAGCGAGAGTGAGTGAGCGAATGAGTGAGTGAAGGAAGTTCTTACCGTACAGTTAAATCTGATAAAGTTCCTCAAGCTATGGACTCAAATGCAACCCCAATGGCCTGATGTATTTGTGAGATTCTGTAACAATTACTTTTTCATTTTTCCTTTTTTGCCACCAGGGCTATAGCTGGGGCCCTGGGGCTTAGAGCCTATAAGACTTCACAGGTCCTGGAGCCTCTCCCTCCACCCCCTTTCCTTTCTTCTAGTAACAGGGTAAGAGACAAGAGAAAGACACCACAGTGCTGCTCCACTGCTTGGGAAACTTCCCCCTCTGAAGGCACTTCCATGTGGTGGCCCCAGGTTCAAACCAGGGTCCTCACACATGGCAATATGCACACTCTACTAGTCCAACAATTACACTATTTGGGGGGCCGGGCACAGTTAAGTGCATAGTAGTAAGCAAGGACCTGGTTCGAGCCCTGGTTCGAACCCCCACTCCTCACCTGAAGCAGGAAAGCAGGTCTGCAGGAGTCTATTTCCCCCTCCCCTCTCAAATTCTCTCTGTCCTATTAAATAAAAAAGAAAAAAAAAGTCACATACTTTAATCTTCATTTTTAAATTAGCCCTAAAAATGTTGTGGACCTTAAAAATATACTGTGTAACAAATAGGATCACCACTTTATAAAGGTAAAACTGATAGGAAAAAATGGCTGCAAAAAAACCACTCCTAACACATTTTTAAAAATGCAAAATTACACAACAGACATCTTTAATAATGTCAGATCAGGTACTACTACAAAGGTACCCTACAAATCTAGAGCATCAAAAGAGCAAGATTATAGCATGCACCTCATAACATCTTTAAAATATTAGCAAATATGATAAATGCACTGAATTCCTTCCATACCACCACACTTCAAATTACACACATGAACACACACTTCTACCATCTTAAAAAACAAATATACTTGGGGGAAGTGGAGTAGATAATATAATGGTTCTGCAAAAAGACTTTCATGCCTGAATTACCAAAGGTCCCAGGTCCAATCCCCAGCACCACCATATGCCAGAGCCGAGCAGTGCTGTGGTCTCTTTCTGTATCTCTTTCATTAAAAAATAAATAAAAGGGACTTGGGCTGTAGTGCAGCGGGCTAAGCGCAGGTGGCGCAAAGCACAAGGACCGGCATAAGGATCCCGGTTCGAACCCCGGCTCCCCACCTGCAGGGGAGTCGCTTCACAGGCGGTGAAGCAGGTCTGCAGGTGTCTATCTTTCTCTCCTCCTCTCTGTCTTCCCCTCCTCTCTCCATTTCTCTCTGTCCTATCCAACAATGACTACAACAATAAAACAACAAGGCAACAAAAGGGAATAAATAAATAAAATATAAAAAATTAAAAATAAATAAATAAAAATGAAAAATCAGCACCTTTTCCAGAGGTAAACTAGAAATAACTTTTTAAAAATATTTAAGCATAAATAAGTAAAATGACCTCAAAGACAAATCTCAAGACAAGTTCCCCTTAATTAAAATAATTGGGCAAAAAGGATACTTTTCAAAATACAAAACACTTCACAGCCATCATTTAAGTCACTTGGCCACAATGTCCACCTGGGAGGTTGTATAATAAACAAGGCACTGGACTCTCACGCATGAAGTACTGAATTTGATCTTGGGCATAGCAGTATGTCAGAGTGATGCTTTGGTGTTCTCTCTCTCTCTCTCTCTCTCCCGTTTCACTAATAAATTAATAAATCCACAATATCTACACAAACCCTTTTCCTCCTGTTATATTTTGCATTAAACACTTTAATCACACTTTTAAAAAAGTCTAAAATTAAAGACTTTTATCATTCCCTCTTACAAGAAAATAACCAATGTTTCTAGATAGTAAGTTCCTTAGGAACTGGTACTTACTCATTTTGAACAAATTTATAACATCGTAACTTAAAATAGAACTAAAATCTCAGGAGTGACTGCTGTTAATATTTAGTCTTTTTTATTTTTTAAATTATATTTATTGGATAGAGACAGCCAGAAATCAAGAGGAAAGAGGAGATAGAGAAGAGAAAGACACTTGCAGCACCGCTTCACCACTCACAAAGCTTTCCTCCTGCAGGTAGAAATTTATCACAGGGCAGGGGAGACAGCATAATGGCTATGCAAAGAGTCTCTTATGCCTGAGGCCCTTAAGTCCCAGGTTCAAGGCCCCGCATCACCATAAACCAAAGCCAAGCAGTGCTCTGGTAAAAAAGAAAATAGAGGGAGTCAGGCAGTAGCGCAGCGGGTTAAGCGCAGGTGGCGCAGAGCCCAAGGACCGATGTAAGGATCCCGGTTTGAGCCCCTGGCTCCCCACCTGCAGGGGAGTCGCTCCACAGGAAGTGAAGCAGGTCTGCAGGTGTTTATCTTTCTCTCCTCCTCTCTCCATTTCTCTCTGTCCTATCCAGCAGTGACAACATCAATAACAACAATAACTACAACAATAAAACAACAAGGGTAACAAAAAGGAATAAATAAATATAAAAAAAAAGTTCACGGGGGTCGGGCGGTGGCGCAGTGGGTTAAGCGCATGTGGCGCAAAGCGCAAGGACCGGCTTAAGGATCCCAGTTCGAGCCCCCGGCTCCCCACCTGCAGGGGAGTCGCTTCACAGGCGGTGAAGCAGGTCTGCAGGTGTCTTTCTCTCCCCCTCTCTGTCTTCCCCTCCTCTCTCCATTTCTCTCTGTCCTATCCAACAACGAATAGCGTCAACAAGGGCAATAATAATAACCACAACGAGGCTACAACAAAAGGGGGAAAAAATGGCCTCCAGGAGCGGTGGATTCATGGTGCAAGCACCGAGCCCAGCAATAACCCTGGAGGGGAAAAAAAAAAAAAAAAAAGTTCACATAAAAAAATAGAAAAAAAAACCTAGATTAAACAATATCACAAGTGAGGGACTGGGTGGTGGCGCACCTGGTTGAGAACCCACATGACAATGCTCAAGGGCCCAGGTTTGAGCCCCCAGTCCCCACCTGCAGGAGGAAAGCTTTGCGAGTGGTAAAGCAATGTTGCAGGTGTCTCTCTGTCTCTTCCTATCACCCTCTTCCCTCTAGATTTCTGGCTGTCTCTATCCAATAAATAAAATAAAGACAAAAAAAATAATAATAAGCCATATCACAAGTGCAATAGGTCATGCCTAGCAGCATTTAAAATATATATCTTTTTTATTTGACAAGAGAAAGAGAGACTAGCAGCACTGCTTTACTGCTTATAAGGCTTCCCCCACAGGTGGAAACTGGGGGGCCTGAACCTGGGTCCTTGTACATGGTAACACATGCGCCTACCCAGTCCTACCTAGCAGCAATTTAACCATGATATGAGGTTCCATTCATGTGTATACTCTAGGAGATTTGACATAAAATATCTCCTACGAAAAACTTAAGTTATGTGGTCCAGGAGGTGGCATGCTTTGGACTCTCAAGAGGGAAGCTCTGGGGCTGGGCAGTGACCCACGTGACTGAGTGTATATGTACAATGTGCAGGGACCAGGGTTCGAGTCCTGGTCCCCACCTGCAGGGGAAAGATTTGAAGTGGTGAGGCAGGGCTGCAAGTATCTCTCTGTCTCTTTCTCTATCTCCCTCCCTCTTGATTTGACAGTCTCTATCTAATGAAGATACTTTTATAAGTTTATAAAAGAGGGAAGTTCTTTAAAACTATCATCTGGGGAGTCGGGCGGTAAGGCAGCAGGTTAAGTGCACGTGGCGCAAAGCGCAAGGACCGGCTTAAGGATCCCGGTTCGAGTCCCTGGCCCCCCACCTGCAGGGGAGTCCCTTCACAGGCGGTGAAGCAGGTCTGCAGGTGTCTTATCTTTCTCTCCCCCTCTGTCTTCCCCTCCTCTCTCCATTTCTCTCTGCCCTATCTAACAACGACAACAATAACGATAACTGCAACAATAAAAAAAAAAACTATCATCTGATCCAGACATAGCAACATAAGCAGCATTTGCATAGCACTTTCAGTTTTAAAACTAATTTCCCAAACTTTATCTTTAAAGCCCACAACCCAATCCTGAGATGACCTCTCCAGAGGGAAAATGACAGTATCAAGTACAGACCTTGTCTTCCCATTCTTAGTCCACTACTATTTTGACAGCAGTCCCTCCTAAAATAAATATTTGTGAAAGATCAATACTCAAATCACACATTCTCAAAAATGAATAAGCTTTACTTACCAATGTATCTAAAATACCCTGGTTCAATTTCTTTTTAAAAAATATTTTTAGGGAGTCGGGCTGTAGCGCAGCGGGTTAAGCGCAGGTGGCGCAAAGCACAAGGACCGGCATAAGGATCCCGGTTCGAACCCCGGCTCCCCACCTGCAGGGGAGTCGCTTCACAGGCAGTGAAGCAGGTCTGCAGGTGTCTATCTTTCTCTCCTCCTCTCTGTCTTCCTCTCCTCTCTCCATTTCTCTCTGTCCTATCCAACAACAACAACAATAATAACTACAACAATAAAAAAACAATGGCAACAAAAGGGAATAAATAAGTAAAATAAATATTTAAAAAAATTAAAAAAGAAAATAAAAGGATACTTAAAAATATATTTTTATTTATTTATTTTATTATTGAATAGAGATAAGAGAGAAACTGAGAGGGGGAAGGGAGAGATAAAGACACCTGCAGTCCTGTTTCACCACTCATGAAGCTTTCCCCCTGTGAGTGGGGGCCAGGGGTTTGAACCCCATTTCCTACACACTGTAACATATGCACTTAACTAGGTGTGCCACCGCCTAGTCCCTCTGGTTTAATTTCTAAATTTTCCAATGCAATTATACTAAAGCAGAAAGGATCACAGCAACAAAGTGTCCTCTAATGTGGTGGGGGCCAGGTTCAAACCTGGCTTGCACACACTTAAAAGCAGCACACAATTTGAGCAATTTTGCCAGCCTGCAAATGGGGAAAGCACTGGTGCTATGATATCTTTCCTATGCCTCTGTCTTTTTTTTTCTCTGTCTCTTCCCCCTCTGTCTACCTGAATGGAAAAGCAGCCTGGGAGTGTAAAATCATTCATGTATGAGGTCCCAGGTCTGCCAAATAAAAACTACAACTCTTAAACAATCATAATCTGTCAAAGATCTGGTGGTCTTAGTCCTTGAGAACACTGTCCCTTTGAAGTTGTCCAGTCAGCTTGTTTAAATTTTTTGCCTCAGACTAACCTCAGGCTGCTCCCCTCAAAATGCCCACTATAGTGTTGTAAACTGGTATTAACTCTAAATACAGAAGCAGGGAGTCGGGCGGTAGCGCAGCGGTTAAGCGCAGGTGCGCAAAGCACAAGGACGGGTGTAAGGATTCCAGTTCGAGCCCCTGGCCCCCCACCTGCAGGGGAGTCGCTTCACAGGCAGTGAAGCAGGTCTGCATGTGTCTGTCTTTCTCTCCCCCAGTCTTCCCCTCCTCTCTTCATTTCTCTCTGTCCTATCTAACAACGACGACAGCAATAACAACAACTACAACAATGAAAAACAAGGGCAACAAAAAAAGGAACATAAATAAATAAACAAATAAACTTATTTTTTAAAAAAAAACTAAGATGAGGGGGTCAGGCAGTGGCGCACCTGGTTAAGCGCACACCTTACAGTGTGCAAGGAAGGATCTGGGCCCAAGCCCCTGATCCCCTCATGCAGGAAGAAAGCTTCATGAGTTGGTGGAGCAGGTCTGCGGATATCTCTCTGTCTCTCTCCCACACTATTTCCCCCTCCCCTCACAATTTCTGTTTCTATTTTTAAAAAAAAATACAGAAGCAAACTTTCAGAATTCCATTTTTATATATTTAGTTGAGAAAATAATGTATACCGTTCATAGACAGACTAGTAGGAAAAATGCATAAGTGAAATGAATATACAAGATGTATGTATTTACATAGAAACTCATGTTTCATTGGAGAAGATATTCATGAAATGATCTGACAGTAATTAAGTAACATGAAGAGAGAAAAAAAAAGTGTTAAAAGACTGCTTCTTCTGAGAGTATGGCACAGCTGAGACTTCAAGAAAGCACCCAAGTCAAGTACTCAGAACAGCAGTCTAGGCACATCAAGGAACCTAGGGCATAACAGAAAACAGCTTGGAGGGGCAGGGTTGTGGTACACCTGGTTAAATGCATATGTTACTATGTGCAAGGACCTGGGTTCAAGACCCCATACCTACCTGTAGGGGAAAGCTTTACTAGCACTGCAGCAGTGCTGTAGGAATCTCTCTTTCCCTCACCCCCTCTATCCTTTCCTTCTCAATTTCTGCCTCTATCCAATAAAATGAAAAAGTATTAAAGAAAAGAGCCTGCTGAATGGTATAGGATAAGTGAAACTCAAGTAGTAGAGAAAATGGCTCAGGTTCAGTCTTTAGGGATTTAAAACTACTTAACAAGAGATGTACAGTGTGGAGGGTAGATAGCATAACGGTTATGCAAACAGACTCTCATGCCTGAGGCTCCAAAGTCCCAGGTTCAATCACCTGCACCACCATAAGCAAGAGCTGAACAGTGCTCTAGAGGTTAAAAAATAAAAAAATAAAAAAAACAAGAGATGTACAAATCAGCTTTCATAGTAGACCAGATCTGAGGGCAGAGGTCACATGAGGAAAGCACAAGCCCTAGAAAGGGGAAAGCATGAAAAACAACCAAGCAACAGTAAGCAACGCAGAAGAAAGTTGAGTGGTAAAAATACCTATGGATAACTCATAGGAATCCACTTAACCAAACAGAAAAGCTCTCCTTTCAGGACTCACATGCCTAAAGCATTAACAGTGTGGACCCACCATTTGAAACAGTTTCCACACAGATCCGCATGTAACTCAAGTATATTTACAGCAAAAAGGAGTAACAGAACTTTGTTGAACATGATACAGATTCCATTATGCTGATAACTATAAGATAATGTTCAGAATTCCTTCCCCCCCCAGAGTTATTGCTGGGGCTGGGTGCTGGCACTACAAATTCACTGCTCCTGGCAGCCATTTTCCCCATTTTTATTGATTAAACAGGACAGAGAGAAATTGAGAGGGGAGAAAGAGATAGAGAAGGAGAGAAAAAGACACCTGCAGACCCATTTCACTGCTTGTGAAGCATCAACCCTGCAGGGGGGGATTCAGGGGGCTCAAACCTGGACCCTTGCTCAGGTCCTTGTGCTTTGTATTATGTGCATTTAACTGGATGTACCACCACCCAGCCCCTTTCAGATTTCCTTTCTACAAATAGGATTTAGATAAAAATTTACCTATACACTCTACTGGGTTTTGTTTATCCTGGCAATTGTTGGTGCAACAGTCAGCAGAAATCTGATCTAACTCAAGTCACTATGTAACCTACATCTCCGTTGGTATTATGGTTTCACAAACATGTACATTTGTCAAAATTTACTGAACTTAAGACCTACTCATATATAAACCCTACCTCAAAAAAGCAACATAATGAAGGCCAAAAAAAATAATTCAGTTGAGTGGTCCGGGAGGTGGCACAGTGGATAAAGCATTGGCCTCTCAAGCATGAGCTCCTGAGTTCAATCCCCGGCAGCACATGTACCAGAGTGATGTCTGGTTCTTCCTCTCTCTTCTCCTATCTTTCAAATAAATAAATAAATAAAACAAAAACCTTTAAAAAAATAGTAATTCAGTTGAAAGGAAAATTACATTCAAACAGCTAATACAAACTGAAGCAGAACTGGGGCCAGGCAGTGGCCCACATGGCTAAGCACACACATTATAGTACACAAGGACGCAGGTTCAAGCCCCTAGTCCCCACCTGCAGGAGGAAAACTTCAGGAGTGGTCAAGCAGGGCTGCAGGGGTCTCTCTGTCTCTCTCCCTCTTTATCTCCTCCACTCCTCTCAATTTCTCTTTGTTTCTATCCAATAACAAATAAAAAAAAATTTTTTTAAATGAAAACACTAAGGCTAGGTGGTGGCACACCTGGTTAAGCTCACACATTAGTGTGCAAGGCTCCAGGTTCAAACCCTGGTCCCCACATGCAAAGGGAAAGCTTCACAAGCGGTAATGCTGGGCTCAAGGTGTCTCTCGGTCTCTCTCCCTCTCTATCTCTTCCTCTCTCAATTTCTCCATCTCTATCCAATAATAAACAATTTTAAAAAATGAAGCAGAATGAACAGAAAAGCAAAAATGTCACTACAAGAAAAATTCTACATGGTTATGCAAAGAGATTTTTATACCTGTGGTTCCAAAGTCCCAGGTTGAACCCCCACCTCCAAAAACAATAGTTAAATAGTACTCTGGTAAAAAATAAATAAATAAATGAAGAAGAAGGAGAAGGAGAAGAAGGAGAAGGAGAAGGAGAAGGAGAAGGAGAAGGAGAAGGAGAAGGAGAAGGAGAAGGAGAAGGAGAAGGAGAAGGAGAAGGAGAAGGAGAAGGAGAAGGAGAAGGAAGGAAGGAAGGAAGGAAGGAAGGAAGGAAGGAGTCAGTCTGTAGCACAGCGGGTTAAGTGCAGGAAGTGAGAAGCTTAAGGACCAGCTTAAGGATCCCAGTCAGAACCTCCAGCTCCCCACCTGCAGGGGGGTCACTTCACAAGGAGTGAAGCAGGTCTGCAAGTGTCTATCTTTCTCTCCCCGTCTCCCCTCTGCCCTATCCAACATCATCAATAACTACAACAACAAAAAAAAAAAAAAAAAAAAAGGAAAGAAAGAAAACGAGGCAGCGGCAGAGCCGGAGAAGGCAGAGAAGAAGGAAAAAGAAATCAAATTCTTGTGGTCTGGGAGGTGGCCAGTGGATAAAGCACTGGACTCTCAGACGTAAGGTCCTGAGTTCAAACCCTGGCAGCACATGTACCAGAATGATGTCTGGTTCTTTCTTTCCCTCTTCTCCTATCATTCTTCATTAATGGAAGGGAGGGAGGGAGGAAGGAAACTCTTCAAGAATTAAAATGCTTTTTTCTTCTTGTATTTTTAAGTTTTACCTATAAGAAAGAAGACGGGAATCTGACGGTAGTACAATGCAAGAACCAGCAGAAGGATCCTAGCTCCCCACCTACAGGGAAGTCGATTCACAAGTGGTGATGCAGCTCTGCAGGTGTCTGTCTTTCTCTCCCCGTCTTCCCCTCCTGTCTCCATTCTATGTCCTATCCAACAATGACATCAATAATAACTACAACAATAAAGGCAACAAAAGGGAATAATAAATAAATCTTTAAAAAAAAAAACTAAAAAGAAAGAATACAAGACATTGCTCTATTCCCCGCTCTCTCATGTATTGAAATTTTTTGCTCTACCTGCTGAGTTTCCTCTCCCAGCTAAAAGTATGCTTTTAATTTTATAGACCTCGCCAAAAAATAAATAAAATGGGTTCTGAGAAAAATGTAAAATAGATTCAACTTCCGGAGGCGCAGCTACGAGCAGCAGATCCCTCTCCCTCTCCCTCTCCCTCTCCCTCTCCCTCTCCCTCTCCCTCTCCCGGATCAACTAGGAATACCAAAGGAGACCACCCGGACTAGAATGACCACAGGAACCCAGTAAATCACCCGTGAGTACAAACACGCGTGTCTGGTGACAGAGAGGAGAGAGGGGCCTAAGGAGAGATTAAGTGACTGCTAACAGTTCGACAGTTTATCAGTGGAGACACCACCTCCAGTCTGCTCCACCAACAAGGGGACAGCTATGGGGAGGAAAGGACTCCCCAGAGACTCACCAAGTGCAACTCTGAGTCTCCATTGCTACTACCCTCAGAATCTGGAGCAGCAACAGGGAGGGACACCAGGGGACAGAGATCTAACCAGGAAACTCAGGAGAAGACCTATACCTCAGTGGCAGAGCTGAGGGGCTGTGAAAGTCTCTTTGCATAACCACTGGATGATCTCTGCCACACCCTGCTTTATCTCTTGGTCAGGAGTCAGTGATTAAGCTAAGAAGCCTACTGATAGTTTAAAAGCCCCCAGGCTCCCATAGCCTACAGGGAAGAAAAAAAAAAGAGGCTTTTATACCAATGAGCTCCAACTCAGGGATTGAAAAAAAAACTGTTAACTTCCACCACGGTAAACCCTTTAATTAAATTGTCAATCCAGGCAATAGTGATCAATAATTTGAAAAGTACTGATAAAGGGAACTCATAACATAACATATAAAATGGTTAAAACAACAAGAAAAAATATTGGAGACTCGAACCAGGACAAGAGTCCAGCTAAAAGTCCTTCAGAGGGTAAAGCAAAAAACAATGAGTTCAACATCCAAACATTAGCTAAGGAAATAATAACAGGAGTGAGTAAAGAATTTGAAAGAATTGTAATCAGAAATGCAGGAACAACAAATGAGAATATGGAAGAAAATTCTAATAATCTCATGGTTATTAGAGAGCTGAAAGCTGAAATCGCTGAGCTAAGAAGGCAACTAGCTGAACAAGCTAAAACAGTATCAGAGCAGGGCAACAAAATAGATGAACTCCAGAAAGCAGTAGAGGGCAGAGAGAATAGAATCTATGAGGCTGAAGACAGAATTAGCAAGATTGAGGATGAATTAGAGACAACTAAAAAAGAAGTAAGAGATCTCAAAAAGAGATTAAGAGATGCTGAAAACACCAACAGAGTCCTATGGGATGACTTCAAAAGAAACAATATACACATTATTGGCTTACCAGAGGAAGAAAGAAAAGAAGAGGAAGAAAGCATTCTCCAGGCCATAATAGCTGAAAATTTCTCCAGTCTAGACAACACCAAAGACATAAAGATTCAAGAAGCCCAGAGGGTCCCAAACAGAATTAACCCAGACCTAAAGACACCAAGACATGTCATACTTAGAATGGAAAGGAATAAGGATAAAGAAAGGATCCTCAAGGCTGCAAGAGAAAAACAGTCACCTACAAAGGAAAACCCATAAGATTAGCAGCAGACTTCTCCATACAAACACTACAGGACAGAAGAGAATGGCAAGATATCTATCGAGTGCTCAATGAGAAAGGCTTTCAGCCAAGAATACTATATCCTGCTAGACTATCATTCAAACCTTCTCAGACAAGCAACAGTTGAAGGAAGCAACCATCACCAAGCCTGCCTTGAAAGAAGTTCTGAAAGGTCTCCTATAAACAACCAGACCACCACAAATAGGACATATATCAAAACACTCTAAAACTCTACAAGAATGGCGTTAAAATATCTTCAATCTTGGGTATCAATAATTGTCAATGGCCTGAATTCACCTATTAAAAGACACAGAGTAGCAAGATGGATCAGAAAACACAACCCAACAATATGTTGTCTACAGGAAACTCACCTAACTCAACAAGACAAACACAGACTTAAAGTGAAAGGATGGAAAACTATCATACAAGCCAATGGCCCACAAAAAAGGGCAGGAACATCTATTCTCATATCTGACATGATAGACTTTAAAATAGATAAGATTTAAAAAGATAGGAATGGACACTACTTAATGCTCAGAGGATCAGTCAATCAAGAGGACTTAACAATTATTAATATCTATGCACCCAATGAGAAGCCATCTAAATACATCAAACTTCTACTGAAAGAGCTACAGCAATATATTAACAGTAACACAATCATAGTAGGGGACTTCAACACCCCACTCTCTCAACTTGACAGATCATCCAGGATGATCATCATCAGTAAAGACATAAGGGAGCTAAATGAAGAGATAGATAAACTAGAACTATTGGACATTTTCAGAGTCATTCATCCCAAGAAACTGGAATACACATTTTACTCAAATCCACATGGATCATTCTCAAGGACAGACCATATGTTAGGCCACAAAGACAGCATCAGCCAATTCAAGAGCACTGAAATCATCCCAAGCATCTTCTCAGACCACAATGGAATTAAACTAACACTTAACAATCAACAAAAGATTAGTAACAGTGCCAAAATGTGGAAGCTCAACAGTACACTTCTTAACAACTTCTGGGTCAAAGAGGAAATCAAGGAAGAAATCAAAATGTTTCGAGAGTTCAATGAAAATGAAGACACAAGCTATCAAAATATTTGGGACACAGCTAAAGCAGTCCTAAGAGGGAAGTTCATAGCTATACAAGCACACATTAGGAAACAAGAAAAGGCACAAATAAACAGCCTGGTTGCACATCTTAAAGAACAACAACAAAGGAATCCTAAAGCAACCAGGACAGAAATCACTAAAGTTAGGGCAGAAATAAATAACATTGAGAATAGGAAAACCATACAAAAGATCAATGAAAGTAAATGTTGGTTCTTCAAAAGAGTAAACAAAATCGACAAGCCTTTAGCCAGACTCACAAAACAAAAAAGGGAGAAGACCCAAATAAATCGGACAGTAAATGAAAGAGGAGAAATCACAACAGACACTGCAGAAATTCAACATATCATGCGAGGCTTCTATGAACAACTATATGCCACCAAGCTAGAGAACCTGGAAGAAATGAATGATTTCCTAGATACCTACCAACTTCCAAAACTAAGTAAAGAAGAAGTGGATAACATGAACAGGCCCATCACAGCTAAATAAATGAAATTGAAACAGTTATCAAAAATAAATAAATAGAATAAATAAATGAAATTGAAACAGTTATCAAAAATCTATCCAAAAATAAAAGTCCTGGACCAGATGGTTTTACAAATGAATTCTACAAAACCTTCAAAGAAGAACTAATACCTCTACTTTTAAAAGTCTTCCAGAAGATTGAAGACACTGGAATACTCCCTGCCAGCTTCTATGAAGCCAACATCACACTGATACCAAAAGCAGACAGGGACACAACCAAAAAAGAAAACTACAGACCAATATCTCTGATGAACATAGATGCGAAAATATTGAACAAAATTCTAGCCAACTGATACAGCAGTATATCAAAAAGATTGTTCATCATGACCAAGTGGGGTTTATCCCAGACATGCAAGGTTGGCTTAATATACGTAAATCAATCAATGTGATCCACCACATCAACAAAAGCAAGACCAAAAACCACATGGTCATATCAATAGATGCAGAGAAAGCCTTTGACAAAATACAACGTCCCTTTATGATCAAAACACTACAAAAAATGGGAATAGATGGAAAATTCCTCAAGATAGTGGAATCTATATATAGCAAACCTACAGCCAACATCATACTCAATGGTGAAAAACTGGAAGCATTTCCCCTCAGATCAGGTACTAGACAGGGCTGCCCACTATCACCATTACTATTCAACATAGTGTTGGAAGTTCTTGCCATAGCAATCAGGCAGGAGCAAGGAATTCAAGGCATACAGATTGGAAGAGAAGAAGTCAAACTCTCCTTATTTGCAGATGACATGATAGTATACATGGGAAAACCTAAGGAATCCAGCAAGAAGCTTTTGGAAATCATCAGGCAATATAGTAATGTGTCAGGCTATAAAATTAACATTCAAAAGTCAGTGGCATTCCTCTATGCAAACACTAAGCTAGAAGAAATTGAAATCCAGAAATCAGTTCCTTTTTCTATAGCAACAAAAACAATAAATATCTAGGAGTAAACCTAACCAAAGAAGTGAAAGACTTGTATACTGAAAATTATGAGTCACTACTCAAAGAAATTGAAAAAGACACAAAGAAGTGGAAAGATATTCCATGTTCATGGGTTGGAAGAATTAACATCATCAAAATGAATATATTACCCAGAGCCATCTACAAATTTAATACTATCCCCATCAAGATCGCAAGCACATTTTTTAGGAGAATAGAACAAATGCTACAAATGTTTATCTGGAACCAGAAAAGACCTAGAATTGCCAAAACAATCTTGAGAAAAAAAGAACAGAACTGGAGGCATCACACTCTCCCAGATCTCAACTGTATTATAGGGCCACTGTCATCAAAACTGCTTGGTACTGGAACATCAACAGACACACTGACCAGTGTAATAGAATTGAGAGCCCAGAAATGAGGCCCCACACGTATGGACATCTAATCTTTGACAAAGGGGCCCAGACTATTACATGGGGAAAGCAGAGTCTCTTCAACAAATGGTGTTGGAAACAATGGGTTGAAACATGCAGAAGAATGAAACTGAATCGCTGTATTTCACCAAATACAAAAGTAAATTCCAAGTGGATCAAGAACTTGGATGTTAAGACCAGAAACTATCAGATACTTAGAGGAAAATATTGGCAGAACTTTTATCCGCATAAATTTTAAAGACATTTTCAATGAAAAGAATCTAATTACAAGGAAGACTAAGGCAAGTATAAACCTATGGGACTACATCAAATTAAAAAGCTTTTTCACAGCAAAAGAAACCACTACCCAAACCAAGAGACCCCTCACAGAATGGGAGAAGATCTTTACAGGCCATACATCAGACAAGAGTTTAATATATATAACATATATATTAAACATATATAAAGAGCTTGCCAGACTCAACAAGAAGATAACAAATAACCCCATCCAAAAATGGGGGGAGGACATGGACAGAATATTCACCACAGAAGAGATCCAAAAGGCCGAGAAACACATGAAAAAATGCTCCAAGTCTCTGATTGTCAGAGAAATGCAAATCAAGACAACAATGAGATATCACTTCACTCCTGTGAGAATGTCATACATCAGAAAAGGTAACAGCGGGGGCCGGGTGGTGGCGCACCTGGTTGAGCACACATGATACAATGCATGAGGACCCAGGTTCGAGTCCCCAGTCCCCACCTGTAGAAGGAAAGCTTCACGAGTGATGAAGCAGTGCTGCAGGTATCGCTCTCTCTCTCTTTCTCTCTATCCCCCCTTCCCTCTCAATTTCTGGCTGTTTCTATCCAATAAATAAATAAATAAATAAATAAATAAATACAATTTAAAAAACATTTGGGGGGTAGATAGCATAATGGTTATGCAAACAGACTCTCATGCCTGAGGCTTCAAAGTGCCAGGTTCAATCCCCTGCACCACCATAAGCCAGAGCTGAGCAGTGCTCTCGTACAAGAACAAAAACAAAACAAAACAAAAAAGACAGTAGGTCAATACAACCCTCCTACCCTATGGTTTTGTTAATTAATCCTTTCTTAAATAAAAAAAATTAAAAAAAAAAAAAAAGGTAACAGCAGCAAATGCTGGAGAGGGTGTGGGATCAAAGGAACCCTCCTGCACTGCTGGTGGGAATGTAAATTGGTCCAACTTCTGTGGAGAACAGTCTGGAGAACTCTCAGAAGGCTAGAAATGAACCTACCCTATGACCCTGCAATTCCCCTCCTGGGGATAGATCCTAAGGAACCCAACACATCCATCCAAAAAGATCTGTGTATGCATATGTTCTTGGCAGCACAATTTGTAATAGCCAAAACCTGGAAGCAACCCAGGTGTCCAACAACAGATGAGTGGCTGAACAAGTTGTGGTCTATATACACAATGGAATACTACTCAGCTATAAAAAATGGTTACTTCACCGTTTTCAGCCGATCTTGGATGGACCTTGAAAAAATCATGTTGAGTGAAATAAGTCAGAAACTGAAGGATGAATATGGGATGATCTCACTCTCAGGCCGAAGATGAAAAACAAGATTAGAAAAGAAAACACAAGTCGAACCTGAAATGGAATTGGAGTATTACACCAAAGTAAAAGACTCTGGGGTGGGTGGGGAGAATACAGGTCCATGAAAGATGATGAATGACATAGTGGGGGTTGTATTGTTAAATGGGAATCTGGGGAATGTTATGCATGTACAAACTATTGTATTTACTGTTGAATGTAAAACATTAATTCCCCAATAAAGAAATAAATTATTTTTAAAAAATGTAAAATAGTCAAAGTAGCCAAGATAAGAGCAAAAATACAGCTTTTGTGAATTCATAAAGGTAAATTCAGTGAAATGAGCCTCAGGTGCAGGAGTAGCACCCAACTTGCAAGCATGAGATTCCACGTCCATCCACAGCACTGATGATACTAGAGCAGTACTCTCGTGTGTAAACCACCCCCTTCCTCCGAATTATAAATTCTAAATTATAAATTCTGGGGGGAAGAGAGAGAAAGGAATCTCAGCAATTAAGGTGATTAGGGTAAGCAAAGAAAAGTAGGTAAGTAAGTAACTATATGCCACTTAATAAAGGCAGGAAATCTTAACTGTAAAGGTTGTAGGGATTCAGACATTCAAAAAAAAAACACTACAGGCCACATTCCATTTTATGTATAAAACCACTCCCTGTACTTTAACAGTCCTACCCTGAAGTCTGAACAGATTAAAAAAAAAAAAAAAAAAAAAAACCACTTTAGAAGCCAGTGCCAGTTAAGCACACACTTTTTACTATGAGCAGAGTCAGGTTTGAGGCCCTGAGCACATGAAAGCACAATCAAGACTGATAGAGCAGAACTACGGTGTCTCTCCTGTCTCTCATCCTCTACATGGGGCGAGAAAAAAAAAAGGAAAGATGGCAGGGAGGCAGGAAAGGAAGGAAGAAAGAAAAAGCCTTTTTCCACCCTTTAGGTGGGGTGGAATAATCCAAAGCCCTGACAGGAAAAGAAAATATCACTTAGTGACTATCCTCAGTCAACGCTTGTTAAGGAATTTGTTTATAGAAATTCTCACATGTTGAGAGTTTCTTATTTCTGTCTGAACTTAATTTCTGAATTATAAACAGAATGTTCAAGGGGCCAGGTGGTGGCACACCTGGTTGAGTGCACATATTATTACAGTGCTCAAGGACCCAGGTAGTATGAGGCCCCCCCCACCTGCAGAGGGAAAATTTTTTGAGTGGTGAAGCAGTATTGCAGGTATCTGTCTCTCTGTCTCTCTCTCTCTATCACCCCCTCCCATCTCAATTTCTGACTATCCAGTAAATAAATATAACAAAAATTTAAAAATAAAAAATAAATAGAATATGCAAATTTGGAGCACTCTCTTGCCTAGACTGTTCCAATTGTGTTTTTTGGTTTTGTTTGCCACTAGGGTTATCACTGAGATTGGGTGCCTACACTATGAATCCACCACTCCCAGCAGCCAACCCCACCCCCTTTTCCTCCTCTTCTTCACTTGCCACTACAGTTATTCTGGGCTCGGTACTAGCACTCGGAATCCACCACTCCCAGTGGCCATTTTTTCCTTCTTTTCTTCTCTTCCTTCCTTTCTCTTTTTTTTTTAAATTAGATAGGAGAAAGAGAAGTTGAGAGGGGAAGGAGAGAAAAAGACAAGCAAGCACCCATAGCACTGCTTTACCGCTGGTGAGGTCCCCACTATGCAGGAGGGGAGCATGGGCTTAAACCTGGCTCCTAAGGAAGTCGGGTAGTGGCACAGCGGGTTAAGCTCACATGACGCAAAGCGCAAGGACCAGCATAAGGATCCCGGTTCGAGCCCCCAGCTCCCCACCTGCAGAGAAGTCACTTCACAAGTAGTGAAGCAGGTCTGCAGGTGTCTGTCTTTCTCTCTCCCCCTGTCTTCCCCGCCTCTCTCCCTTTCTCTCTGTCCTATCCAACAACGACATCAATAACCACAACAATGTTAAACAAGGGCAACAAAGGAGAAATTAAATTAAAAAAAAAAAAACTTTAAACCTGGGTCCTTGCCTATGGTGTTAGATATGCTCAACCAAATGTACCATCACAAAGTCAACTGTCTCTTATTGTGGCATGTGTGCACATACCCAATTAATTTTTCCCCCCTCCAGGGTTATTGGTGGGCTCGGTGCCTGCACCATGAATCCACCGCTCCTGCAGTCCATTTCTCTCCCCTTTTGTTGCCCTTGTTGTAGCTTCGTTGTGGTTATTATTATTGCCCTTGTTGATGCAATTCGTTGTTGGATAGGACAGAGAGAAATGGAGAGAGGAGGGGAAGACAGATAAGGGGAGAGAAAGATAGACACCTGCAGACCTGCTTCACCGCCTGTGAAGCGACTCCCTGCAGGTGGGGAGCCGGAGGCTTGAACTGGGATCCTTACGCCGGTTCCTGCGCTTTGCGCCACATGCGCTTAACCCACTGCGCCACTGCCCGACCCCCTGGCAATTAATTTTTTATCCTCCTGCACTATGCCATTTCCCTGCTGGTAACACTTTGAGAGGCTCCGTCATGTCACTCTATACATCTACCCCCTCCATACAGATCCAGATCTCAACTATGATTCAAGGTCTTCAATCTCTTGAACTTTATTTATTTCTCTTTATTTGTGCCACTCCCCACAAGTATCCCTTATCCCTCTAAAGAAATTCTAAAAAAGTGGGTGGGGTAAACCACATGGTCTTATCAATAGATGCAGAGAAAGCCTTTGACAAAATACAACATCCCTTTCTGATCAAAACACTACAAAAAATGGGAATAGATGGAAAATTCCTCAAGATAGTGGAGTCTCTATATAGCAAACTTAGAGCCAACATCATACTCAATGGTGAAAAACTGAAAGTATTTCCCCTCCGATCAGGTACTAGACAGGGCTGCCCACTATCACCATTACTATTCAACATAGTGTTGGAAGTTCTTGCCATAGCAATCAGGCAGGAACAAGGAATTAAGGCATACAGATTGGAAGAGAAGTCAAACTCTCCCTATTTGCAGGTGGCATGATAGTATACAGAGAAAAACCTAAGGAATCCAGCAAGAAGCTTTTGGAAATCATCAGGCTATACAGTAAGGTATCAGGCTACAAAATTAACATTCAAAAGTCAGTGGCATTCCTCTATGCAAACACTAAGTTCGAAGAAGTTGAAATCCAGAAATCAATTCCTTTTACTATAGCAACAAAAACAATAAAATATCTAGGAATAAACCTAACCAAAATTGTGTAAGACTTGTATACTGAAAGTTATGAGTCACTACTCAAGGAAATTGAAAAAGACACAAAGAAGTGGAAAGATATTCCATGTTCATGGGTTGGAAGAATTAACATCATCAAAATGAATATATTACCCAGAGCCATCTACACATTTAATGCTATCCCCATCAAGATCCCAAGCACATTTTTAGGAGAATAGAACAAATGCTACAAATGTTTATCTGGAACCAGAGAAGACCTAGAATTGTCAAAACAATCTTAAGAAAGAACAGAACCGGAGGCATCACACTCCCAGATCTCAAATTGTATTATAGGGCAATTGTCATCAAAACTGCTTGGTACTGGAACA
This sequence comes from Erinaceus europaeus, assembly GCF_950295315.1. Lineage (NCBI taxonomy): Eukaryota > Metazoa > Chordata > Mammalia > Eulipotyphla > Erinaceidae > Erinaceus > Erinaceus europaeus. The sequence continues at coordinate 13,243,935 of NC_080176.1, read as the reverse complement.
TAGACACACTGACCAGTGGAATAGAATTGAGAGCCCAGAAGTGAGCCCCCACACGAATGGAAATCTAATCTTTGACAAAGGGGCCCAGACTATTAAATGGGGAAAGCAGAGTCTCTTCAACAAATAGTGTTGGAAACCATGGGTTGAAACATGCAGAAGACTGAAACAGAACTATTATATTTCACCATACACAAAAGTAAATTCCAAGTGGATCAAGGACTTGGATGTTAGACCACAAACTATCAGATACTTAAGAAGAAAATATTGGCAGAACACTTCCACATAAATTTTAAAGACATCTTCAATGAAACGAATCCAATTACAAAGAAGACTAAGACAAGCATAAACCTATGGGACTACATCAAATTAAAAAGCTTCTTCACAGCAAAAGAAACCACTATCCAAACCAAGAGACCCCTCACAGAATGGGAGAAGATCTTTACAGGCCATACATCAGACAAAAGTTTAATAACCAACATATATAAAGAGCTTGCCAGACTCAACAACAAGATAACAAATAACCCCATCCAAAAATGGGGGGAGGACATGGACAGAATATTCACCACAGAAGAGATCCAAAAGGCCGAGAAACACATGAAAAAATGCTCCAAGTCTATGATTGTCAGAGAAATGCAAATCAAGACGAGATACCACTTCACTCCTGTGAGAATGTCATACATCAGAAAAGGTAACAGCAGCAAATGCTGGAGAGGCTGTGGGGTCAAAGAAACCCTCCTACACTGCTGGTGGGAATGTCAATTGGTCCAACCTCTGTGGAGAACAGTCTGGAGAACTCTCAGAAGGCTAAAAATGGACCTACCCCTAAGATCCTGCAATTCCTCTCCTGGGGATATATCCTAAGGAACCCAACACACCCACCCAAAAAAGATCTGTGTAGACATATGTTCTTAGCAGCACAATATGTAACAGCCAAAACCTGGAAGCAACCCAGGTGCCCAACAACAGATGAGTGGCTGAGCAAGTTGTGTTATATATATACAATGGAATACTACTCAGCTATTAAAAATGGTGACTTCATCATTTTCAGCCCATCTTGGATGAAGCTTGAAGAAATCATGTTAAGTGAAATATGTCAGAAACAGAAGGATGAATATGGGATGATCTCACTTTCAGGTAGAAGTTGAAAAACAAGATTAGAAAAGAAAACACAAGTCGAACCTGAAATGGAATTGGAGTATTACACCAAAGTAAAAGACTCTGGGGTGGGTGGGTGGGTGGGTGGGGAGAATACAGGTCCATGAAAAATGATGAATGAAATAGTGGGGGTTGTATTGCTAAATGGGAATCTGGGGAATGTTATGCATGTAAAAAAAAAAAAAAAAAAGAAGTAGAAACGCAAAGCAGAAATTGACTGAGTTTGGAGTATGGCACCAAAGTAAGAAAGCAGAAGTATACTAGAGTTTGCAGTGAGTACCTCCCTAATACTTCCTCTCCACTTTTCCAAGCTTTGGGTCCATGATTGCTCAACAATTTGTTTGGCTTTGTATGTTAACTCTCTTTTCAGTCACCAGGTTCCAGGTGTCATCAGGATGCCGGCCAGACTTCCCTGGATTGAAGACACCACCAATGTGTCCTGGAGCTCAGCTTCCCCAGAGACCCATCCTACTAGGGAAAGAGAGAGGCAGACTGGGAGTATGGACCGACCAGTCAACGCCCATGTTCAGCGAGGAAGCAATTACAGAAGCCAGACCTTCTACCTTCTGCAACCCACAATGACCCTGGGTCCATGCTCCCAGAGGGATAGAGAATGGGAAAGCTATCGGGGGAGGGGGTGGGATATGGAGATTGGGCGGTGGGAATTGTGTGGAGTTGTACCCCTCCTACCCTATGGTTTTGTTAATTAATCCTTTCTTTAATAAAAAAAAAAAATTAAAAAAAAAGAGAAAACTAAAAAAAAAAAAGAAAAACAAGATCAGAAGAGAAAACACAAGGAAAACTGGAATTGGCGTATTGCACCAAAGTAAAAGACTCTGGGGTGGGTGGGGGGGGGGGGGGAAGACAGGTCCAAAAAAGGATGCCAGAGGTCCTAGTGGGGGTTGTATTGTTATATGGAAAACTGGGGAATGTTAGCAAATAAAAAGACACTCTTTGGGGAAAAAAAAAAGTGGTTGGGGTAGATAGCATAATGGTTATGTAAAGAGACACTCATGACAGAGGCTCCAAGTTCGAGGTTCAATCACCAACAGCCAGAGCTGAGCAGTACTCTGGTAAAAAAAATATAAATAAATAAATAAATAAATAAAAACCTTACACTGTCATCTCCCTACTTCTGAGGTGTTTTTTTTTTTTTAAAGACACACCCTCCTCTCAAAATAATATCTCATAGTACCCAACACAACTGTATGGTATAACTTTCCCTCCTAGGACCTTAGAGATTATAAACTCTATTAATTACATATAAAGACAATTATACCAAGAACTACACAGTAATAATAGCCATATAATGCTTTACCTTTTAGAAAGCCTTATTTCATTTTAATCAAAGTTCTGTTAAGTTTCTAACACAAATTAGTTACTATCTTTTTTTTTTTTTTTTTTGGGGGGGTCATCTCCAGGACCTTACTGTTCCAAGATATCTTTTCAGATACAGAAAGGCAGAGAAAGAAGGAGAAAAACCATTATCACTGAAGCTTCCTTCAATGTAAGGGGGGGGGAGGGTTCGGCTCGGAACTGTCAGAACTGAGTCACTTGCACAGCAAAGCAGTGCACTATCGAAGTGGGTATTTTGTCAGCCCTACAATCTTTTATTTCCTCATCTCTTCAATATAATGTCTTTAAAGGCAGTAGCTGGTTGAGGCCTAAGAAATGACCTTGTGGTAGAATTCTGAACTTCCAAACCTGAAGTCCCAAGTCTGACCTCCAACATTTGCAAGTGCCAGGGTAATATTCTGGTATTCTCTCTTTTTCTCATGAAATACATGTGTCTTAAAAAAAAAAATACAGTAACTGTTATCAATGTCCCAGGGACCAGGCACACATAGTATTAAGTGCAAGGATATGAGCAAGGATCCAGTTCCAGCCCCTGCTCCCCACCTGGAGCGGAGAAACTTCACAATCAACAAAGCAGGTCTGAAATTGTCTTTCTCTCCTCTCAATTTCTGTCCTAATGAGAAAAAGGGCCAGCAGAAGTGGTGGATGCATAGTTCCGTAGTGCTGGCACCAAGACCCAGAGACTGGAAGCAAAATAAATAAATACATAAATAAATAAATAAATAAATAAATAGACGGTCCCCGAGCATCAATATTCCCCAAATATTAGGACACTACATTATCTCCTGTTATGAAAATACTCTTCAGTTATTCTTTCTTCCCTTTTTTTCTTTCTGATTGTGGGGAATTAAGCCCAGGACCTGAAACATGAGGGGCAAAAGTGCTACTACTGAACTGAATGCCAGGTGGCAGGCACTAGGTCTCCCAATTTTGTTTTATTAAAGATTTATTTATGGGGAGGAGGGAAAATGTGCATACGTGTGCCAGCTCATTACTATGGTACATGCAATGCCAGGGATTGATCTTGGGACCTCATGTTTGAGAGTCCAATGCTGTATCTATTGTGCCAGTTTGCAGGTTGCTAGCTCACTTAGTGCATGTATGTGAGTCAAGCCCAGCCCCCACTGTACTTAAGGAAGCTTTGGTGCTAAGGTGTGAACGTCTGTCTGTCGCTCCCTCTGCCTGGCTGTTTCTGAGAGGAGAGAAACAAGGAGGGGGGCAACTTAAAACATATAACTGCAAAGTTTCATAAATAACATGGTGGGGGGTGTGGATGTGTGTGTGTATGTGGGGGGGTGTAAGTACCCAGAGAACTGCTCAGCTCTGACTTATGGTAGTTCCTGACCTCCTGGGGACATAAGAGCCATAGGCATGACAGTTTTTTGCAAAACCATTATGGTTATCACCCTACTAGAGAATACTTCCTATCTACTGGAAAAAAAAATAATTTTTCTCCTCTAACTTAAACAGTTACCTGAAGGGGAGGGGAACACTCCCTAGTGTTTAGGTCACAGAATTAGTAATTAAATTATATTCAAGTATTTTATATATTTATAAAATATATATATATGCTTTAGCTTTAGCCTTTATGTATTTTCACTGCATTATATCCCTTCGGCCATTGGACAAGACAACTCAGAAAAGGTCAAACACACAACTCTTGGCTTCAGATTCTTACAAAATAAGACACACTAATTTCTGGATTTTCTATATTCACTGCACTTTATTTTGTTCTTAATAAGTTAAAAACAAGTCTGGTGGTCCGGGAAGTGGCACAGAGGACTAATTGTTGGACTCCTTCTAAAGATGAGGTTCTAAGTTCGATACCTGACAGCACATTTACCAGAAGGATGTCTAGTTTTTTTATTATTATTTTTATTTATTTATTTTCCCTTTTGTTGCCCTTTTTTCATCATTGTTGTCATTACAACAGAGAGAAATAGAGGAGGGGAAGACAGAGGGGGAGAGAAAGATAGACACCTGCAGACTTGTTTCATTCACCACCTGTGAAGTGACTCCCCTGCAGGTGGGAGCTGGGGGCTCGAACCTGGATCCTTACACCAGTCCTTGTGCTTTGCACCACGCAAGCTTAACTCATTGTGCCACCGCCCAACTCCCTGTAGTTTTGTTTTTAAAAAGAAAATAAAAGTTTGTACTTTTCAGAACTCCAATACATCTACATTTTACTAAAAAAAAAAAAAAGGGGGGGGGGGTTGGAACTATTCCCAATGTAGTTTTATCCTTTCAGAATTGTAGGAAAAAATTTTAAGTCATGGGCTGGTTAGGCAGCATTAATAAGTTAGACTTTCTTGTCTGAGACTTCAGGTTCAATCCCCAGCACCACTATAAACCAAAGCTGAGCAGTGCTCTGGAATTTCTGTGTTTCTATCTCTCTCATTAAAATAAAATAAATAAAATATTTTTAAAAAGGAAAAAAATGCATCTTGCCACAGTAAGAAATCCACTATAGGACACGGGAGATAGCGTAGTGGTTCTGCAAAAGGACTCATGACTAAGGCTCCAAGGTCCCAGGTTCAATCTTCTAAAAACCATTAGCCAAAACTGAAAAGCTGAGCAATACTGATGGGAAAAAAGGCAGGGTGGGGGAGGGGCAACCGTTCAAGGTAGACAGCATAATTGTTAGGCAGCTCTGAAGTTTCAAAGTCAGTCCCAAATTCAATCCCCTACACCATTCTTCTTCTTCTAGCGTTTGCCCCCTACACCATCATAAACCAGAGCTGAGTGGTCTGGTTAAAATAAAACAAACAAACCAACCTGTTATAAGCCTGTATCCTCTTGCTTAATAAATCTGTATTTTACTCCATTATCAAACTAACCACTTTTTTTTTTTTTTAAACCACTGATCAGCTCTGGTTTACGGTGGTGCAGGGGACTGAACCTGGGACTTCGTGAAGTCTCAGGCATGACAAGTCTGTTTGCATAACCATTATGCTATCTAGCCCTGCCCAATACTATTTTACTTCAAAATAAATCACAAGGACCCAGGTTCAAGCTCCTGGCCCCCACCTGCAGAGGGGAAAGCTTCACATGTGCTGAAGCAGGGCTGTGGGTGTATCTCTGTCTCTCTCCCTCTATCCCCCCTCCCCTCTCAATTTCTGTCTCTATCCAATAATAAATAAAAATTAAATTTAAAAAGGAACAGACTTTAGTTACTGACAATAATTAAACTAGGGCATGGAAAGATAGTTATGAAAAACCACTTATGCCTGAGGCTCTGAGGACCCAAGTTCAAACCCCAGCACTATACCCAGAGCTGAGCAGTACGGTGCTCTGGTGAAAATAATACCACTCACTCATTTATATCATCATCCTTAGTGTTAACTGAACATGAATGAAAAGATTATAAGCCGGTGCTATATATATGCTTTCTATACGCTTTCTGTTAAAAGTATGAGTCTAACAAAGATGGGTGGGCTTGCTTCGTTGCCATATGACTTGACTCTGTGACCTGGAATACTTAGCATCAGTGTACGAATTTTATCAAGTGTGATGAAAATTAATGCAAATGTCAGTTTCAGAGCCAGGTGGTGGCACACCTGGTTGAGTGCACATGTTGCATACAATGTGCAAGGACCTGGGTTCGAGCCCCTAGTCCCCACCTATGGGGGAAAGCTTTGCTAGTGGTGAAGCAGTGTTGCAGGTATCTGTCTCTCTCCCTCTCTACCACCCCCTTCCCTCTTAGTTTCTGACTGTCTCTATCCCAAAAAAAGATAATACAAAAAAAAAAAAAAATTAAGTTGGTTTTCATACCAACTGGAAAAGTAACACTAAAACCAACAAGAATTTTTTCTTTATATTTTTATTTATTTTAGATAGATAAGAAATTGATGTGGTCCAGGAGGTGGCACAGTGGTAAAGCTTTGGACTCTCAAGCATGAGGTCGCAAGTTCGATCCCCAGCAGCACATGTGCCAGAGTGATGTCTGGTTCTTTCTCTCTCCCATCTTTCTCATAAAAAAAAAAAATAAAAAAAAAAACCTTTAAAAAAGAAAAAAGAAATTGAGAGAGGAGGGGGACAGAGGGAGAGAGAGAGAGACACTTGCAGCACTGCTTCCCTACTTGTGAAGCTTCATCACTGCAGAATGGAACTGGGAGCTTGAACCAGGGTCCTTGGCACACAGCATAGTGAGCACTCAACCAGGTGCGCCACCACCTGGCCCCCAAGAATTGGGCTCTCACACACACACCCTTTTCAAAGGCATAAACCAAGGAAAATAAAAGCAGATGAAGAATGATACAGAAAGCAAAGGGAAAAAAGATAAATCTAATTCATTTGCCCACATTTAGAAAAGTAAATCCCCACTAGAAAGGAGGTGGAGATGGGAGTTTCATTCCATCAACTAGAGTCTGTCATCTTTCTGAAAAGGGGACAGACTAATCTGAGATTCAGTCTATGAAAATGTATGACTTAGTAAATATCTGAGTTTTTTTATACAGCTGTGATGACCTTGCAAATATCAAGTTATACTATGGAGTACTGTCTAGACTTCCTTGTTTCCTCCTTCAAAAAAAAAAAAAAGTTACATTATGTCCAACATCCTAAATAACCCTTATGCCATCTGTCAATTTACATAGTAAATTCCAAGACTTTGCTACAGGACACAACTTCAAAGAAAGCTTAGATTCCCCCATACATACAGTCAAGAAATAAATATAAAAGACAAAAAAGCATGTATAAGTTAATATTGATACACACTCCACAAATACATGTGCCATTTGGTCAGACCTGTCATATGAAGTCAGATGACCCCAGCAGGTGGCTGCAGTTCTGCTACTCCACTTATTTAGGACCACAAGCTACAATTTAATCTTTTCAAAAAACTCTAAGACTATTTGGGAAGGTCACTTCATTTAGTCCTCTAACAGGATGCTAAATCGCCATATATTCTGACCACACTAGTGGAAAATCCACTGTCAAAGAGGCGTCAAGTGTCAAAAACTTGTTCATGATCTAACTCATTGAATAGGAAAAAAAAAAAGTCAATTGTCACACATTTCAATGAAAGTACAAAGCTGAGAATATCAGAGAAAAAAACGTCTGAATTAACTAAGTTTATTTACAGCACTCACAAACCCTAAGCAACTAAAAACAAAAACAAAAATCGATCCTTTTCAAATAAGTTTTTAGAAACGACTTAACATTTCACTGGTATATTTATTTCTATACTACAATTCTAACAGCAATTCTCTGGGAAGGCACGTTAACGAGAATAAATGCGTACCACCCCTTAGACAAACAAATCTTGATCTTTCTATCTACAGACGCTACTTTCTAACATCTAAAATTACTCCCAATCGCCTCTGAGTTACATGCAACCATCAGGAAGGAAAAGTTATTTCAACGGTATGTGCCATTCATTTATTCCGCCAATAACGCCAAGTGTGCATCAAAGCATGAAAACTCCAGGAACCTCCTGCCCTGAAACATCCCCGACAGGTGAGGCGGTCCGGGCACCCGGCTAAGTCGCCCTAAAATCAGTCCCTGAAACTTACACGAGCACCGGACAAGTAGGAGAGGGAAGGGTGAGTCAATACAGAATTTAGACACGTGTGCCCCAGGATTACACAGAAAGGCAGTAAAAAAAAAAAAAAAAAAAAGGGAAGACAAGGGAAGGAAAAAAAAAAAAGAAAGAAAAAGAAAAGAGAAAGAAAGAAAGCTGATGAGGCTCACAGACTCCTCAATTCCACCTAGGCCCCAGGTTGGAACTGCTCTCCTCCCAAGACAGCTGCCCCTGCGCCTGCAGAAAAACTTCCTTCCCGGGACGGAGAGGACGCGCCCCGGAACAGTCACAACCGCCCCGCCTCAAGCCGGGGGGGTGTTTCTAATACGAACACGTGGGGGGGGGTGTCACCGACGGGATCACAATTCAGGGTTTTCACGTGGGGGCGCGGTGAGGGGCCGAGGAGGTCTGTGTGGCACAGACCAGACAGGGCTGCCGCTCTCCGGGTTCTCCCCCACACCCCAAGCCCAACTGCGGGCGAAGGTACTCAGTGCAAAGTCCCCCTGGCGCGCAGCACCAGGCCGCCGCCTGCGGCTCCCGCCCGGGGCTGAAATGCACGGAGGGCAGGCGCCTAGGCCTCGCCTCCCCGCGGCCTCCCTGCCCGGCCGGGGCGGGAGGAGACCCAGGAAGCCGCGCCCGGCTCCCTCCCGGGGGTGGAGGGCCTAGGCCGCGCCTCCCCGCCCGCCGCCCTAGGCCTCGAGCCGCCCGAGGCGGGGCCGGGGTCGCCCGGGGGCCCCGCTCACCCACCTGGGTTGCCAGTCATTCCAGCTCCGCGGGTACTTGGTGCCGCCGCCGCCGCCGCCGCTGCTCAACCGAGACCCCGGGGCTCTGCGGCTCATTACCTTCCCCGACACGACATGGCCAAGCGCCGCCGCCCGAAGAAGCGCGAGTCGCCGCCTGAACCGGCCGCCGCCGACACTCTGCTCCGGCCCGGCGCTGAAGAAGAAGCCGAGGAGGAGGCGGCGGAGGGCGGGGGAGGCGGACGGCCGTTCCGGGTTCCGCCTGAGCCCGCAGCACAGGGCGAGGAGGCGGGAGTCGAGAGGCGCGGGGGAGGCGGGGGAAGGGGAGGCGACGTCTCCTCCAGGGCCGTGCGCGGCCCGCGACGCTGGGGCCCAGGAAGAAGAGGACGGCAAGGAGGAGGCGGTGGCGACGGCTCTCCACGCTCACACGGCCACGGCTTCCCCGCCTCCCGACTCCGCCCGCCGCGCCGCCGCTGCCGCACGGCATTATGGGTGCGAAGGGCGGCGCCTGCGTCCGCCCGGCCAGGGCAGAGGGGCGGGGCCAGGTTCAGGGGCGGGGCCGGGCGTGGGGCGCGGAGTCCAGGTTCGCCGCCTCTGTCCGCGCGCAGAGCCGAGGTCCCGGCCCCGCCGCGGGGGACCATGGGAGAGGGGAATCGCCGCCGCCCCAGCCCAGCCCCGGAGCGACGCACACCCTCCCCAAAAGCTCCCAGGAAAGAACCTGACCCCAGAGGGGGAGGCAGGCAGGTGTCAACAAGCCCCCAGTCGAGGGCCTGAGGCGTGGTGCGTCGGGCCCTCCCCACCGTCTATGGAAAAATGTAAAAGTCATTCATCAAACGCCTGGAAAGATATCCCTGGGGTCTTGACCCCTGGACCTTTTTCTTCACAGTATAAAAAAGTGTTAACTGGGGAGTCCGGCGGTAGCACAGTGGGTTAAGCGCAGGTGGCACAAAACTCAAGGACCAGCGTGAGGATCCCGGTTCGAGCCCCCAGCTCCCCACCTGCAGGGGAGTCTCTTCACAAGTGGTGAAGCAGGTGGGCAGGTGTCTGTCTTTCTCTCCCCCTCTCTGTCTTCCCCTCCTCTCTCCATTTCTCTCTGTCCTATCCAACAACGATATCAATAACAGCAACAATAATAACTACAACAATAAAACAAGGGCAGCAAAAGGGAATAAATAAATATATATTTTTAAAAAAACTTAATTGGGGGCCGGGCGGTAGCACAGCAGGTTAAACGCAGGTGGCGCAAAGTGCAAGGATCTGCATAAGGATCCCGGTTCGAGCCCCCGGCTCCCCACCTGCAGGGAGGTCGTTTCACAAGTGGTGAAGCAGGTCTACAGGTGTCTGTCTTTCCTCCTCTCTGTCTTCCCCTTGTCTCACTTTCTCTCTGTCCTATACAACATCAACAGCAATAACAACAATAAAAAGGACAACAAAAGGAGGGAAAAGCCTCCAGAAGCAGTGGATTCTTAAATAATAATAATAATAAGGGGAAAGAAGTATCCGTTCACCCACGGCCACCGACTCCTGTCGCTGCAATGTAAAAGGGAGCTTTGCAATTCTTTCAACCCAACACTTGCCTACATTCCCCCAAATCAAATAGGGGGGCAGACTTGAGCTCTCACTCCCCTAGACATCCACCCCACCCCAGCTCTCTCCATCACCCCCCTTTTTTTGTTTTTGTTTTTTTATTTCCTTTTATTGCCCTTGTTTTCTTATTGTTGTTGTTACTGATGTCGTCATTGTTGGATAGGACAGAGAGAAATGGAGAGAGGAGGGGAAGACAGGGGGAGAGAATGACAGACACCTGCAGACCTGATTCACCCACCACTTGTGAAGCGAGTCCCCTGCAGGTGGGGACCGGGATTCTTACACCGATCCTTGTACTTTGCGCCACCTGCGCTTAACCCCGCTGCGCTACCGCCCAACTCCCCTTTCTTAAAGCATCAGCTGTGGATGCAAACCCAGAGAGGGAAGGTGAGGGAGGTGCACATAAAACAGGAGATGGATCTTCAAAAATGGATCTTAATCTCCCCTGCACTCTTTTATGTTGCAGAAAGAAAGAATATGGTTTGCACAATTAAAAAATGTGACCAGAAGCACTTGAGAATCATGAAATGTTTTCTATCCCCAACCTTGGACTCCGTATGCCCACCAAGCCCTCGTTGCCTCGCTAAGGCATGATCCTGCCAGTTCTAAAGGATGGGAAGTTCGAGCTTTAAATGAACTTTCCTTCCTCCAGCTCACCTCCATCCTGAGGAGTGGGAGGAGAAATTCCTTCTCAGAACTAGTGCTGATATGTGACTCAACCCAGAAATTCTCTCTACATAAGACCCAAGCAAGACCATCCACATATGTAAAATAATAGTTAAGGCCCCTGGGCTGAGAAGAATATATCCCCCAATTACTTCACCCTGAAATTTGCCCAATCTCACCCCCTCCCATCCACCTTCTTGCTGGAGAGGTTAGGCCCCACCAGTTGTAAAAAGAGGACCTACAAAGAAGTGCCCCTTCTTTCCTGTTCACCATTTCCTCTTCCCTATTCTGTAAAGATTAAAAAAAAAAAAAGTCCCTTGTAAATAGAGTTGCAACATTCAGGTCCCCTCATTCAGTAAGTTCCTCTCCTGGCGGACTCTTATTCTTACAATAAGGTATTCTTATTTTTGTCATTAAAATGTAATTATATCAGCAACAGTAAATACCTTGCCTGCCATCTCCTGTATCTTTGATGTGCAGCATAATCATAATGTATTCTTTCATTAAACGTTCAACAAAATTTACTATCCAAGAAGTTATTGGTGATAGGACAGTAATTAAGACAGCTCCTGTTTCAAGGAACTCTGGGTGTAAGAGTCAGAAAGAGATTATAAGACATGATTGAAATTTCTGTTCAGTCTCCAGTTTCTTCCCCATCCTACACACTAGTCAGGAAGTGTGACTAGAAGGGTTCTCTCCGAAGGCCCTTCTACACAAAGTTCTCAGCCTAATTTTACCCATTTTCCTGAAGTCTTTTACTTGATATACACCAGGTAGATTGATGCACCCTTCTGCTTTGGACTTTTTTTTTTTTTTCCCTCCAGGGTTATTGCTGGGCTCGGTGCCTGCACCATGAATCCACCGCTCCTGGAGGCCATTTTTCCCCCTTTTTGTTGCCCTAGTTGTTGCAGCCTCGTTGCGGTTATTATTGCCATTGTTGACGTTGCTTTGTTGTTGGATAGGACAGAGAGAAATGGAGAGAGGAGGGGAAGACAGAGAGAGAGGGGGAGAGAAAGATAGACACATGCAGACCTGCTTCACCGCCTGTGAAGCGACTCCCCTGCAGGTGGGGAGCCGGGGGCTCGAACCGGGATCCTTATGCCGATCCTTGTGCTTTGCGCCACCTGCGCTTAACCCACTGCGCCACCGCCCGACCCCCTGCTTGGACTTCTTAGACCCATGAGGAAATGAATGATGTGCCCCAGTAATCATTGTAACTTCCTTAAATAGCTGATTGGAACACAAGGTAATGACTGCATCATGTCAATTATTTAGCTTCTAGAAAGATGCAGCCAAAGACCCAGAACCTTAGACCTCGGCAAAAAATTTCAGAAGCCCTTCAATCTTTTCAAACAAAAGAACAACAGCAGAAGAATTCAAGGGAGGGTCCTCAGGAAACATTGGCAAGCTTCTAATTCACTGCCCTAGTTTCTCTCATCTGTACAGTTCAAGGTGATCATAGTCATGGCTTCATAAGGATGCTAAGAGGACTAAGAAAAAATACGTTGTGTCAAGTGCTGTCACACGGTAATCAATACATGGTAGCTGAAAATCAGATCTACAACTTCTCTCAAGCACATGAATATTTGGGTAATATTTGATCAGTGGAAGAAGGGGGTAGTAGCTGGCAGGAATTATGCTCTATTGTTTAAACAATTGCTGCTGCTTTTTAAATTAATGATGCATTTATCCACGAAAGAGAGAAGAGAGTAAGGGAGAGAGAAGAGGAGAGAAAAGAAGGAAGAGAGAGAACCAGAGTATCACTCTGGCACATATGATGCCAGGAATCTTAACAATTGCTTGTTTGTTTCTCTCTCTCTCTCTCTCTCTGTGTGTGTGTGTATGTGTGTGTGCGTTTACATACACTTCTTCCATAGAAATAATTAACCCCCTGAAATATTCAGTGTTGGCAAAGGACACAGAGGTGGGTGAGCATCATTTGGCAGCCACTTCCTGAAAAGGAATTTAATACTGTGTATTCAAAGATTTAAAGCTGTTAATACTATTTCCCCCAGTGATTCTGCTTATGGGAATCTATTCATTGTAAGGAAAGTTGCACAGTACAGCCAAAGTGATCCTTTTCAAATGAATATCAGATCGTGTCACTTTCCTACTTAAAAACACACCAGGGGCCAGGTGGTGGTGCACCCGGTTAAGTACATGTATTACAATGCTCAAGGACCCAGGTTCGAGCCCCGGTCCCCACCTGCAGGGGGAAAGCTTTACAAGTGGTGAAGCAGGGCTGCAGGTGTCTCTGTCTCTCTCTCTTTATCACCACCTTCCCTCTGGATTTCTGGCTGTCTCTATCCAATAAATAAAGATAATTTTTAAAAAATTATAAAAAAATCAACACAACCTGGGAGGTGGCACAGTAGGTTGATTGCTGGGCTCTCATCTAGGAAGTCCGAAGTTCAATCCTGGGCATTGTATATGCCAGAGTGGTGTTCTGGTTCTCTACCTTTCCTCACTTACCCCCTCGTTAATAAGTAAATTTTTTTTTTTTTGCCTCCAGGGTTATCGCTGGGGCTCAGTGCCTGCACCACAAATCCACCACTCCTGGAGACTATTTTTTTCCCTTTTGTTGCCCTCATTGTTTTATGGTTGTTGTGATTATTATTGTTGTTACTGATATCATTGTTGTTGGATAGGACAGAGAAAAATGGAGAGAGGAGGGGGAAACAGAAAGGGGGAGAGAAAGATAGACACCTGCAGACCTGCTTCACCGCTTGTGAAGCAACCCCCTACGGGTGGGGAGATGGGGCTCAAACTGGGATCCTTAGGCCGGTCCTTGCACTTCCTGCCATGTGCATTTAAACCACTGTGCTACCGCCCCAACCCCCCATAAATAAATACTTTTAAAATCTGCTAATCGTTCTTCTCAGGACAAAATACAGACTCATCAATACTGAGTCTACACAAGCTTATAAAAGATTGGTTTCTCCTGCATGGCAAGTATCCTGAAGCAACAAATACCCAGAGCAGGATCCTAACTGTGGTTTTCAATTTTGTTTTCACAGTCAAATCCCCAGGCCCAGACTGTACTCCTTGACCAGTTAAAATTTCTCATCATTATTTTCTTTCTTTCTTTCTTTTTTTTTTTTTAGCATTTCTCTAGGGATTCTAGGTACTACCAAGATTGAGAAAGACTGCTTCCAAACCCAAAACACTAAAGAAGTAGTTGGTGGCCCCCCATTTATATTAATTATAAAGACAATTTTGAGGGGAGTGGGTGGTGGCACACAGGTTACAATGCACAAGGACCTCAGTTTGAGCACCCAGCCCCCACCTGCTGGGGAAAAGCTTTGCAAGTGGTGAAGCAGTGTTACAGGTGTTTTTCTGTCTCTCTCCCTCTCTCTTTTTTATTGTAATTTTTTTTAATAGAACAGAAAGAAATCGAGAGAGGAAGGGAAGACAGAGGGGGAAAGAAAGACAGCTGCAGACCTGCTTCACTGCTTACGAGGTGACCCCCTCGACAGGGGCTAGAGCCGGGATCCTTACACAGGTCCTTGCATTTCGAACCATGTGCACTTATTTCCCTACGCAACCACCTGGCCCCCTACCTCTATCACCACCTTCTTTCTCGATTTCTAGCTGTCTATATCCAATAAATAAATAGATAGTAAAAGAAAATTTAAATAACATAGACTTTTAAAAATATATGTATTTTTAAATTCTGGGGCTGGAGAGATAGCATGCCTGAGGCTTTGAGGTCTCAAGTTCAATCCTCAGCACCACCATAAGCCAAAACTGAGCAGGGCTCTGGAAAAAACAAGCCCCACAATTCTAAACCACAGAAGAAAAAGAATTGAAATCCCAGGGCTTCCCCCCCACAAGGACTACATAAACACTTTAAAATACGTATATGTATATGTATATGTATATGTATATGTATATGTATATGTATATGTATATGTATATGTATATGTATATGTATATGTATATGTATATGTATATGTATATGTATATGTATATATAGGACCAGGCTGTAGAGCAGTGGGTTAAGTGCACATGGCACGAAGTGCAAGAACCAGTGCAAAGATCTGGGTTCAAGCCCCTGTCCCCCACCTGGAGGGGAGTCGCTTCACAGGCAGTGAAACAGGTCTGCAGGTGACTATCTTTCTCTTCTCCTCTCTGTCTTCCCCTCCTCTCTTGATTTCTTTCTGTCCTATCCAGCAACGATAGCGATGACAACAAGGATAATAAGGGCAACAAAAGGGGAAAAACAGGAACAGCGAAGTTGTAGTGCAGGCACCAAGCCCCAGCAATAACCCTGGAGGCAAAAGAAAAAAAATGTATATAAACATGATCAGTTCTCAAAACTTTGACATTTCTTTTATCTGTCTTGGTTCTGTCTCACTCGTTCCATTAGTACTTTTCTCCATCCCACACCAATTATGGGCACTAACTTCCTGTTCATCAAACACCCAAAGCCCCTCAGCTTTTCACCTGGAATGCTTTTACCACTGTTGTTCTCGGCAGGATTAGAAGTAGGGTGAAATGAGTGAGGTGCTTGGATGCCTAGCGAAGGAAGCAGGGCCCTGCAAGAGCCAACCCAGTATTTATAGGAGCATGCCATGAGTGTCTCCTTAAATTGAGGGGCCCTGGCTTTTCCTAAATTCCTAGTTATAGCTCACCTCTTCTGAGAGATTTTCCCTACTTTCCCTGACCAAAAAAGCTGGTCAATATCCTTTCTATGGGCCTTTACACATACTTTATTACTTTCCTGGGATCTAATCATCACTATGGCCAAGGATTGAGTTTCTTTGTAAACATGTTTATGTCTCGGGACCAGGCAGTGGCATACCTGGTTGAGCATACACATTACAGTGCACAGGACTTGGGTTCAAGTCCCTGGTCCCCACCTACAGGGGTAAAGCAAGAGTGGTGAAGCAGGGCTGCACTTGTCTCTTTCCCTCTCTAACTCCCCACTCACAATTTCTGTCTCTATCCAAAAACAAATAAATAAAAATATATTTTTTAAAAAGCATGTTTCTGTCTCGGTCTTAGAATATGAGCTCCGAGAAAACAAATCCACATCTTTCGCATCTGGATCCCCCCAAACAGCATAGTCTATATCCCATAATAAGCAGGAGGAACACAGCTGATGAAGGGATGAAATGAAAATTATCTCAACTATGTACCAAGACTGATATAGAATGATTCATTTCTGTTATGCTTATTAACAGTCCCCAAACAGGACATTAGCTCAAAGCCTAACAATAAGAAACTGATTAGGAGACAGTACCCTTGGGTTAAAATTATCTTCATTCATCAAAAATTATATTTATGAAGAATTTTTTAAAAGATCTTGTTTATTCATTAATGAGAGTGAGAGAGAGAAGAAATCAGAGCATCGCTGGTACATGTGCTGTCAGGGTGTGAACTCCTGACCTCATGCTTGAGAGTCCAGCACTTTATCCATTGTGCCACTTCCCGGACCATATTTATGAATAATTTTAATGAAATCAAGAAACTATTTTTTAAAAAAATGTAAAGCATGAAATTATTATTTTTATTTCATTATCTTTCTTCACTTAACAGGACAGAGAAAAATTGAAAGGGGAGGGAGAAACAGAAAGAGAGAGGGTGGAGGTAGAGAGCATAATGGTTATGCAAAGAGATTCTCAAGCCTAAGGCTCCAAAATCCCAGGTTCAGTCACCTGCACCACAATAAGCCAGAGCTGAACAGTGCACTGGTTAAAAAAAAAAGAAAAAGAGGGAGTCGGGCGGTAGCGCAGCAGGTTAAACGCACGTGGCACAAAGCGCAAGGACCAGCCTAAGGATCCCGGTTTGAGCCCCTGGCTCCCCACCTGCAGGGGAGTCGCTTCACAGGAGGTGAAGCAGGTCTGCAGGTGTCTATCTTTCTCTCCCCCTCTCTCTGTCTTCCCCTCCTCTCTCCATTTCTCTCTGTCCTATCCAACAACAACAACAACAATAATAACTACAACAATAAAACAACAAGGGCAACAAAAGGGAATAAATAAATTTAAAAAAAAAAAGAAAAGAAAGAAAGGGGCAGGTGGTAGCGGTGGTGCAACAGGTTAAGCGCACAAGGAGTGGCGCAAGAATCCCAGTTCACCTCAACTGAAGGAGGGTCGCTTCACAAGCAGTGAAGCAGGTCTGCAGGTGTCTATCTTTCTCTCCCCCCCCCCCCCCGTCATACTCTTCCCCTCTCAATTTCTCTCTGTCCTATCCAACAGCAGCAGCAGCAGCAACAACAACAACAATAACAGGAGCAACAACAACAATGGAAAAAAAGATGGCTTCCAGGAGCAGTGGGTCTGTAGTGCAGGCACTGAGCCCCAGCAATAACCCTGAAGGAAAAGAAGAAAAGGAAAGAAGAGAAGAGAAGAGAAGAGAAGAGAAGAGAAGAGAAGAGAAGAGAAGAGAAGAGAAGAGAAGAGAAAGGGAGGGGAGGGGAGGAGAGGAGAGGAGAGGAAAGGAAAGAAAAAGAAAGGAAAGGAAAGGGAAAGAAAAGAAAGAGAGAAAGACACCTGCTTCACTGCTTATGAGGCAACCCCCATAGGTGGGGACAAGAAGCTTTATGCGCATGGTAATGTGTGGGTGCACCTGACCCCCTAAAAGTATGATATTTAAAAGTGAACACGTAGTATGGCCTCAATTCAGTTTAAAAGAAGCTGAAAGAAACTTCATGAGAAAGATCAGAAGAAGAAAAGGAAGGAGGAGGAGAAGAAGGGCCAGGTGGTGGCGCACCTGGATGAGCGCACACATTACATTACATTGTGCAGGGAAGCAAGTTCAAGCGCCTGATCCCCGTCTGTATGAGGAAAGCTTCACAAGTGGTGAAGCAGCGCTGCAGGTGTCTCTCTGTCTCTCACCCTCTCTATCTCCTCCTTCCCTCTCAACTTCTGGCTGTCTCTATCCAATAAATAAATAAAGGTAATAATAAAAATTAAAAAAAAAAGAAAAAGGAGAAGATGAGGAAAACATTTGACACTGGGGAGCCAGGTAGCGCACCTGGTTGAGTACACACATTACAGTGTGCAAGGACACATGTTCAAGCCCCTGGTCCCCACCTGCAAGGGGAAAGCCTCACTGGTAAAGCAGGGCTGCAGTTGTCTCTCTGTTTCTCTCCCTCTCTATTTCCCCCTCCCTTTTCAATTTCTCTCTGTCTCTATCTGATAATAATTTAATTAATTAATTAATTAATTATTAAAAAAGAAAGAAAGAACATCTATGACACCTAATAATTGATAACCTGTGATAAAAGGGCTCCTGGTGACTCTTTTCCCTGCTTATTGCTATTGCTTTAATTAGAATATAGGAGGAATAACTGTAAAATAATAATATACTATTTATTTTATTTATTTTTATTTTTTAATTTATTTCTTTATTAGGGAATTAATGTTTTACATTCAACGGTAAATACAATAGTTTGTACATGCATAACATTCCCCAGTTTCCCATTTAACAATACAACCCCCACAATGTCATTTATCGTCCTTCATGGACCTGTCTGTATTCTCCCCACCCACCCACCCCAGAGTCTTTTACTAATAATATACTATTTTTAATCAATTATAAGTTGAATAAATAAAGAACTGTGGCAGTGACCCACATGCCAATTAAATAAGCCATGGTCAAGGCAGAGAATCTCAGCTCTAATCATACGGACCAACTCTAGCTGACATTTATGGAGCATTTACTAGTGCCGAACATGGAACCAAGCTCTGTGTGGATAACTTTGTAAATTAGTCATAATCATGCTATGAGGAGGAAGGTACCAATGAGGTAGTCTACAAATGGGAACTCTGATGCCAAAAGGCAGCCTAAGATCACCCAGCTGGTAGCAGGCAGGGACTGTCACAGGCAGGGACAGAAAGGACACTTGTTTCCAGCCTGACCTCACATTCGTCAAAGGCCTCAGATTTAGACCTTTGATGTTATTGCTTAATGAGGTTATCCAGAGTCCAGAGACACACTGACAGGAGAGAGAGAAATCTGGATTTTTCAACTGTACTCCATTGTGTCACCAGCCCATCACCTATAGGAGTGACACACTGACACTCCACAGTAATTGATACTACAACTGGGTGGACAGGTAACTATATTTGTATATATAATCTATAGTTCCCCCATTTGTGTAAAGCAATGTTCAATTGTTTTAAAAGGGAGGGAGAAATAGAGAAAGAAACTTAAAATATACTATGAATTTTGTGCTCTGTTAGTAATTTGTTATATCTGTGATATGCCCAGAGCCTCAAAAACTGCAGTCCAATGGGATTGTTCTAAACCTTTACAAGACTGTGGGGTCAGGATTTGAATACAGGCCAACCTCAACAATTTTAACTACCAAGATTTTCATCCAGAGATCTCCCAAGTCCCCTAGATACTCAAATGTACATTCTGACTAAACAAAAGAAAAGACTCTCTCTTTTTTTTTTTTTCTTTATTCCCCATATCTGGTACAAGATTAACCCCTATGTGGCACCAACCATCCAGGAAATCTCTTATCAAACAGGAGACTTAAGAGTGGTTTTTTCAAAACACAATCTCAAGAGCAAGTCCACATCAGAGAGACATTAAAGCAGATCTTTTTTTAGAATGAAAAGGAAAACAGTGGCCCTCTTACTCTTGTTCCCAGCTAGGAAATCTTTGTCACAGGTCAGCTTCCCTCAGTACCAGCTATTTTTATAGTGAGTTTTCAAGTTGGTGCTGGAGGTATTTGGCCAAGAAACCTCATGACACATTTGAAATCTTGAGGCGAGGGCCAAGCTTCTATAAATCAGGGCACAAGCTGTGCTGCCCAGGACTCCTGCAGTCTCCAAACAATCAAGGAGAAGGCCAATGATGCCTATTCCAAACTTTGTGACTTATAAAATGAAGAAAACAGTGGTCTAGAAGGTGGCACAGTGGATAAGGCATTAGACTTTCAAGCATGAGGTCCTGAGTTTGATCCCTGGCAACACATGTACCAGAGTGATATCTGATTCTTTCTTTTCCCTCCTAACTTTCTAATGAAGAAATCATCTTAAAAAAATAAATAATTAAAAAAAATAAAATGAAGAAAACACAAGTGTGAATTCATCCTTGCTAGGCCCTGGAGACATTGCTAGTAAAAAGCAGAATTGGAACTTACATACATCTGATTGCCTGCTGCCCTACCATTGACTTTAGCCAACTGTCACCTGAGTCTATCTATATTCCTGAGTAGCCCATGTTCTGTAGAGTGATCAGGTGCCACAAGTTTAATTCATTAAAGTTAGAGAATTAAATAACCAGGGGTCGGGTGGTGGCGCACCTGGTTGAGTGCATTTGTTACAATGCACTAGGACCTGGGTGGGAGCCCCCAGTTCCCACCTGCAGGGGGAAAGGTTTACAAGTGATGAAACAGTGGTGCAGGTAGCTCTCTGTTTCTCTCCCTCTCCATCTCCGCTTTCGATTTCTGGCTGTCTCTATCCAATAAATAAAGAAAGATAACTAGAGAGAGAGAGAGAATTAAGTAGCCTACCAAGCAAAGGAGGTGCAAGGGACTCCAAAAGGACTGGACTGTCTGAGCTGGCCGTGGGGGAAATGGGTGTGATGACCTGAAAGTGATAAATCTGTGGAACTGAGCTCCAGCAGGTAATGTGCTAAGGAAACAACGGGACAGCTTCAAAGACTCAATTCCCACTATTCTTGATTTCTTGAAATAAAGAACAGCTGAGTGGGTGTGGGCAGATAGTATAATGGTTATGCAAAGAGACTCTCATGCTTGAGGCTCCAAAATCCCAGGTTCAATTGCCTGCACCACTATAAACCAGAGCTGAGCAACGCTCTCGTTAAGTCAAAACAAAACAAAAGTAGCTGAGACCCATTATAGGCTTTGCTCTCTGAGGAAGTTTGAAGGCCTATGATCCTCAAGCCAGAAAGATTTGATGATCTTCAACCCTTCCCTGATTACCACAAAATCTAGCTCTTGATTGTCCTGCTTCTACTTGTATGAAAAATCATGCAGGTAAAGACATTGAATTGAGTTAATAAACTCCAGACTCTGACTGCAGGTTCAAATGGTAACAAAGATGGTTTTCTGGGGCTGGGGAGATAGCATAATGGTTATGGAGAAGACTCTCATGTCTGAGGCTATGAGGTCTCAGGTTCAACCTCTACCACCACCACAAGCCAGAGCTGAGCAGTGCTCAGGACTCTCTCTCTCTCTCTTTTAAATTAACTTATTGGGAGTCGGGCAATAGCACAGCAGGTTAAGCGCACGCGGCTCTAAGCACAAGGACTGGCCTAAGGATCCCGGTTCGAGCCCCCTGCTCCCCACCTGCAGGCGTGTCACTTCACAGATGGTGAAGCCGGTCTGCAGGTGTCTATCTTTCTCTCCTCCTCTCTGTCTTCTCCTCTCTCCATCCTATCCAACAACGTAGACATCAATATCAACAACAATAATAACTACAACAATAAAACAACAAGGGCAACAAAAGGGAATAAATAAATATTAAATAATAATAATAATAACAATTTATTTACTCATGAGAAAGATAGGAGAGAAAGAGCCAGACATCACTCTGGTTGGTACATGTGTTGCCAGGGATCGAACTTGGGACCTTATGGTTGAGAATCCAATGCTTTCTCCACTGCGCCACCTCCCAGACCACTGCCTCTGTCTTTCAAGATGGTTTTCCTTCATGCAAAAGATGATGTGAGAGATGGGGACTGAAGAGATAGATGGCTCACTAGGTAGTGTGTGAGTCTTATGAGTATGGGAGTACACTGAATTGGGGCAAGCTCCAGTACTGTGATATTCTCTCCCCCTCTCTCTCTGAATTAAGAAATTGCCCAGGGGTGGTGAAATCCTGCGTACATAAAGCCTGGACTCCATCAACAGAAAAAAAAAAAAAAGTTGTTGTGACAGTTTGGTGTTTTATGACACCAGTCTGTGGGCCCTCATTCTGCTTCAGAGAGATATATGTTCTTCCTGTTAGCTAAAAGTGCGCAGTTCTGCTTCTGTAGTTTGTTTTTTGGGGTCTGAGACTACTACTACCATTAATTTATATGGATAATTCTCATATATATATATATATATAAAAAACTTACTGGGCAGGCAGGAGTAGATAACATAATGGTTATGCAAGTGACTCTTATGCCTGAGGCTGGCTCCAAATTCTCAGGTTCAATCCCCTGCACCACCATAAGCCAGAGCTAAACAGTGCTCTAGTTAAAAAAAAGAAAAAAAAGAAAAAAAACTTACCAATTCAAATCCCATAGAAGCAGTCTAATTTAAAAAAATTTTATTTTAAACTTTATTTAATTTGATAGACAGAAATTGATGAGGGGGAAGGTGGACGGAGAAACAAAGAGAGGGGCTGGGTGGTGGCACACCTGTTTAAGTGCACATATTACAGTGCACAAGGACACAGGTTCAAGCCCCTGGTCTCCACCTGCAGGGGGAAAGCTTCATGCGTGGTGAAGCAGGGCTGCAGGTGTCTCTCTGTCTCTCTCCCTTTCTACCTCCCCCTCCCCTCTCAATTTCTCTCTGTGTTTATCCAATAATAAATAAATAAAAATATTTAATAATAATATAATAATAAAAAGAGAAACATGAGAGAGGGCAGGGGTAGATAACATAATGGTTATGCAAAGAGACTCTCATGCCTGAGGCTCCAAAAGTCCCAGGTTCAATCTCCCGTACCATCATAAACCAGAGCTGAGCAGTGCTCTGGTAAAAAAAAAAAGAGAGAGAGAGAGAGGAATGGGGGCGGGGATAGAGACCTGCAATACTGCTTCACCACTTGTGAAGCTTTCCCCCTGCAAGTGGGGACCAGGAGTTTTAGCCAGGGTCCTGCAGCATGTGCACTTCACCAGCTACACCACCACCTGGCCCTGAAGCAGTCTAATCTCATGTTTGAGAGTCCAGTGCTTCACCCACTGCGCCAACTCCTGGACCATGGAATAGTCTCCTTTTAGATATGGGTGGGTGGGGGACCTGTACATAGTTCCTTCCAAAAAATGAATTTCTCTTGCTGAAAAAGAAACTTTCAGTCTCTTTGGAATTAAAAATTCTGTAGCTCAAAAGTAACCAAAGGAGACCTGAGGCTGCAAGGAGGGTAGGGAGTTACCTTTATTTCACGTTTAGGGGTTACAGCCAGTTCCTACCAGACCTGTACAACCTTGTACCACAGCACTCACCCTTTATCATTTCCAAACTGGGTGTGGCACCAGCAGATTGGTTACAGAGTCCATCAAGGTGCTGACAATATAGGTGAGAGCAAGTTGGCTACAATCAGAGTCACCACTTGGGATATTGGAATGCGGAAGTGAGAGTACACCAGCAGGGGTTTTCTCTCATTCTTTTGCTTATGGATCTTTCCCTTCCTTCCTCCCTTCCTTCCCTCCTTTCCTCCTTCCTTTCTTTCTAACCAGAGCACTGTTCAGCTTTAGCTTATGGTGGTGCAGGGGGATTGAACCTGGGACTCTGGAGCCTCAGGCATGAGAGTCTCTTTGCATGATCATTATGCTATCTACCTGCTATGAATTTTTCATTTCAGTACCACTACATGTGTTGGAACTTAAATCCCTCCTACCCATGCCAAGAAGGGAGGTGAAAACTGGTTCTGGGAGGTTTATTTTGCTCAACTGGTTTGAAGGTCACACCACTTGGCATGGTGTTTGGCCCATGCTCCAGCCATGCCACCTCTCAGGGGACCTTTCCTGCTGGGCCTTGGATGAGGCAGCTCAGCAAACTCATGACTCCAGGTGGCTTTTGGATGAAGGAGAAGCAGATGGCTCAGTATTACATCACCTTGGGCAAGGGAAACAGAAATGTGAAAATGATAGGACTATTGGAAAATAATAGCCTAATCTCCAAATCATCAGCGAGAATACAGAAGCAAATGGTCCCAGCAAACCCCAAGGATGAAGGGAAGTGAAAAGTGACAGAGGTTGTTGTTGTACTACCAGACTTAAAAGCAGACAGCACCTTCTTCACTGACTTTTTAACACAATAGTGACTATTTCTCCAGGATGCTAGTTATATTTGTCTGTAGCCATTGTCATGGGTGGGTGGTAGAGAGGTGCAGTGGTGTCTCTTTCTCTTGCAGAAATAGATTTAAAAAGTTGGGCTGTGAATACTGCTTAGCAGTGGTATTGTGCTTGTCTGAGGCCCTCTGATCCACTTCCTAGCCATGGAAGGAAGGAAGAGAGGGAGGGAGGAAGAGAGGGAGGGAGGAAGGAATGGAAGGGAAGAGAGAGAGAGAGAAACAGAGAAAGAAAGAAGAAATGTTAGTGAGTAACTTGCTCCGTGTCACCCAGTTGCTAAATGGTAGAGCCTGGTTCTAAAGTCAGGCTCTTTGATGCCAAAAATACTCCCTTACCTGAAAACCACCTTAGGGGCATAGCAGGGAGGAACATTTTCCTCATTTTCTTATAATGTACCCTATTTTTTAAATATTTATTCCCTTCTGTTGCCCTTGTTGTTTTATTGTTATAGTTATTGTTGTTATTGATGTCATTGTTGGATAGGACAGAGAGAAATCAAGAGAGAGGAGGGGAAGACAGAGGGGGAGATAAAGACAGACCTGCAGACCTGCTTCACCGCCTGTGAAGCGACTCCCCTGCAGGTGGGGAGCCAGGGGCTTGAACCGCGATCCTTATGCTGGTCCTTCTGCTTTGTGCCACATGCGCTTAATCCGCTGCACTACTGCCTGACTCTTATTTATTTATTTATTTATTTATTACCTCAGGGTTATCACTGGGGCTCAGTACCTATACTAGGAATCCACTGCTCCTGGACCTTTTTTTCCATTTTGTTATTGTTGTTATTGTTATTGTTGTTACTATTGTTGTTGGATAGGACAGAGAGAAATTGAGAGAGGAGGGGTAGAAAGATGGAAAGAGGAAAGGAGGAAAGAAAGATGCAGGGAGAGAGCTGGGGGCTCGAACTGGGATTCTTACATTGGTCCTTGTGCTTCATGCCATGTATGCTTAACCTGGTGCATTATCCCCTGGCCCCCTTGTTTTGTTTATTTATTTATTTATTCATGAGAAAGATAGGAAGAGAGAAAGAACCAGCCATCACTGTGGTACATGTGCTGCTGGGGATCGAACTCAGGACCTCATGCTTGAGAGTCCAGTGGCTCAGCCACTGTGCCACTTCCCAGACCACCCTTGTTTTATTTTTTATTAAACATTGTGTTTGTAAGAAGGTAAAATGAGGGCAGGGGTAGATATAGCATAATGGTTATGCAAACAGACTGTCACGCCTGAGGCTTCGAAGTCCCAGATTCAATCCCCTGCACAACCATAAACCAGAGCTCTGGTAAAAAAAAAAAAAAAAAAAAAAAAAATCATAAAAAAAAAAGAAGGTAAAATGAGTGGCTTGGCAGATGGCACAGTGGATAAAACACTGGACCTTCAAGTAAGAGGTTGAGTTCAATACTTGTTATCACATGTGCTAGAGTGATGCTCTGGCTAGTCCCCCATATATATATGTATATGTAGGAAGCGGAGGAGGGGGAGGAAGAGGAAAGGAGGATGTGGAGGAGAAGCTATTAACATGGGTGGCCTGGGAAGTGGTTCAGTGGCTACAGCTTTAGACTTAAAAGTATGAGGTCCTGAGTTTGATCCCTGGAATCACATGTGTCAAAGTAATGCTGTGTCTCTTGCTGCCTTTCATTTTCTTGTTCAAATAAATAAGTAAATATTTTAAAAGAATTAAAGTGGCCATAAAAGTGGTCCAATAGCTTGAGAGTTGCATCTGGGAGCAACCTGGTGTTGCATGTATTAGAGTGAAGCTCTGGATCTCTCTTGTAAATAATCTTAAAAAACAAACAAACAAACAAAAAAAACGGGAGCACAGCAGGTTAAGCGCACGTGGTGAAAGGAGGATCCCAGTTTGAGCCCCCGGCTCCCCACCTGCAGGGGAGTCGCTTCACAGGCAGTGAAGCAGGTCTGCAAGTGTCTTTCTCTCCCCCCTCTCTGTCTTGCCCTCCTCTCTCTATTTCTCTCTGTCCTATCCAACAATGACGACATCAATAACAACTACAACAATAAAACAAGGGCAACAAAAAGGTATAAATATTTAAAAAATGATGTAAAACATGAATATATATGTATGAATATATATGTAAAGAAGTGAATATATATATATACATATATATATATATTTATTTATTTATTTTAAACCAGAGCAATGCTGAGCTCTGGCTTAAGGTGGTACTGGAGACTGAAACTGGTACCTCAGAGCCTCAGCTACTAAAGTCCTTTTTTAAAAAATATTTTAATTTATTATTGCATAGAGACAAAGAGGAATTGAGAGGGGAGGGGAAAATAGAAAGGGAGAGAGACATCTGCAGCCCTGTTTCACCACTTGTAAAACTTTCCCCCTGCAGGACTGGGGCTTGAACCTGGATCCTTGTGCACTGTAATGTGTGCGCTTATCAGGTGAGCCACCGCCTGGCCCCCTAAAGTCTTTTTGCACAACCATTATGCTATCTCTCTAGCCCGAGAAGTGAATCTAGTATATTTCCCCAACATTCTTTTGACAGAGAACCTTTCTCATA
The DNA here is from genome assembly GCF_950295315.1 of Erinaceus europaeus. Lineage (NCBI taxonomy): Eukaryota > Metazoa > Chordata > Mammalia > Eulipotyphla > Erinaceidae > Erinaceus > Erinaceus europaeus. The sequence goes on along the minus strand of NC_080176.1, from coordinate 13,217,404 downwards.
TCTTTTTTAAAGCTTTTTTTATACTTATTTACTTATTTCATTTTTGTTGCCCTTGTTGATTTTATTGTTGTAGTTATTATTGTTGTTGATGTCGTTGGTGGTTAGGACAGAGAGAAATGGAGAGAGGAGGGGAAGACAGAGTGGGGGAGAGAAAGATAGACACCTGCAGACCTGCTTTACCGCCTGTGAAGCGACTCCCCTGCAGGTGGGTAGCCAGGAGCTGATCCTTATGCAGGTCCTTGCGCTTTGCGCCACGTGCACTTAACCCACTGTGCTACCGCCCTACTCCCCCTTTCTCATATCTTAAGGAGCTATGTTCTAAGAAATTTGTTTAGGAAATATAGTTCCAAAGGTTTTATTTTCAAGAATTGGGAGGGAGGGACATTAATAAGAATCACCATAGTCTTTATCTTCAAATTTATTTCTTCAACCCCAGCCACTTGGCATCAATTACCTGCTGGTGGTAAGTGTAGATAAATCGTTAGGGCTATGTAGAGCTGATGAGAACTAAGGCAGGGCCTGATCCCACCCCCAGATTTGCTGATGAGAAAACTAAGGTTTCCAGGTGATTAAGTGCCCTGACCATGGCCAACAAGGACATCAGTGCCTAACAAATAGAGAAACTGAACAAGAAAATTGAAAAATCAGAGAGGTAAAATATGAAGTGACCCTGAACTATTACCTTTATAATCTCCTGGCCGGCAGGCTACCTTCATCTATCATTTGCTTACCTGCAAGAGAAAATTACATTTTCCAGGAGGGCCGCGACAGTAGATAGGTCCTTTCACTCAAACAGGACAGATGGGAGATTGATCACAGGAGAGAGCAGTAGCATCTCAGTGTTCTCGGTCTCCTGACAAGAAAGCAGGCAGAGGAAGAATTTGTGGAGAAGTTCTAGTGATCATATACTCGAAGAGCTTCTCTGGCATGATTTCTCAAGTTCTGCACATGATCTACCTGTCCTGAGTTTACACTGTGCTAAACATGGGCTCTGAGGAGGGAGAGAAGTTGGATGGCTGGGTTTAGCCTCTTATGGAGCTCTGCAAAATATGACAACTCATTCAACTTCTACTTGGGATTTCATCCCATGCTCTTACTAATAGCACTGAAGAGGGCATATGACATACTCTCTCCTGCAGGTCAAATAGTTTTTTTCCCTAATGAAGTTTTTTTTTTTTTTTTTTTTTTGGTGCAAGGGATTGAACCTGGGACTTTGCAGCCTCAGGCATGAGAGTCTGTTTGCATAACCATTATGGTATCTACCCTCTGCCCCTGAGTGAATTTTCTTTCCTCCTCCTCTCTCTCTCTCTCTCTTTCTTTCTTTCTTCCTTTTCTCTTTCTTCCTCCCTTTCTTTCTTTCTTTCTTTCTTTCTTTCTTTCTTTCTTTCTTTCTTTCTTCCTTTTACCAGAGTACTGCTCAGCTCTGGTTTATGGTGGTCTTAAAAATCAACTTTAAGCATTTTTAAAAATTCTATTAAACTGTTAGTACCCTCTTTACTTTTTGTAAATCCCAGGTACAGCTTGTTGAAGAATGTTCATTTGAAGGCACACATGGCTATTAACAATGTTCTTTTATTAGTTTTGAATAATAGATATAAAAAAAAATGTTGGGGCCAGGTGGTAGCTCACCTGTGTAAACTCTCACATTACAGTGTGTAAGGACTCGAGTTCAAGCCCCTGGTCTCCACCTGTAGGGGGGAAAGCTTCATGAGGGGTGAAACAGGGCTACAGGTGTCTCTCTGTCTTTCTTCCTCTCTATTTCCCCTCCCCTCTCAATTTCTCTGTCTCTATCCAATAATAAATATATATTAAAATTTTATAAAAGAAAATAAGTATATATATGTTTTGTCATTCAAAAAAGGGGGGGCTGGGTGGTGTCGCACCTGGTTGAGCGCACATGTTACAATGCTCAAGGACCCAGGTTTGAGCCCCCGGTCCCCACCTGCAGGAGGAAAGCTTTGCAAGTGGCGAAGTAGTGCTGCAGGTGTCTCTCTGTCTCTAGCCCTATCTATCATCCTCTTGATTTCTGGCTGTCTCTATCCAATAAATAAAGATAATTTAAAAAAAAAAATTAAAAAATAAAGAAAAGAAAAAACATGACTATTTCCCAGGCATTGACCTGAACAGCCCGCCCAAGAGGAAGTTATTTTTAAAATATATATATTTATTTATTTATTTATGGATAGACACAAAAATTGAGAGTGGAGGGGGAGATAGAAAGGGAGAGAGACAGAGAGAGACATCTGCAGCCCTGCTTCACCACTTGTGAAGCTTTCCCTCTGCAGGTGGGGACCAGGGGCTTGAACCTGTGTCCTTGCATCCTGTAATGTGTGCACTTAACCAGGTGTAGCACGTGGGCCTAGCCCTGATGAAGTTATTTACTTATTTTTAAATATTTATTTTATTTATTTATTTGTTTATTTATCTATTTACTTATGAGAGGGATAGGAGGAGAGGGAGAGAGAAAGAACCAGAAAATCACTCTAGTACATGTGCTGCCAAGGACTGAACTCAGGACCTCATGCTTGAGAGTCCAGTGCTCTATCCACTATGCTACCTCCAGGACCACTTAATTTATTTGTTATTGCCACCAGCGTTATCACTAGGGTTCAGTGTCAGCACTATGAATCCACTGCTCCCAGAGGCCATTTTTCTTTCTTTCTCCCCCCCACTCCCACGTTATTTGATAGGACAGAGAGAAGTTGAAAGGGAGAGGGTAATAGAGAGGGAGAGAAAAAGAAAGACACCTACAGACCTGTTTCACCACTCATGAAGTGTTTCCCCTGCAGGTGTGGAGTGGAGAGTGGAACCTGGATCCTTTTAGTGCATGGTAAAGTGTAAGCCCAACTGGAAGCACTACCACCTGGCCCCCTGGAAAGTCCTTTATTGATACAGAAAAGGGAGGAGAGGGAGCCAGGTGGTGGTGTACCTGGTACATATATTACCATGCTTAAGGATGCTAGTTCAAGCCCCGGATCCCCACCTGCAGGAGGGAAGCTTCATAGGTGGTGAGGCAGGTCTATAGGTGAGTCTCTCTCTCTCTCTTTCTCCCTCTCAACCCCCCCTTCCTTCTCAATTTTTTCTGTCCTATCAAATTAAATAAAGTTAAAAAAAAGAGAAAAAAAAAAAGAAAAAGAAGACAAAATTGAGTTTGTTTATATATTTTTTCTTTAATTTTATATTTATTTATTTTATGTAGTTATTTCTTTTTTCTTTATTTTTTAAATTTATTTAAAAAATTTTAATATTACATTTTATTTTATTTTTATTTATTTCCTTTTGTTGCCCTTGTTTTATTATTTTTGTAGTCATTATTGTTACTGATGTCATTGTTGTTGGATAGGATAGAGACAAATGAAGAGAGGAGGGAAAGACAGAGAAGAGGAGAGAAAGATAGACACCTGCAAACCTGCTTTACCTCTTGTGAAGCAACCCTCCTGCAGGTGGGGGGCTGGGAGCTTGAACTGGGATCCTTACACTGGAACCAATACTGTGACCCAGTGTGGTTCCGTAGCCCCCATGTCCACTTGGTCGATTCCAAATTATATTCCTCCATGAGGATCATTTCTGGAACCACCCGTTCCACCCCGGTTCCATGGCTGCCAGTTCTTAGCAACATCGCCCTGCCAGATATTCGTCGGGATCTGGCATCATCTAAGTTCATTTCCCACTTCTACGCTGGACCGGACCTGCCAATATACGCGGATATCTTCGCCCACCCTGTCCAACGCTTGACCCGTCACCCAATCTGGTCCCCTACGCCTAAACTGAACTTCTCTGTTCCAGACTCTTGGAAACAGAGCTGGCAGTCAGCTGAGGTAAAGAACAAACACCTCATCACAGACCCCTGCAAGCGTCAACCCGGCTTTGACCTAGCACGTTATGATTGGGCCCTCCTCAATGGCTATCAAACAGGCCATGGCCGGTGCGCCTCTATGTTCCATCGCTGGGGAGCCAGAGACGACCCGAACTGCCCCTGCGGCTCCAGACAGACTATGACCCACATAGTCAACGACTGCCACCTCTCCCGATTCAAAGGAGGTCTCGAAACTTTACATCAGGCTCAACCTGACGCTGTTGACTGGCTACGGAAGAAGGGCAAACACTAGAAGAAGAAGTGGTGCAGGGGGTTAAACCTGGGACTCTGGAGCCTCAAGCACTAGAGTCTTTTTGCACAGCCATTGTGCTATCTACCCCCTACTGTTTTTGTCTTTATACATTGTCAGGAATCTAATTCAGGGCCTTCTACATTCAAGTCTTGTATTCTGTTTCTGAGTCACCTCATTGGCCCTACGAGTTGTTTTGACCATGTTAAATCTTACCTGTTTTTGAGAATAATGAATTGAGATCCCAAGCTGGCTGTAAAAGAATGTGGCAGATTTAATATGCAAACTTGATTTAACCCTCTTAACTGTATGTCAGGAACCAGCAAAATAACTCACTTGGGTAGTGTGCTCACTTGCTTTGCCATGCATGAGACCCAGGTTCACGGCCACCCCCATATATTACAGGGAGCTTCCGTGTTTGATGTTGTAGTTTTTTTTTTTTTAATAATTCTTTAAAATTTATTTATTTGTTATTGGATAGAGAGAAATTGAGAGAGAAGGGGGAGATAGAGAGGAAGAGAGACAGAGAGATGCCTGCGGACCTGCTACACTGCCTGTGAAGAGACTCCCCTGTAGGTGGGGAGCCAGGGGCTGGAACCAGGATCCTAACTGGTCCTTGTGCTTTGCGCCGCACATGTGCGCTTAACCCACTGCAGATGTTGAAGTTTCTTTCTTTTTTCTTCCCAGAGCACTGATCAGCTCTGGTTTATAGTGGTGTGATTCTCAGGCATGAGAGTCTCTTTGCATAATCATTACACTATCTACCTCTGCCCTTTCTTTTGAGCTCTCTCTCTCTCTCTTTTTTTTTTTTTTAACAATTTTTGTTTTACTTTTTTTTTTTTTTTAACCAGGGAACTTATTTGCTCTGGCTTATGGTGGTGCAGGGGATTGAACCTGGGACTTTGGAGCCTCAGGCATGACAGTCTATTTGCATAACCATTATGCTATCTACTCCTGCCCTCTCACTTTTTCTTTGTCTGAAAAAAATAGTCTGGAATGAAGTCCCAATGACAACAACAAATAGTACTTAAAGTAAGTGTGAAGATGTTAGAAATCAAAGAAAAGGGAGTCGGGCGGTAGCACAGAGGGTTAAGCGCAGGTGGCGCAAAGCACAAGGACCATCATAAGAATACAGGGTTCAAAGCCCCGGCTCCCCACCTGCAGGGGAGTCGCTTCACAGGCGGTGAAGCAGGTCTGCAAGTGTCTGTCTTTCTCTCCCCCTCTCTGTCTTCCCCTCCTCTCTCCATTTCTCTCTGTCCTATCCAACAACGAATGACATCAACAACAACAATAACCACAAGGCTACAACAACAAGGGCAACAAAAGGGAATAAATAAATAAATAAATATTAAAAAAATAAATCAAAGAAAAGGTGAGTTCTACATTCTGAAGTGTAATTACACAAATTCAAAAACCTAGACTCCTCCATTGTAAAGGCCCTTAAATGTCTCCTAGAAGCCCTTCCTGAATTAGCAAGTGTGCAAAACCCTGGTTCTTGGTCTTCTAATTAAGCCTGCCATAGACATTCAAGTACCACTTGCCATGAACAAAAAGGCTTTTATCAACATTTGTCAAAAAGAGCCTGGGTGAGCTGCTTCTGTGGGATTTGCATTGCACCAGTGCTGTTTTCTGATTTTTTTTAAAAAAAATATTTATTTATTCCCTTTTTGTTGCCCTTGTTGTTTTTTTCTATTGTTGTAGTTATTATTGTTGTCATCTTTGTTGACTAGGACAGAGAAATGGAGAGAGGAGGGGGAAGACAGAGAGAAAGAGAGACAGAGAGATGCTTGAACCTGCTTCACTGCCTGTGAAGTGACTTCCCTGCAGGTGGGGAGCCCGGGGCTCAAACCCGGATCCTTACTCCCGTTCTTGAGTTTTGCACCACGTGTGCTTAACCTGCTGTGCTACCGCCCAACTCCCTGTTTTCTGATTTTTTAAAATATTGCAATTGTGCAAAACTTAGGACACCCTATAGTCTAAGCAGGCTTTCCTGATTTGTCTTGGGGAAATTACTGGATGAGGCTGTCTCCATGGAAAAATAAACTTTGAGGGTTATACTCTCAAAATACAACGTGTTACTCACAAGTTAAGAAATGCCATTCATGCTGTTGTTGTCACTGGAGTTTCACTGCTCTGATGCAACTTTTTAGATTGAGAAGACAGAGACAGAGGGAGAGAGTAAAGGCAACATTAACTCTAAAGCTGCCTTCTATTGGCCTAAGACGCGATCTCTTTTTTTTTTTAATTTCTTTATTGGAGGATTAATGATTTACATTTGACAGTAAATACAATAGTTTGTACATGCCTAACGTTTCTCAGTTTTCCATATAACAATACAACCCTTTTTTAAAAAAAAATTTTAATTTATAAAAAGGAAACACTTGGGGGTCGGGCAGTAGCACAGAGGGTTAAGTGCACATGGCTCAAAACACAAGGACCAGTGTAAGGATCCTGGTTCGAGCCCCGGGTTCCCCACCTGCAGGGGAGTCAAACCCTGCAGGGGAGTTGCTTCACAGGCGGTGAAGCAGGTCTGCAGGTGTCTATCTTTCTCTCCCCCTCTCTGTCTTCCCCTCCTCTCTCGATTTCTCTTGGTCCTATCCAACAACGAAGGATATCAACAACAACAATAATAACCACAACAAGGCTACAACAACATGGACAACAAAAAGGGGGGGGAATGGCCTCCAGGAGCAGTGGATTCATGGTGCAGGCACTGAGCCCCAGCAATAACCCTGGAGGCAAAAAAAAAAAAAAAGAAAGAAAGAAGAAAGAAAGAAACACTGACAAGACCATAGGCTAAGAGGGGTACAGTTCCACACAATTCCCACCACCAGAACTCCATATCTCATCCCCTTCCTGATCACATGTGATTTTTTTTAATGTTTATTTATTTATTCCCTTTTGTTGCCCTTGTTTTTTTATTGTAGTTATTATTGTTACTGATGTCTCTGTTGTTGGATAAGACAGAGAGAAATGGAGAGAGGAGGGGAAGACAGGGGTGGGGGGGCGGAGAGAAAGACACCTGCAGACCTGCTTCACCACCCGTGAAGTGACTCCCCTGCAGGTGAGGAGCCGGGGGCTTGAACCGGGATCCTTACACTGGTCCTTGTGCTTTGCACCACCTGTACTTAACCTGCTGCGCTACCGCCTGACTTCCATCACATGTGATCTTAATCACACCCCACCCATAACTCCAAGTTTATAATATAATTATGGAAAAGGGAAATTTTAGTGTCTAAAAAAAGTAGCTTAGTAGATAAAGCTTCTGGGGCCAGGTGGTGGCACATCTGGTTGGTGGCACCCATGTTACAGTAGGCAAGGACCCAGGTTCGAGCCCCTGGCCCCCACCTGTAGGGGGGAAAGCTTCACAAGTGGTGAAGCAGTGCTGCAGGTGTCTCTCTGTCTCTCTCCCTCTCTATCACCTCTTTCCCTCTCAATTTCTGACTGTCTCTATCCAGCAAATAAATAAAGATTAAAAAAAAAAGTAGATAGAGCTTCATGTAGTTCCAGTGGTGGCACCGTGGATAAAGTATTGGACTCTCAAGCATGAAGTCCCATGTTCAATTCATGGCAGCACATGTACAGGAGTGATGTCTGGTGTCTTCTGTCTCTCTCTTTTCTCATTAACAAATGAAATTTAAAAAAAAATAGAGATTCCAAGCCTGGCATGCATGAGAAGCCCCTGGTTCAGTCACCAGCTTTGCACATGTCTGAGAGGTGCTCTGGCATCCCTCTTTCTCTGTCTCTCATAAAAAAATCTTTTAAAAAAGGATAATGTAAAGGGGGGTAGATAGCATAATGGTTATGCAAAGGGATTCTCATGCCTGAGGCTCTGAAGACCCAGGTTCAATCCCTGCACTACCATAAGCCAGAGCTGAGCAGTGCTCTCGGAGGAAAAAAAAAGGACAATGTGAGATGGCAGTACCTGCAGTGGCAGCGTCAGGAATGGTGAAGCAGTGTTGTAGCTCTCTTCCTTCTGTCCTTCACTCTCTGTCTAGAAGAAAGAAAGAAATGACCCTTGGTGAAGCTATGTTAGCACCGAGACTCAGAGATAACTCTAGTGGCAAACAAACAAACAAACCCAGGATAGCTTGCCGGGGGGGGGGGGGGGGGGATGCCAGCTTTGCCATGGATGCAACCCAGGTTTAAGTCGAGCTCCCACCACACTGGAGAAAGCTTTTGTGCTATAGTGTCTTTCCCTCTGTCTCTTTCTGAAAACTTTGGCCCAGAGTAGTGAAGCCCCAGTGATGAGAGAAAAAAATGAAAAGGAATAATGCAGAGAGTTGGGGAGACAGCACAGAGGGCTGGGGAGATAGATTTTCATGCTGGGGGTCGGGCAGTTGTGCCTAGGGTTGAGTGCATGTGGTACAAAATGCAAGGACCTGAACAAGGATCCCAATTCCAGCCCCCAGCTCCCCACCTGCAGGTGGGGTTGATTCACAAGCAGTAAAGCAGGTCTGTAGGTGTCTATCTCTCTCTCAGTTTTTCTCTGTCTTTTCCAACAACAGCAGCACCCACAACAACAATAATAATAGCAACAACAACAATAGGAAAAAAAAAAGATAGCTACCAGGAGTAGGGGATTGGCATAGTGCAGGCATCGAGCCCCAGTGATAATCCTAGAGGCAAGAAACAAACAAAAAACAACTTTCATGCCTAAGACTCTGAGGTCCTATGTTCAACTCCCAGCACCACGATAAGTCAGAGCTGAACAGTGCTCTGGTGGGAAAACAAAAACAAAAACAAAAACAATAGAAGAACATAGGCTGGCGAGATATCTCACTTGGTTAGGGTACCTGCCTTGTCATGCACTGTAACCAGTTCAAACCCCCACACACCACATGGGAGTACTACAGCACTGTAGGGATCTTTGGTGCTATAATGTTTCTACCTCTTTTTCTGTCTCTACCAGGCCCTTCAATGTGCAGTCTCAACACACACTAGTGTGTGTGTTCATGCACGTGCATGCTGGGGCCTTGAGCATACAGGATTACACTAGTCCTGAGCTGAGTTTTTTTATTCTTTTTTTTTTTTACTATTTCTGGTATAAGAGACAGACATACAGAGAGAGGAAGAGGCACTCCAGCACTGCTCTACCATCTGTGGAGCTTTCCTCGGTGTGGCGATATGACCACGTGGTAGAGGGACTTTTCTGGTGCTTTTGGCATGATAAGGCTTATATTCTACTGGATGAGCTACCTCCTAGCCCCAAAGCCCCCCTTTTATAGAAGCGAGAAACCTGAAGCCCAGCAAGCGGAAGTGAGTTGCTTCAATGGCACACATACACTCACCCTCAGCAGGCCCAGCACACAGCCATCTGGAAGCCCAGGCTTGTCATCGCTGCACACAAACTTCAGACACAGAGATGAGTGTACAGCCATGTCTCACTTTCAAGGTGAAGAAAGGGCCTGGCTATGCTGGGTCAGGCTAGCTAAACAAAAAGACAAAAAATTCTCTTGCTGGTAAGGCAGATAGCTGATTTGGATAGTGTGCTGCTTTGGCATACGTGTGAACCAGCCCCCAACACACTGAAGGAAGCTTCTATGTTGTGGGCTCTTTCACTCTCCCCCTACCTTTTTATAAACAAACAAAAAAACCCCCATAAAAATATTTCTTACCTGCTAAAAAGAATTGCAACGGGGTGGGGGGGGGCAGGGGCGAGAGAAGCAGGTGATGGTACACCTGGTAAAGCACATGCATTACAGTGCTCAAGGAACCAGGTTCAAGCCACTGGTTCTCATCTGCAGGGGGAAAGCTTCACGAGTGGTGAAGGACTGCAAATGTCTCTCTCTTTCTCTATCTCTCCCCCTCTCAATTTCTCTGTCTTTATCCAATAATAAAGATTAAAAAACAAAACAAAACAAAAAAAGAATTACAAGGCAATTGAAGTTTCTGCTGCCTTTGGTCACAGTGCTGACTGATTCTAATCTGACACCCTTTCTTCTATTTTAAGAAAAGAGTAAGCCCAGGTTAACATTTCTTCTGATCTGAGTCAGCCTGTGTTTCACTTTCTAAATCACTCAGGAGTGAGCTGGTGAGATGTTGAGAAATGAATGAGAACTCTGGAGGCGGAGTGAGAGTAAGAAGTAGCTGATTTATGGCTAGGAGCTGTGAGACACTGGAAGTAATAATGTGGTCAACAGAGCATTTCCAGAATGCCTATATATTAAAAATAACTGTTTATCGCTATTAGTGAATACGAAATAAAATTGATTTTTTTAAATTGATTTTTTGTTAACAAATATGTTAATATATTTTTATTATTATTTATTTTAATTATAGCATTGCTCAATTTTGACTTGTGGTGGTGTTGGGAGCTGAACCCAGAACACTGAAGCCTCAGGCATTGAGGTCTTTTTGCATAAGCATTATGCTATCTCCCTAGCCTACCTACTTATTATTTTTAAAAAATTTTCCCTTTCATTGCTCTTGCTGTTTTATTGTTGTTGTAGTTATTATTGTTGTTTTTATTGATGTTGTTGTTGTTGGATAGGACAGAGAGAAATGGAAAGAGGAGGGGAAGATAGAGGGGAAGAGAAAGATAGATACCTGCAGACCTGCTTCACTGCATGTGAAGTGACTCCCCTGCAGGTAGGGAGCTGAGGGCTAGAACTGGGATCCTTATGTCGGTCCTTGTGCTTTGCTCCACGTGCACTTAACCCACTGTGCTACTGCCTGACCCCCCCCCACTTACTAATTTTAAACAAATTTTAAAATTTATTAATGAGTTGATCTGGAAGGTTGCGCAGTAGATAAAGCATTGGTTTCTCAAGCATGAGGCCCTGAGTTCAATCCCCAGCAGCACTTGTACCAGAGTGATGTCTGGTTCTTTTTCTCTCTCCTCATATCTTTCTCATTAATAAATAAAATCTTTAAAATAGTTTATTAATGAAAGGAAAGAACTAGTACATAATTCTGGGCCATGTGGTACCAGGGATCAAACTTGGAGTCTCATGCTTGCAAGGCCTGCACTCTAGCACTGAGCCAGTTTCTGGACCACTGTTAGACTCTGCATAACCATTATGCTTTCTACCCCACCCCCCCAGCCACTGTTTACTTATTAATGAGAAAGAGATTGAGAGGGAGCGAGAGAATAGAACATCACTCTGGCCTATACAGTGTTGAGAAGCAGACTACAGGTAATTTTTTTTTTAAAGATGGGTTTATATTTTTAAACAGATTTGTTTATTTATTTTTGTTTGAGAGACCATAGCACTGCTCAGTTTGGGCTTGTGGAGATGCCAAGTATTGAACCTAGACTCTCAGGCATGCATTTCCCATGCTCCAATGCTTCCAGCTCTCTGAAAAGTCCAGCTATCTGACCCCAAGCCTAGGACTTTATACTGTTCCACCTGGCCTGGCCTGCAGCTGTCCACATGTTAATTAGAATGTTTCCTCTCTACCTCACTCTGAAGGGCCCCCTGGAGGTGCTTATTGGATTTAATTACTCTTCCCTACAGTTTTCTCCGCTCTCCCAGACAGAGCACAGAGGGAAACTGCCACCAGAGATCAAGAAACTCAAAAGCAGGGAGGTAGCTGAGTGGCTGTGCAGAATCTACACATCTGAGGTCTGGGATCAATCACTGGTATTTGGTTATCTCTCTCTCTCTCTCTCTCTCTCTGAATGAATATATCTTTAAAAAGGGGGGGATAGGGGATGGTACATCTGGTAGATTGCAAACATTACAGTGCACATGGAGGACCCTGGTTCAAGCCCCTTAGTCCCCATTCGCAGGAGGGAAGCTTCATAAGTGGTGAAGCAGTGCTGCAGGTTCTCTCTCCTTTATCTCCCCCTTCTCTCTCAATCGTCTCTCTCTGTCTCTATCCAACATAAATAAATAAATAAATGCATTTTTTAAAAAAGAAGGAAAACAAAGACAATAACCTCTGGACCTGATTCAGTAAATCATTGATCTACAAGTCAGGAGGCTTCACACACTTTTGAGAGTTCTTTGTACCCCAGGCGAGTGTGAGTCACCTGGGTTTTGTTCAAGTGTGGACTCTGATTCAGCAGGTCTGGACTGGAGCCTGAGATTCTGCCTTTCTTTTCTTTTCTTTTTTTTTTTACATTTACTTATTTATTTATTTATTTTCCCCTTTTGTTGCCCTTGTTGTTTATCTTTGTTGTTATTGCTGTTACTATTGTTGGATAGGACAGAGAGAAATGGAGAGAGGAGGAGAAGACAGAGAGGGGGAGAGAAAGATAGACACCTGCAGACCTGCTTCACTGCCTGTGAAGCGACTCCCCTGCAGGTGGGGAGCCAGGGGCTCGAACTGGGATCCTTATGCCAGTCCTGTGCTTAACCTGCTAAGCTATGCCCGACTCCCCAGATTCTGCCTTTCAACGAGTCCCAGGTGGTGCTGCAGGGTCAGAGGTTGGCCTCTGGAGAAGCCAGAGAGGAGAGCACCCTGAAACTCACCCGCCCATGTGACTCACCTGGGGATCTCTGGAACTGCTGCTGCCTGGGTCTTCTGGTCAGATTCTGGATCAACTGATGTGGGCGCATCCCAGGAATTGGGCTTTCTCAGAGCTTCCCAGGAGATCTTGGAACCAAGCACAGTGGCACAGTTAAAGAGGCACTGCCCTGGACTGGACAGTTCTCAAACTTGAATGCACTTCAGTGTTCCCTAGAAGGTTTGCTGAAACAGAGATGGTGTGAGAGAGCTGCCTCCCCATTGGGGATGTCATAGTCTCAGGGGGAGATCTGGTGCTGTGGTGTCTCTCTCTTTATGTATTCTCTCTCTCTTTTAATATAATATGAAAAAGTCTGCTAGAACAGCGAAATCATGCATTCATGATTCCCGGGTGATGGAAAAAATAAAAAAAACATAATTACATTGGTTCCCCCTAATAGGGCTTCAGGAATCTTTTTTTAAATATTAATTCCCCAATAAAGATATTACAAAAAAAGAAAGAAAGAAAATTAGAAAAGGCACCCAAATTCAACTGAACTGATTCTGTGAATAGGCTACACTTCAGATGCCCTGGCTTTGTGGAGGAGCAGGGTCACCACCTGAGACATGATCTTCATCAGCTTCAAAGGACACAGGAAGAATAGCAAATCAAAGATATCCAAGCCTTAGTTCCCAGAAGAAATAGGATAATAGGGTAGGTAAATAATAATAATAATAATAATAATAAATAACCTATTTTGTTATCTTGATGCACAGATAACATTAGCTTAGGTATAATAATGCCTGTCATTTAAAAATATATTTAATTTCTTTATTAATGAGAAAGATAGGAGAAGAGAGAGTAAGAGCCAGACATCACTGTGGTACATATGCTGCCTGGAGGGCTTCAGGAATCTTAACAGGGCCTAACAACTTGAATTTCTTTTCCTCTTTTCCTTCTTGTTCTCTTCCTTCTCCTTCTCCTTCTTCTTCTCCTTCTCCTATCCCTTCTCCTTCTCCTCTTCCTTCTCCCTCCCCTTCTGCTCCTTCTTCTTTAATATTTTATTTATTTTTTATAGTGACATAGAGAAATATAGAAGGGGGAGATAGATAAAGAGACACCTGCAGCATTGCTTCACCACTTGTGAAGCTTCCCTCCTGCAGGTGGGGACTAGGGGCTTGAACTTTGCACCTGAGAACTTGCATTTCTAATCAAGTGTTCCCCATGATGCTATCTGGGGTCACACTTGGTAAACCTGGGGGCTGTGGAAGAGGAGGGTGGGCACACAGGCAGCAGCTGTGCATAGATGTCATGCTGACCATCCACCAAGGCAGTTGCCAGTGGCCCTGATTTATGCCACATGACTTGTTAGCTCACCCATCTGTCCAGTCCATGTGGACAGTCCCTTTGCCATAGTTAAACCATCTGTAGCGCCTCTGAGTACTGTGGAGTGGGGGGTTCGGCACCAGGGCAAGCTGGAGATCTGCTGCCAGGTCTGGAGGGTGTAGAGCATCTGCCCTTGCTTCAGTGAAAGCCCTCAATTCCATTCCATGGATGTGGTTTAGCTACCCTAGTTGTTATGCAGAGATTGTACAAGGTCAGCTCCTAGCCATACTGAAATATGGCTGAAGAAATAAGAATCTCTCCTTTAAATAGTATTTATTTTTCAAGTTATTTATTTTATTTATTGATTGATTCCCTTATTGTTGTAGTTATTGTTGTTGTTGTTGGATAGGACAGAGAGAAATGGAGAGAGGCAGGGAAGACAGAGAGGGGGAGAGAACAATAGACACCTGCAGACCTGCTTCACTGCCTGTGAAGTGACTCCCCTGCAGGTGGGGAGCCAGGGGCTTGAACTGGGATCCTTCTGCTGGTCCTTGCGCTTTGCACCACCTGCACTTAACCCACTGCGCTACCACCCAACTCCCCAAGTTATTTATTTATTAACATGAGAGAGAAAGAGAGGGGTTGAGAGGGGCCTCCTCTCTTTCTCCCTCTCTCTCTCTCTTTCTCTCTCTCTCTCTCATAACACTGCTCAGCTCTGGCTTATGGTGTTACTGGGGAGTGAATCTGGAATCTGAGAGCCTCAAGTATAACAACTATGCTATCTCCCCAGCCCCACAAGAATTCTCTTAGTTTAGTGCTATCAGCAATAAACAACCTTGGACTTGGAGCATGTTTTCCCTAAGGACATTAAGCATGTCCAAGGTTGTTTATTCCTGATAGCACTAAGCTCCTTCCTCCAAAGAATTATTTTCTGAATCATTATGATGTTTTTCTCCCACTTAATTTGTGTGTGTGTGTGAGAGAGAGAGAGAGAGACAGAGACAGAGACAGACAGACACTAAGACATGGTGTCACCATTTATAATGTCTTATTTTACTTTTGTCTTTCCTGCTTTTATGTAGTCCTGAGATCAAATCCAGAGCCTCATACATGGGGAGCAAGCACTCTGCCCACTGAGTCACCTCAATTAGCCCCTTTTCCCATCTTTTTTTTTTTTTTTGCCAGAATATTGCTCAACTCTGGTTTAGTGTGGTGCTGGGGATTGAATCAGGGAGCTGAGAACCTTAGGCATGAAAGTCATTTGCAGAAGTATTATGTTGTCACCCCAGGCCTCCTCCCACTTTCAGCATTAAAAAAAAGAAAAAAGAGAAAGAAGCATGCTATAGAGCTCCAACTGAGCTTCAAGGTGGAGCAGAGGTTAAGGCTCAGCACTTACTTTTTATTTATATATCTAATCTTATTTCCAAACCATTTATTTATTTATGTATTTATTTGTTTGTTTATTTATTGGGGGATGTCAGATCAATGCTCAGTTCCAGTATATGTGGTGTTAGGACTGAACTTGGGCCCATATACACAAAAGTTTTGTGCTTTACCACTGTAACCCTTGAATCTCTCTTTTAAAATATCCTTATTTATTTATTTATTTATTTATTTTTGTTGCCCTTGTTTTTTTTTATTGTTGTAGTTATTATTATTAATGTCATTGTTGTTGGATAGGACAGAGAGAAATGGAGAGAGATGGGGAAGACAGAGAGGGGGAGAGAAAGACAGACACCTGCAGACCTGCTTCACCGCCTGTGAAGTGACTCCCCTGCAGGTGGGGAGCCGGGGGCTCGAACTGGGATCCTTCCGCTGGTCCTTGTGCTTAGCGCCACCTGCGCTTAACCCGCTGCGCTACCGCCCGACTCCCAAAATATCCTTTTTTAAAAAAAAAGATTTTATTTATTTATTAATGAGAAACATAGGAGGAAAGAGAAAGAACCAGGCATCACCCTGGTACATGTGCTGCCGGGGATTGAACTCAGGACCACATGCTTGAGAGTCCGATGCTTTATCCACTGCGCCACCTCCCAGACCACATCTTTTAAAATATTCTATTGGTATATTTTTGTTTATTTATTTTTGAATGGAAAACTTTGTTCAGTAAAACTGATTGAGGTAGGAGGCTAGGTGGTAGTTCAGTGGGTTAAGTGCACATGGTGCAAATCTCAAGGGCCAGCATAAGGATCCCGGTTTTGAGCCCCCCGGGCTCCCCACCTGCAGGGGAGTTGCTTCGCAAGCAGTGAAGCAGGTCTGCAGGTGTCTATCTTTCTCTCCCCTGCTCTGTCTTCCCCTCCTTTCTCTATTTCTCTCTGTCCTATTCAACAACGTCGACATCAATAACAACAACAATAAAACAATAAGGGAAACAAAATTGGAAAAATGGCCTCCAGGAGCAGTGGATTCATAGTGCAGGCACTGAGCCCCAGCAATAACCCTGGAGGCAAAAAAAAAAAAAAAGATTGAGGTAGCATCTGTCCCTAAGTTTTAGGTATATAGCATGGCAATTCAGCATCCATACAAGCTGCATCACCAGTGAGTATGCATTTCTGCCTGCCCCAAAGAAAAGTCTTTAAAATTCCTTAAACATTTAGTTTATTTTTTATTGTCACCAGGATTATGTTGCACCTTCAGGATGAACCTACTGCTCGTAGAAGCCATCTTCCTTTCCTTTTCCCCCTCCTTCACTTCCTTTCTTCCTTCCTCCTGCCCTCCCACTCTCCCTTCCTCCTTTCCTATATTTGATAGAACAGAGACAAATTGAGAGGGAAGGGGATACAGAGAGGCAGAGAGAAAGAGAGACACACTTGCAGATCTGCTTCACCATTTGTAATCCCCACAGGTGGGGAGCAGGGGCTTGAACCTGGGTCCTTGCTCATAGTAACATGTGAGCTCAACCAGGTGTGCCACTGCCCATCCTCAGAAAATCCCTTTATTGGATTTAATAGGACAGATAGAAATGGAGAGAAGGAGAGCTAGAAGAAAAAAAAAAACACCTTTATTTACCCACTCATGTTCTCATTTCATAGTCAGTAGTCTGAGCAAAGTAGCACTTGTTAATTATTGAGATAGAGATAGAGATAGATAGAGATAGAGATGTTCTTGTATGAGCGGGAGACATCAGGGCACAACTCCATCATATGTGATACTAGAGACTGAACCCAGGACCTTGCACTCACAAGGCATGCACTCTACCACTAAGCACCTACTATACACCCCAGGGCCCCACCATTCTCATGCTCATCAGGGTGTCACTGCAGCAGGCAGCTGTCAGCACTGGGGGGGGGGGGGGGGGGAGGTGTTATCTGCCTTGATAGCCTGGGAGTTTGGAGGGAAGCTTTTTTTTTTTTTTGCCTCCAGGGTTGTTGCTGGGGCTCAGTGCCTGCACCATGAATCCACTGCTCTTGGAGGCCTTCCCCCCCCACACACACTTTTGTTGCCCTTGTTGTAGCCTTGCTGTGGTTATTATTCTTGTTGATGTCATTTGTTGTTGGATAGGACAGAGGGAAATGGAGACAGGAGATGAAGACAGAGAAGGGGAGAGAAAGATAAGACACCTGCTTCACCGCCTGTGAAGGGACTCCCCTGCAGGTGGAAAGCCAGGGGCTCCAACCCAGATCCTTACACCAGTCCCTGCGCTTTGCACCACGTGTACTTAACCTCTGCTCTATGGCAGGACCCCCGGAGAAACTATTAATTAATTAATTAATTTTAAAAAGGAGACATTAACAAAACCATAGGATAAGATGGGTACAACTCCACACATTTCTCACCACCAGATCTCTATATCCTATCCCCTCCCCTGATAGCTTTCCTATTCTTTATCCCTCTGGGAGGGAAAATATTTTTTAAAGCAAAATTATCTGGTGAGATAAAGCATTCTTCTCCGAAAATGAGGCAGATAACAAAGAAGCTTGTAGAACTGTGAATATATGTGGGTCATTAAGCCACAGAATCCTTCACACTGGCCTTTGAAGGTCCTGCTGAGAGCTGGCTATTTAATTATTTCACAGATAAGGTCTCAGCATTGCTTCTAATGGTTTCTCCTGGCCTGTGGGGGGATGGGGAGGGTTGGTGGGTGATCAGGCTAATTTTTGCCTGCTGGCAAGAATTTTCAGTATTTTTTTTTAAAGATTTTAATTTTTTAAAAAAGATTTTATTTATTTATTTATGAGAAGATAGGAGGAGAGAGAAAGAACCAGACATCACTCTGGCATATGTACTGCTGGGGATCGAACTCAGGACCTCATGCTTGTGAGTTCTTCTAGTGTTTGCCCTTCTTCCATAGCCAGTCAACAGCATCAGATTGAGCCTGATGTAAAGTTTCGAGACCTCCTTTGAATCTGGAGAGGTGGCAGTCGTTGACTATGTGGGTCATAGTCTGTCTGGAGCCACAGGGGCAGTTCGGGTCGTCTCTGGCTCCCCAGCGATGGAACATAGCTGCGCACCGGCCACGGCCTGTTCGATAGCGATTGAGGAGGGCCCAATCATAACGTGCTAGGTCAAAGCCGGGTTGACGCTTGCAGGGGTCTGTGATGAGGTGTTTGTTCTTTACCTCAGCTGACTGCCAACTCTGTTTCCAAGAGTCTGGAACAGAGAAGTTCAGTGTAGGCATAGGGGACCAGATTGGGTGACGGGTCAAGCGTTGGACAGGGTGGGCGAAGATATCCGCGTATATTGGCAGGTCCGGTCGAGTGTAGACGTGGGAAATGAACTTAGATGATGCCGCATCCCGACGAATATCTGGCGGGGTGATGTTGCTAGGAACTGGCAGCCATGGAACCGGGGTGGAACGGATGGTTCCAGAAATGATCCTCATGGAGGAATATAATTTGGAATCGACCAAGTGGACATGGGGGCTACGGAACCATACTGGGGCACAGTATTCTGCAGTGGAATAGCATAATGCCAGAGATGGTAGTGTGGATTGTAGTGTGGAAGCGCTCGCGCCCCATGAGGAGCTGGCCAGTCTTGCAATGATGTTATTCCTCGCGCCCACCTTTGCTGCAGTTTTGATGAGATGTTTGTGAAATGACAGAGTGCGATCAAGAGTAACGCCAAGATAGACTGGCTGGGCTTCATGCCAGATTCTCGTACCGCCAAGCTGCACATTAAGCTCACGCGAGGCCGAGGCATGGTGTAGATGGAAAACAGATGATACCGTTTTTGCAGTGCTAGGGATTAGTCACCATTTTTTACAGTAATCAGATATCAGAGACATGTCTTTCGTGAGTGTTTCCTCGAGGATGTCGAACTTGGATGCCTGAGTTGCACAGCAGATGTCATCGGCGTAGATGAACTTCCTTGAAGAAGTTTCTGGGAGGTCATTGATGTAAATATTAAATAGCGTAGGAGCCAGAACAGAGCCCTGGGGGAGGCCACTTGAGACAAGTCTCCATCTGCTAGACTTGTCACCCAGATGCACCCGGAATCTTCTGTTTTGGAGAAGAAACGATATAGTGTTGGCCACCCATGGAGGCAGGCATCTTGAGATCTTGACTAGGAGACCACGGTGCCAGACCGTGTCATAGGCTGCTGTGAGATCAACAAAGACAGCACCCGTCTTTAAATTCTTCTGGAATCCATTTTCAATGTAAGTTGAGAGGGCCAGGGCTTGTTCGCAGGTAGATCTTCCTGGGTGGAAACCAGCTTGGGCGGGTGATAGGAATTTCTCTGTAAGAGGAGAAATACGTGACAGAAGCAGCCTCTCAAGGAGTTTGTAACACACGGAGAGGAGAGAAATTGGTCTATAGGTGGCGGCCAGTGTTGGGTCTTTCTTTGGTTTCAAAACTGCTATTATCTTCACACGACGCCAAGTTTTGGGCATAGATTCAGATTCCAAGATGTGGGACAGGAATGAAGTGAGCCACTTCTTTGCCGCGGAGCCCAGGTTAAGAATGAGCTCTGGGGTGATGTTATCATAGCCAGCAGCTGTTCCAGGTTTAACTTGTGAGTTAAAGCCTTATCACTGAGCCACCTCCCGGACCACTCAGTATTGGTTTTGTTTTGTATTAGTATACATAGATCATAACTTACCCAGCAAGATGAAGCCATGTAGTAGAGAAAGGACTTTTTTTCCCCTTTGGGTGCTTCATGGCTACACTATTTTACCAATCCCACAATCTCACTGCATTTCCTCTTTCTCTCTTCTTTCCTTTCCTTTCCTTTCCTCTCCTCTCCTCCCCTCTCCTCTCCTCTCCTCTCCTCTCCTCTCCTCTCCTCTCCTCTCCTCTTCTTTCCTCTCCTCTCCTCTCCTCTCCTCTCCTCTCCTCTCCTCTCCTCTCCTCTCCTCTCTTCTCCTCTCCCAGATCAACTAGGAATACCAAAGGAGACCACCGGGACCGAAACAAGACAGGACTAAAATGACCACAGGAACCCAGTAAATCACCCGTGAGTACAAACACATGTGGCTGGTGACAGAGAGGAGAGAGGGGCCTAAGGAGAGATTAAGTGACTGCTAACAGTTCAGCAGTTTATCAGTTGAGACACCACCTCCAGTCTGCTCCACCAACAAGCGGACAGCTGAAGGGAGGAGAGGACTCCCCAGAGACTCACCAAGTGCAACTCTGAGTCTCCATTGCTACTACCCTCAGAATCTGGAGCAGCAACAGGGAGGGACACCAGGGGACAGAGATCTAACCGGGAAACTCAGGAGAAGATCTATACCTCCTTGGCATAGCTGAGGGGCTGTGAAAGTCTCTTTGCATAACCACTGGATTATCTCTGCCACACCCCGCTTTATCTCTTGGTCAGGAGTCAGTGATTAAGCTAAGAAGCCTATTGATAGTTTAAAAGCCCTCAGGCTCCCATAGCCTACAGGGAAGAAAAAAAAAAGAGGCTTTTATACCACTGAGCTCCAACTCAGGGATTGAAAAAACTGTTAACTTCCACCACTATAAACCCTTTAATTAAGTTACTTAGACACAAGTAAATCCAGGCAATAGTGATCAATAATTTGAAAAGTACTGATAAAGGGAACTCATAACATAATATATAAAATGGTTAAAACAACAAGAAAAAATATTGGAGACTCGAACCAGGACAAGAGTCCAGTTAAAAGTCCCCCAGAGGGTGAAGCACAAAACAACGAGTTCAACATCCAAACATTAGCTAAGGAAATAATAACAGGAGTGAGTAAAGAATTTGAAAGAATTGTAATCAGAAATGCAGGAACAACAAATGAGAATATGGAAGAAAATTCTAATTATCTCATGGTTATTAGAGAGCTGAAAGCTGAAATCGCTGAGCTAAGAAGGCAACTAGCTGAACAAGCTAAAACAGTATCAGAGCAGGGCAACAAAATAGATGAACTCCAGAAAGCAGTAGAGGGCAGAGAGAATAGAATCTATGAGGCTGAAAACAGCATTAGCAAGATTGAGGATGAATTAGAGACAACTAAAAAAGAAGAAATAATAGGTCCTTGCACTTTGTACTATGTGTGCTTAACCCAGTGTGCTATGGCCTAGCCCTCCATAAAATAAGTTAAAATTTTTTTTTAAATATTTATTTTGTTTTCCCTTTTGTTGCCCTTGCTTTGTTTTTATTGTTGTTGTAGTTTTTGTTGTTGTTATTGATGTCGTCGTTGTTAGATAGGACAGAGAGAAATGGAGAGAGGAGGGGAAGACAGAGAGGGGGAGAGAAAGATAGACACCTGCAGACCTGCTTCACCGCCTGTGAAGCGACTCCCCTGCAGGTGGGGAGCCGGGGGCTCGAACCGGGATCCTTACTGTGCCACCGCCCAACCCCCTCTCTCTCTTTCTGTCTTTCTTTCTTTTTCTTCCTCTTTCTCTTGGTCTAACGTGAATGTTGTTAGTTTTCTTGAATAAAGTTTAAAATCCCTGAGGGAAAAAAAAAAGTGGTGATGGACATTAGGTAGGCAGCTGGTAGTGTCTGTCAAGCTGTTGAAATCTATTTATTGTGGTCCGGGAGGTGGTGCAGTGGCTAAGACACTGGTCTCTCAAGAATGAGGTCGTGAGTTCAATCCCCGGCAGCACATGTACCAGAGTGATGTCTGGTTCTTTCTCTCTCTCCTATCTTTCTCATTAATAAATAAATAAAATCTTAAAAAATAAAGAAACCTATTTATTTACTTATTTATGAGAGAGAAGCAGAGCAAAACTCTGGCACATGTGCTGCTGGGGATTGAACTCAGGACCTCATGCTTGAGAGTCCAAAGCTTTATCACTGCGCCACCTCCACAATTTGTTTCTTTTTTATTTATTTATTTTTTAGAGAATTTATTTATTTATTCATGAGAAAGATAGCAGGAGAGAAAGAACCAGATATCACTCTGGTACATGTGCTGCCGGGGATTGAACTCAGGACCTCATGGTTGAGAGTCCAATGCTTTATCCACTGCGCCACCTCCCAGACCACTATTTTTTATTTCTTTATTGGGGGGGATAATGGTTTATAGTTGACAATGAAATACACTAGTTTGTATATACATAACATTTTTCAGTTTTATACATAACAGTTCAACCCCCACTAGGTCCTCCTCTGCCATCATGTTCCAAGACCTGGACCCTCCCCCCCACCCCAGAGTCTTTTACTTTGGTGCAAGACACCATCTTTGTTTGGTTTTGACACCAGGGTTATTGCTCGGTGCCAGCACTATGAATCTACTGCTCCCAGTAGCCATTTGTTTTCTTTCTTTCTAATTTGTATTAGATAGGACAGAGAGAAATTGAGGAGGAGTGGGAGATAGAGAGGGAGAGAGAAAGACAGACACCTGCAGCCCTGCTTCACCGCTCATGAAGAGGACACCCTGTAGATAGGGATCAGAGACTCAAACCCAGGTCCTTGAGCTTGGTAATATGTGCACTTAACCAGGTGTGCCGCCGCCTGGCCCCCTGTGCTCTGGCCTCTTTTACACACACACACACACACACACACACACACACACACACACACACACACACTGTCTGTCTAAAATAAAAAAAAAAGCAGTAATTTCCCACAATGTAATACATGTAACTGGTATTATGTCACATGATTTTGGATAATACTGTGAGAATTTTTAAGGGGCTGGGTGGTGGCACACCTGGGTGAATGCACACATTATTGCGCTCAAGGACATGGGTGCAAACCTCTAATCCCTACCTGCAGAGGGGACACTGTCTAGCAGTGAAGCAATGCTGCTGATCTCTCTATTCACTTACCTTTCAATTTCTATCTCTATAAAAATATAAAAGAGAATTGTATATTTATTTATATTCATTACAGAAACTTCTTTATATTTTATATATTTATTAGAAACACTGTAGTATTGTATAGCCTTATAATATGGGGGGGGCAACAAAAACAATAAAATATCTAGGAGTAAACCTAACCAAAGAAGTGAAAGACTTGTATACTGAAAATTATGAGTCACTACTCAAAGAAATAGAAAAAGACACAAAGAAGTGGAAAGATATTCCATGTTCATGGGTTGGAAGATTTAACATCATCAAAATGAATATATTACCCAGAGCCATCTACAAATTTAATGCTGTCCCCATCAAGATCCCAAGCACATTTTTTAGGAGAATAGAAAAAATGCTACATACAAACTATTGTATTTACTGTTGAATGTAAAACATTAATTCCCCAATAAAGAAATAAATTATTAAAAAATAAAAATAAATAAAAAAGAAAAAAAAAGAAAAAAGAAAAAACGCTACAAATGTTTATCTGGAACCAGAAAAGACCTAGAATTGCCAAAACAATCTTGAGAAAAAAGAACAGAACCGGAGGCATCACACTCCCAGATCTCAAACTGTATTATAGGGCCATTGTCATCAAAACTGCTTGGTACTGGAACATCAACAGACACACTGACCAGTGGAATAGAATTGAGAGCCCAGAAATGAGGCCCCACACCTATGGATATCTAATCTTTGACAAAGGGGCCCAGACTATTACATGGGGAAAGCAGAGTCTCTTCAACAAATGGTGTTGGAAACAATGGGTTGAAACATGCAGAAGAATGAAACTGAATCACTGTATTTCACCAAATACAAAAGTAAATTCCAAGTGGATCAAGGACTTGGATGTTAGACCAGAAACTATCAGATACTTAGAGGAAAATATTGGCAGAACTTTTTTCCGCATAAATTTTAAAGACATTTTCAATGAAACAAATCCAATTACAAGGAAGACTAAGGCAAGTATAAACCTATGGGACTACATCAAATTAAAAAGCTTCTTCACAGCAAAAGAAACCACTACCCAAACCAAGAGACCCCTCACACAATGGGAGAAGATCTTTACATGCCATACATCAGATAAGAGTTTAATAACCAATATATATAAAGAGCTTGCCAGACTCAACAACAAGACAACAAATAACCCCATCCAAAAATGGGGGAAGGACTTGGACAGAATATTCACCACAGAAGATATCCAAAAGGCTGAGAAACACATGAAAAAATGCTCCAAGTCTCTGATTGTCAGAGAAATGCAAATCAAGACAACAATGAGATTTCACTTCACTCCTGTGAGAATGTCATACATCAGAAAAGGTAACAGCAGCAAATGCTGGAGAGGGTGTGGGGTCAAAGGAACCCTCCTGCACTGCTGGTGGGAATGTCACTTGGTCCAACCTCTGTGGAGAACAGTCTGGAGAACTCTCAGAAGGCTAGAAATGGACCTACCCTATGACCCTGCAATTCCCCTCCTGGGGATATATCCTAAGGAACCCAACACATCCATCCAAAAAGATCTGTGTACACATATGTTCTTGGCAGCACAATTTGTAATAGCCAAAACCTGGAAGCAACCAGGTGTCCAACAACAGATGAGTGGCTGAGCAAGTTATGGTCTATATACACAATGGAATACTACTCAGCTGTAAAAAATGGTGACTTCACCGTTTTCAGCCGATCTTGGATGGACCTTGGAAAAATCATGTTGAGTGAAATAAGTCAGAAACTGAAGGATGAATATGGGATGATCTCACTCTCAGACCGAAGTTGAAAAACAAGATTAGAAAAGAAAACACAAGTCGAACCTGAAATGGAATTGGAGTATTACACCAAAGTAAAAGACTCTGGGGTGGGCGGGTGGGTGGGGAGAAAAAAAAATAATATGGGGGGGGGTTGGTGGTGAGCTGGGGCCTCACATATCCATGCTTTCACCACTCCTGAGCTACTTTTTCATTCAGATATAGACAGAGATAAACAGGCAGAGTGAAGGAAGAGACAGCCCCAGAGCTCCAACAGTGCCACCAGACTCCCAGGTGGTGCCAGGGCTCAAACCTGGGCCACTTGTGCATGGTAAGGTGTGCATCCTATCCAGTGAGCTGAGTAGGCTAACAGACTAACAAAACAGTTTGGGGCAGGGGAACGGAAAATACTGTGAAGCTATGTGGATATGACTTGATAGTGTTTGAATGAGAGAAGTTTAGAAGACACTCAGGTCTATAAACAACTGTGATCATTATCTTTTTGTTTTTTAATTTTTTAAATTATATTTATTTGTTTATTGGATAGAGATAGCCAGACATCAAAAGGAAAGGGGGTGATAGAGAGGGAGAGTGGTCTGGGAAGTGGCACTGAGGTCCTGAGTTCAATCCCGGACAGCACATGTACCAGAGTGATGTCTGGTTCTTTTTCTTTCTCCTACTATCTTTCTCATTAATAAATAAAAATATTAGAAAAAAAGAAGGGTGGGGGTAGATAGCATAATGGTTATGCAAACAGATTGTCATGCCTGAGGCTCTGAAGTCACAGGTTCAATCCCCTGCACCACCATAAGCCAGAGCTGATCAGTGCTCTGGTAAAAAAAAAAAAAAAAGAAAGAAAGAAAAGAAAGAGAGAGGGAGAGAGACAGAGAGACACCTGCAATGCCGCTGTACCACTTGAGTGGCTTTCCCTCTGCTGGTGGGGAATTCTCTTTTATCTTAATATGAATCTTTGTGTAATCATTTGCTGTTTTCCTTGAGGTGAATTCTTGTCATTGTTGAAGTGACAGGCACATTTTTAAAGGTCTTAAATACACTCCCTCAAAGTGTTCTGCATAAAAGAGGCTGCAGGCTTATCCCCCACATCCTGTTCCACTGGAATATATGCTTCCCATAGAGATGGCTTTGCTTAATTCTGTAGACCTAAAATTTACCATAATAGCTGGAAAATGCAGGTTCTCAATAAAAATATGCTAGGAGTATGTGCCCAGAAGTTTGATGTGGGCTGGCAAGATAGCTCACCTAGAGGGGGCCTGCTTTGCCATGCCCACAACCCAGGTTTGAGACCAGCACTCTCTGTTTTTTCTCTCTTTATCTCTCTTGTGTTAGTAAATAAGCCTTTTCTTTTTTCTAAATATTTTATTTATTTATTTTCTCTTGTTGTCCTTGTTGTTTTTCATTGTTGTAATTATCGTTATTGATGTCATTCTTAGATAGGACAGAGAGAAAAGGAGAGAGGAGGGGAAGACAGAGAGGGGGAGAGAAAGATAGATACCTGCAGACCTGCTTCACCGCCTGTGAAGCGACTCCCCTGCAGGTGGGGAGCTGGGGGCTCGAACCACTCAAACTGGGATCCTTGAGCCGGCCCTTGTACTTTGCGCCACATGTGCTTAACCCCGCTGTGCATACATAACCCGACTCCCATACATAAGCCTTTTCATTTCATTTCATTTATTGGATATAGACAGAGAGACATTGAGAAGGAAGAAGGAGATAAAGATAGAGGAGAAACACAGACACCTGCAACACTGCTCCACTGGTCATGGAGCTTGCCCCTTGCAGATAGTGCAAGACTTGGAAAAGACTTGAAAGACTTTGTGCTGTGGTGTCTTCCTCCCTCTCCCTTTCCCTGAAAAAGTCAACCTGGAGTGGTAAAGTTCCAGCAGCAACAGCAAAAAATCAGAACTTTGAGGGTTCTTTTTTTTTTTTTTTTAATTGGGGGAATTAATACTTTACATTCAACAGTAAATACAATAGTTTGAACATGCATAACATTCCCCAGATTCCCATTTAGCAATACAACCCCCACTATGTCATTCATCATCTTTCATGGACCTGTATTCTCCTCACCCACCCACCCCACCCCAGAGTCTTTTACTTTGGTGCAATACGCCAATTCCATTTCAGGTTCGACTTGTGTTTTCTTTTCTGATCTTGTTTTTCAACTTTGGCCTGAGAGTGAGATCATCCCATATTCATCCTTCAGTTTCTGACTTATTTCACTCAACATGATTTTTTCAAGGTCCATCCAAGATCGGCTGAAAACGGTGAAGTCACCATTTTTTACAGCTGAGTAGTATTCCATTGTGTATATAGACCACAACTTGCTCAGCCACTCATCTGTTGTTGGACACCTGGGTTGCTTCCAGGTTTTGGCTATTACAAATTGTGCCGCCAAGAACATATGTGTACACAGATCTTTTTGGATGGGTGTGTTGGGTTCCTTAGGATCTATCCCCAGGAGGGGAATTGCAGGGTCATAGGGTAGGTCCATTTGAGGGTTCTTTTTTAAAGAACCAGGCATCACTCTGGTACATGTGTTGCCGGGGATTGAACTCAGAACCTCATGCTTGAGAGTCCAAAGTCTTATCACTGCACCACCTCCCGGACCACAGAACTTTGATGGCTCTAAGATCTTTTACTTGCACACTGAGAAGGTGATGCAACATTTTTCTAAGGATGCCAGAGAAAGCAAGTCCCTAATGCTGAGACAATAAACTTCATTACTCACTGCGGTAGCAGCAGGTGGAATGCCAGCATTGTGCCTGATCCCAGTCCCAAATCCCAAAAGGTGACCCAGGGAGACAGTAGGAAATGCCACAGAAAAGGAAGTTTGAGCTTGGCGACACCAAATCCTTTTTTTTTTTTAATTTATTTTCCCTTTTGTTGTCCTTGTTGTTTTTCATTGTTGTTGTAGTTATTATTGATGTTGTTGTTGGATAGAACAGAGAGACATGGAGAGAGGAGTGGAAGACAGAGAGGAGGAGAGAAAGACAGACACCTGCAGACCTGCTTCACTGCCTGTGAAGTGACTCCGCTGCAGATGGTGGCACACTTCATAGAGCAGACGTGTCATCGTGGGTGAGGACCTGAGTTCAAGCCCCTGGTCATTATTTGCAAGGGGAAAGTTTCATGACCAGTGGAGCAGTGTTGTAGGTCTCTCTCTCTCTCTCTCTCTCTCTCTCCCCCCTCATTCCCTCTCAACTTCTGTCTCTATCTAGTAAATGAAACAAAATGAAAAGGTTTATTTTCTAACACAAGAGAGAAAAGGAGAGAGAGAGAGATAAGAAGAGAAGGCCAGAGCATCACTCTGGCACATACAATAGCAGGGATCAAACTCGGGATCCCATGCTCTTAAGCCCAACACTCTAGCTACTGTGCCACTGACAGGATTGCCCCTGCCCCTTTCACTCTGCTCTTTACTCAGTATGGTTCCCTTTTGGAGCTAACAGATTGGGAGTTGAGCTTTAGCTCTGATGACCTCACCTAGCTTTACCGACCGTGAATTTCGCTTAAATCTTCCCACACAGAGGGCCCTTGGCCAGCTGGGATGTGGAGAGCCTAGAGGGAGGGCAGGAAGCTCAGAGACTCCTCTCTAACATTCTAAGCTGTGCTTTGCTACACAGACAGCTCTTCCTGGCTGGGACCCCTAGAGGAGAGTGGGGGAGGGAGGGTAGGTGGAGAGTTCCAGAACCTCTGATTCTCCTTCTTCAGGGTCAGCAGGAAGCGGGTTGGCAGAGGCCACAATTCTTGGCACTGCTCCCCTTTGCTTCAGCTGGGCAGAAGGTAGCAGGGTTTGTAAAGCAGGTGAGCGAGGCTCCTGCAGACAGCCAGCTGTCACTTGGGCCAGCCCCAGGACACACAGCACCAGGGGGTGACTTGGGTCCCCAACTTTAGTAAGAAGTTCCCATGGTTCACTCAGTATTCACCGTTTTCCCTCTCTCTCTCTCTCTCTCTCTCTCTCTCTCTCTGTGCAGCAGACCCATCTCTTCCAGGGAGGGTGAGGATTCCAATCAGGACTATGGGCTGCTGGAAGAGAGACTGCGAAGACTGCAGCAACCAAAGTGAAGTGCACTGACGCTCATCGCACACACCAACCAGAGCCAGTCAGCCTTCAACCTGCAGCTTCCAAGACCTGCCACCTGGAGCCTCGAGCCCCTGACCCCCGTCAGTGTAAGCCCCCTCTGGAACAGTGCCCATCATTTCTTCTCGCTCCCCACTGCCTAGAACTTAGTCACATGCTTATACCTCACTCAAAGGAGGCTGGGGAATGTAGTCTTAAACTGACCATCCCTCTCCAGCTAAACTGGGAAATGTTTTAGTACAGAGTAGGGACTGGCAATCTTTTTCTGTAAAGGGAAGGAAGAAGGTGGGGGAGATAGCATAATGGTTATACAAAGAGATTCCCATGCCTGAGGCTCCAAAGTCCCAGGTTCAATCCCCTGTACCACTGTAAACTAGAGCTGAGGTCTGATAAAATAAACAAACAAACAAACAAACAAATAAATGGAAGGAAGTAGTACATGTCTTGGCTTTTAGAGGACAATTCTCTGCCACAGCTTTTCACTCTGTTGTTCCAGCACTCTCTCTCTCTCTCTCTCTCTCTCTCTCTCTCACACACACACACGTGTGCACATGCACAATCTAGGGATGGGCGTGAACACGGCAAATGAATGTTTTCCTGAAGCTGTGTTCCCCAAAACAGGTAGAGTTTAGTCTTTGGGTCACAGTTTGTCCCTCACCTAGAATTTGGACACTGGATGGCCATGAGCAGTTGGTGATGATCATTTTCTCTGGAGGGGCTGGATTATGTGACTTCTGTCCAAGAAGATGACCTGTTGACAATAGAACCCTACAGTGAAAAGCAGGCCCTCCCTCCTGCCTGCTTAGGGATGAGGTCAGACTGGGATGTTTGAAGGGGTGGCAGCCATTTGATCACCAGGAGGGAAAGACCAACCTGAACCTGACACTGAGCTGCACAGCTACCCAGCTGAGGGACAGTCCCACCTCCTGACTTCTAATGGCAGAGGAGAACAACACCTTGTTGCTCCAGTCACTTCACCCCCAGCCAAATGCTGCTCAACCGACAGCCCACCAGTCCATCTGCTAGGAATTCTTTTATTTGCACAGCCAGGGCCTCTCACATGTATAATTTCATCATTTCCTGACAACTACATTTTTTTCCCCCCCCAGAGAGACAGATACAGAGAGACAGGGACATGATAGCACTGGAGCTCCCCTCGGTGTTGTAGTACTTGCCATGTGGTGCCAGGACTTGAACCTGGGCCACACACACATGACAAGGCAGGTGTCGTACCCAATGAGCTATCTCCCTGTCCCCTGCCAGGAATTCTGGTAGGACTGCCTCCTCTGTGTCTCTCTTCTCCAATGGCCAGACTTCCCTTTCCTGATCTGAAGATCAAACTACTCACACCAGTGAAATGCCCCCTCCAGGTTTTCCTAATTACGGCCATAGTCATTAGTTTGGGACAAGGACACAGCTTCCTGAGGTCGCCATTCAACCTACTACCCAGACTCAAAGAAGCCAGGTGACTCAATCTTGCTTACTTCTTTGATATATGTGTGCATCTTATTTATTTAATTATTTGCTGCTAGGGTTTTCTCTGGGGCCCCATCCATACCTGAATGACTCCACCACTATATTATATTTGTTGAAAACCAGAAATATAGATTATGATTTTTCCCTATGACCCAATATATATATGCATGTGTATATGGATTTTAGATAGAAGGTAGTAGGCAGAGGGAGAAAGAGAGAGAGAGGGAGAGAAATAGAGAGAGGAGAGACACAGCAGCACTGCTCCACTGTTCATGACGCTCCCTCTCTGCAGGTGCTCCCATGTGGTACTGGGGGTCCAAACACAGCCTGTGCTATCATACGCACTCTCTCGGGTCCTAGTCCGCGGTATAGTGTGCACTCTGCACTTTACCATCTCCTGCCCCTCCCCTTACTGTTTCAGAAAAAAAGAATTATTTCATATGACATAGAGAATTTTATTTTATTTTACATATTTATTTATTTATTTATTTCCTTATGTTGCCCTTGTTGTTTTGAGATTGAGAATTTTATACAAGAGGGGGGGAGAGAGAGAGAGAAACAGAGGCCTGGACCCCACTCTGGTACACACAGCACTGGGCTCCATCAGAAGCTTCCGGCATGCAAGCCCTGTGCTCTCCCAGCTGATACCTCCCCAATTGCCCCTCCGGTTGTTAAATGGCTTTTTGAGTGTTTATATTTTTTGGAGGGTGGGAACAGGGCAGGGTTTTCCTGGTACTTTCTTTCCCCAGAACCTGGAACAGAAGAAAGGGGATGGAGTGGGGGGAGGTCCAGGTGTTCTTTATGGACTAAGAGATTTGTGATTAAGGTCCAAAGACAAAGGGACCTTGAGAGGTTGAGTGGGAAGGAGGAAGGGAGGAAGTGTGGGGTCCAACTCCAAACAGTTTTCTATTTTCTGCCTTTCAGATTTGAAACAATGAATTGTGATGGCTACAGAGAGACATAGTTCCAGTTATGACGTGGGAGGTTCTCAGGGGCTGGGGAGGTTCAGCGCTTCATGAAGATCTGGGGAGAATCCCAGCAGATGAGAAGTGTGGGTGGGGCAGGTGGGCTCCAGGCTCCCAGCTCCGAAGAGAAAGTCAAGTCCTTGAAATCCAATTGCTTCCCCACTAAGGATTTCATTAAACTAGAGCTAGCCAGGAGCCTACTGCAATAACACCAGGCAGGACGAGGGGAATCATTTCTTTTTAATTGTTAATGAGTTTGGAAGAGATTAGATTGCAATTATGTTCCTTTACTTACCGAGAGACCGAGTGTGAACACCCAGTGGGGATTCCCCTCAGCCTTTTGTAAAGAAGATGGCTTTTTCTTTTTCCTTTGCTTTGGATGGTTCTCTAGGGACGGTTGGTTTCTCAGAGATTGGCTACTTCAGGTCGACCTCTGGTGGCCACATGTGGAAGGTTTGGGCAACGGTCCTCTTCCCCCAAGTCACACTTAAACTGCAAACTTCAGGGTCTGGGAAGTGGTTTAGCAGTGGAGTACATGCCTTGTGTAGGTGAGGCCCTGAGTTCAATACCCTGCCGCATCTAAAAAAAAAGAGGAAATAATTTATCGTATTTTATTTTTTACTGGAGCACTGCTCAGCTCTGGCTTATGGTGGAATGGGGAGAAGAAACGATATAGTGTTGGCCACCCATGGAGGCAGGCATCTTGAGATCTTGACTAGGAGACCACGGTGCCAGACCGTGTCATAGGCTGCTGTGAGATCAACAAAGACAGCACCCGTCTTTAAATTCTTCTGAAAACAGAAGATTCCGGGTGCATCTGGGTGACAAGTCTAGCAGATGGAGACCTGTCTCAAGTGGCCTCCCCCAGGGCTCTGTTCTGGCTCCTATGCTATTTAATATTTACATCAATGACCTCCCAGAAACTTCTTCAAGGAAGTTCATCTATGCCGATGACATCTGCTGTGCAACTCAGGCATCCAAGTTCGACATCCTCGAGGAAACACTCACGAAAGACATGTCTCTGATATCTGATTACTGTAAAAAATGGCGACTAATCCCTAGCACTGCAAAAACGGTATCATCTGTTTTCCATCTACACCATGCCTCGGCCTCGCGTGAGCTTAATGTGCAGCTTGGCGATACGAGAATCCGGCATGAAGCCCAGCCAGTCTATCTTGGCGTTACTCTCGATCGCACTCTGTCATTTCACAAACATCTCATAAAAACTGCAGCAAAGGTGGGCGTGAGGAATAACATCATTGCACGACTGGCCAGCTCCTCATGGGGCGCGAGCGCTTCCACACTACGATCATCATCTCTGGCATTATGCTATTCCACTGCAGAATACTGTGCCCCAGGATGGTTCCGTAGCCCCCATGTCCACTTGGTCGATTCCAAATTATATTCCTCCATGAGGATCATTTCTGGAACCACCCGTTCCACCCCGGTTCCATGGCTGCCAGTTCTTAGCAACATCGCCCCGCCAGATATTCGTCGGGATGCGGCATCATCTAAGTTCATTTCCCACGTCTACACTCGACCGGACCTGCCAATATACACGGATATCTTCGCCCACCCTGTCCAACGCTTGACGTCTCGTCACCCAATCTGGTCCCCTACGCCTACACTGAACTTCTCTGTTCCAGACTCTTGGAAACAGAGTTGGCAGTCAGCTGAAGTAAAGAACAAACACCTCATCACAGACCCCTGCAAGCGTCAACCCGGCTTTGACCTAGCACGTTATGATTGGGCCCTCCTCAATCGCTATCGAACAGGCCATGGCCGGTGCGCCGCTATGTTCCATCACTGGGGAGCCAGAGACGACCCGAACTGCCCCTGCGGCTCCAGACAGACTATGACCCACATAGTCAACGACTGCCACCTCTCCAGATTCAAAGGAGGTCTCGAAACTTTACATCAGGCTCAACCTGGTGATGCAGAGGAAATCAAGTGGGGACAACTGTCACCTCCTGGCAGAGTAGTTACCTCACCACACCAGGGGTCCTGGGTTCAAGCCCTCACACTATGGGGGAGCACCATGGACCGCACTGAGGGAGCTCTATGAATGGTGGAGCAGAGCTGTGCTTCCTCTGTTTCCTCTCAACTAACACACACACACACACACACACACATTTTCTCTCTTTTATTTTTAAAATTTTATTATTTATTATCAGAGCACTGTTCAGCTCTGGTTTATGGTGGTATGGGGCATTGAACCTGGGACTTTGGAGTTTCAGGCATGAGTTTCTTTGCATAACCATTATGCTATCTACCTCCTCTCCATACACACTTTCTGTCTGACAAGTGAGAAGTCTGGGGACTGCTCTGTAGAGAGCGCATGCTTGCTGTCTTGAGTTCATTCTTTTTAATTATTAAAAAATATATTTATTTTCCCTTTTGTTGCCCTTGTCTTTTTCTTGTTGTTGTTATTGATGTCATCGTTGTTGGATAGAACAGAAATAAAGAGAGGAGGGGAAGACAGGGGGAAAGACACCTGCAGACCTGCTTCACCGCCGCCTGTGAAGTGACTCCCCTGCAGGTGGGGAGCCGGGGGCCTTGAACCCGGATCCTTAAGCTGGTCCTTGCGCCACGTGCACTTAACCTGCTGCACTACCGTCCTACTCCCTGAGTTCATTCTTTAGTGCTGCATAAAAACATGCACACGTGGGAGTGAGGGACACACACTCACACCTCAAGAGCCTAGACGCTTGCTGTCGCCAACATACTCTCCACACCTGCTGGGCAGGATGGGGGCACGTGTGTGTGTGTGGGGGGGGGGCGGGGTAGGGTGGGGGCAGGCTTCTTACCTCTAAGGGCCCAACCTACAGCTTAGGGCCTGTCACACCTCATAGGGCAGGACCTGGTCACATGACTACACTGGTGCAAAGAAGGCTGGGAAATGTAGTTTATTTTTTATTTTTTAGCACGTGCATGCATCCCAGAAAGAAGAAAGTGAGATTACCCGTGGGGCACACTAGCCCTCTCCTCCAGGGTCAGTGCTATAGCGAGTGAGAAGAGGCATCAGGCTCAGTGCTCTTCCTGGGAACATGTTATGCCAGTCAGGGAGTGCCTGCAGGAGAGGCTGCGGAGCACCTCCTTACTATCCCGGCTGGAGCAGAGGTCTGGAACACTTCTCTCTCTCAGAAGCTATGATGTGCCTCTCTACCTCCCCCGCATCCCCCCCGAGATGCGATCCTTTGGTACTGCTTCTTATTTGGGCAGCTCACCAGCCCCAAAAGTACTGGCAGCTGCTGTTTACTCCGGAAATGAAGCCTTTGTAGCATTAGCTTGAGCAAAGCCTGATCTTGGAGCCAGCCAGGTGCTAGTGCGGCTGCCGTTGCCCTTGCTCCAATGCAAGGGACCTCAGAGGGCACAGCAGTGCCTCGTGGAGATGGTACACTTAGTAGACTGCATGAGGACCTGAGTTTGGGCCCCCTGGCACTACTCTCCTGTTATGTCTCTCATCCTCTATCTAAACAAACAAACAAAATTTAAGTCTGCCAGGAATAGTGGAGTCTTAATGATAATCCTGGTGACAAAACCAAAATGCTATCACTTCAGTCCTTATACGCCACCAAAGGGCCAGGGATCAAGATGCATAAGAGCAATGTCTCCCTCTTGTGGCCAAGTTGTGTAATGCATGCAATTATACCACTTCAGTCCATAAATTCCCACCGGCAGAGCATCAAAAGGAAACAATGGTTGGTGAGACAACATAATGGTTATGTAAATGACTTCCATGCTTGAGGCTCTGAGCTCCCAGGTTCAACTCCCAGCACCATCAGAAAGCAGAGCTGAGCAATGCGGGTTAAGCGCACGTGGCGCCAAGTGCAAGGACCAGCCTAGGGTTCCCAGTTCCAGCTCCCGGCTCTGCACCTGCAGTGAAACAGGTCTTCAGGTGTCTGTCCTTCCCTCCCCCTCTCTGTCTCCCTTCTTCTCTCGATTTCTCTTTGTCCTATCCAACAACAGCAATGACAACAACAACAACAACAATAACAATAACAACAAGGGTAACTACAAGGGCAACAAAATAGGGAAAATAGCCTCCAGGAGCAGTGGATTCGTACTGCAGGCACTGAACCCTAGCAATAACCCTGTAGGAAAACAAAAAAAAAAAAAAAAAAAAAAAAAAAAACCAAGAAATAATGAAAATGTCTCCCTCTTGTGGCCAAGTTGTAAAATGCATACAATTCAATCTATATGTGCCAAAGAGCCAAGTATCAATAGGAAACAATGACAGTGTCTCCCTCTTGTGGCCATGTTGTGTAGTGCAGAAATGATACCATTTTATTTTATGAATGTCCAAGAACCAAGCATCACAAAGAAATGAGGGATGGGGAGCAGCATGAAGGTTATGCAAATGACTCTCATTCCTGAGGTAGTACCACCATAATCCAGAGCTGAGAAGTATTTTGACTATAAAATAAAATAAAACAAAATAAAATAAAGTAAAATAAGCACAATGATGTCTTCCTCTTGTGGCCAAGTTGTGTAATGCATACAAAGATACCACTTCTTAAGTGCCAATGGGCCAAGTGTCAAGAGGAAATAATGATAATGTCTCCCTCCTGTGGCGAAGTTGTGTAGTGCATGCACTGATACTATTTCATTCAATATGATGCAAAGGGTTAAGCATCAAAAGAAAATAGTGACATTATCTCCATTTTGTGGTGTAGTTATGTAATGCATACCACTTCATTCCAAAGTGTCAAAGGGATGGAGGAGGTAGCATAATGGTTATGCAAAAAGACTTTCATGCTTGAGGCTCCAAGGTCCCAGATTCAATCCTCACTGCGGCCAGTATATGTTAGCCCTGAGCAACGCTCTAGAAAACAAAAACAAAATAGAACAAACAAAAAACCCCAAACTGCCAAAGGACCAAGCACCAGAGGAAACAATGTCTCCCTCTTGTGGCAGTGTTATGTAGTGCATGCAGTGATACCATTTGATTCCATAAATTCCAAAGACCAAAAATTAAGAAGAAATGGGTTGGGGAGATAGCAATAATGGTTATACAAGCTATTTTTGCCTGAAACTTTGTTCTCAAATTCAATCCCCAGCACCACTATAAGACTAAATTGAGCAGTGCTCTGGTAATAAATAAATTAAATAAAGATAATGTCTCCCTTTTATGGTGAATTTGTGTAATGCACACAATGATACCACCTCTTGCCAGAAGTGTCAAAGGACCAAGCATTAAGAGAAAATAATAATAACTAAAGTTAGCAAGATTACATAATGGTTATGCAAATGACTTTTATGCCTGAGGCTCTGAGTTCCCAGGTCCAAACCCTAGAACCACCCTAATCCTGAGCTGAACTGTGTTGTTGTTCCATACAAAAAAAAAAAAAAAAAACCTAAAGACCAAGAAATATTAATGACAATGTCTCCCTCTTGTGGCCATGTTGTGTAGTGCATACAAGTCAATTCACATGTGCCAAAGGGCCCAGCATCAAGAGAAAATAATGACGTTTTCCTCTTGTGGCCAAATTATGAAATGCATGCATCAGTACTATTTCATTCCCTAAGTGCCAAAGGGGCAAACATCAAGAGGAAATAAGGAGGGCAGGGAAGACAGTATAATGGTTCTGCAAATGACCTTCATGCCTGAGACTCTGTGCTTCTAGATTTAATTCCCAGCACTACCATAAGCCATAACTGAGCAAAGCTATGAATAATAATAATACAATGTCTCCCTCTTGTGGCCAAGTTGTATAATGCATACAATGGTACCAGTTTTAACTATTTATTTATATGTTTATTTATTGTCTATTTTTTGGAGAGAGGCAGCCAGAAATCAAGAGGGAAGGGGATGAGAGAGAGGGGGAGAGACACCTGCAGGTGGGGAATGGGGGCTTGAACCCGGGTCTTTTCCACCACCTGGCCTCACAATGGTACCACTTTCTTCTATAAGGCCCAAAGGGCCAAACATTAAGATAAAAAAAAAATAAATAGCAGGTGGTCTGGGAGGTGGTGCAGTGGATAAATCACTGGAATTCAAGCATGAGGTCCTGAATTCAATCCCCAGCAGCACATGTACCAGAGTGATAGCTCGTTTTTTCTCTCTGTCTATCTTTCTCATTAATAAATAAATACAATCTTTTTTTTTTTATTAAAACAGTTTCTTCATTGTGGTGAAGCTTTGCAATGATAAAATGACACTACTTCATGGTCCAGGAGATAGCTCACTTGGTAGAGTGCAGAGCTTACTATGAGGACCCAGGTTCAAGCCCTAGGTACTACATGGGAGCATCTGCATAGGTGAAATTTTATTTTATTTTATTATTATGTTATTTTTACCAGAGCACTGCTCAGCTCTGGCTGATGGTGGTGTGGGGGATTGAGCCTGGGACCTTAGAGCCTCAAGCATGAAAGTCTCTTTGCAGAACCATTATGCTGTCTCTCCTGCCTCATAGGTGAAATTTTATGAGCAGTGGAGTAGTACTGTCGTGTCTCTCTTTTTCTCTGTGTCTCTCTTTCTGTGCCTCTTACCCTCTATTTGGAAAAAAGAAATAAATGGGTGCTGGGAGCAGTGGAATTGTACAAGCAAGAAACTCCAACAAATCATTAGAGAGTTGAGTGAGAGAGAGAAAAGGGAGATATGTCCCTTAACTTACCAGCTTCTTGAGGTAATGGATAGCACAGTATAGCTCTACTATAGACTTAAAAAACAACAACAATGGGAGTTGGGCGGTAGCACAGCAGGTTAAGCGCAGGCGGCACAAAGCTCAAGGACCAGCGTGAGGATCCCGGTTCGAGCCCCAGGCTCCCCACCTGCAGGGGAGTCGCTTCACAGGTGATAAAGCAGGTCTGCAGGTGTCTGTCTTTCTCTCTCCCTCTCTGTCTTCCCCTCCTCTCTCCATTTCTCTCTGTCCTATCTAACAACGATGACATCATCATCAACAACAACAACACTAATAACTACAACAATAAAACAACAAGGACAACAAAAAGGAATAAATATTTAAAAAACAACAGCAACAGCAAAACCGTCCTACCTCCTTAATTTTGGAGATATCAGGCTTGTTATGTTTATTTACCTCCCTCCATCTGGGATGTCTGCCTTCAGGGATCTGCTCAAGTGTCACCCTATTTATCAGAGTGGTGACTGACTGTGTAACCAGCACCCCGCACCATCTTGCTCCCAGTCACAATGGTCACACTGGTTTTTGTCATCACTCCTGATACATCTGACAGATAAAATGTCTACTCATCAGGTAGTTCATTCTATTTCCTTGTATCTTGCATCTTGCAGTGACTTGTGTTCCCCAGTCACTGGTGCTTTCTTGGTGCTTAGAATATGGAACTACCTAGGGAGATGTGCAGAGGAGACACACTAGACGTGAATGCTCCAGGCCCCAGACGTACCAGGTTAAATTCCCAGGACTACTATAGGCCAGAGCTGAGCAACGCTCTAGTCTCTTTATGTTTTGTCTTTTATACTTTCTCTCATTAAAGTCAATAAACAAATCTTTAGTGACTGGGAGAATAGTTCAACTGGTAGAATGCAGGGATTGCATGCCTGAAGCTCCCGGTTTAATCCCCAGTGTTGTATATGTCCTTGCGCTTTGCACCACGTGTGCTTAACCCGTTGCGCTACTGCCCGACCCCCATGAAAGCCTTTTTTCACATAACCATTATGCTGTCTTCCCAGCCCCAAATATCTTTCTCTCTTTGTCTCTCTCCTTTCTTCCTTCCTTCCTTCCTTCCTTCCTTCCTTCCTTCCTTCCTTCCTCCCTTCCTTGATTTTATTTTCTTTTTTTACCTCAGGGTTATTGCTGGGGTTTGGTGCCGGCACTATGAATCCACTGCTCCTGGTGGCCATTTTTCATTTTTATTGGGTAGGACAGAGAGAAATTGAGAGAGGAAAGGGAGAGAGAGACAGAGACACACTTGCAGACCTGCTTTGCCACTTGTGAAGAGACCCCTTGCAGGTGGGGTATCGGGGGCTCGAACTGGGATCCTTGTGTGCTTCAAATGAGTGCACTTAACCTGGTGTGCCACCTCCCGACCCCTATTATTATTTATATGTATATATATTTAAATTTAATTTTATTTTACCAGAGCACTGCTCAGCTCTGGTTTATGGTGGTGTGGGGGATTGAACCTAGGACTTTGGAGGCTCAGGAATGAGAGTCTCTTTGCATAACCATCATGCTATCTACCCCTGCCTGATATATACATATATTTTCATTAGTGATTTAATATTGATTTATAAAATTATAAGATAATGGGGGGGTATAATCCCACACTGTTCCTGCCAACAGAGTTCTGTGTCCTCATCCCATCCATTGGCAACTGCAGTAGTCCTCTCAAGGTCATAGATAAGGGTTAACTTTATATATTTTATTTATTACTATTTTTTATTTAAAATTTAAATTTTCTTTATTTATTGGACAGAGATAGCCAGAAGTTGAGAGGGGAGGAGGTGATAGAGAGGGAGAGGGACAGAGAGACACCTGCAGCCCTGCTTCACCAGTCTCAAAGCTTTCTCCCTGCAGGTGGGGACCTGGGGCTTGAATCCAGGCCCTTGCACATTGTAACATGTGCGCTCAACCAGGTGTGCCACCACCCGGCCCCAATATGGGCTAACTTTGTATCTATAACTATCCATCTATAGTACCCCCCATTCACTTCCTTCCTTTCTTTTTTCTTCTTTTTTAAAAATAATCCATTTATTTATTAATGAGTGGGATAGGGGCGAAAGAGAGAGAGAGGGAGAGAGAGAGAGAGAGAGAAAGAGGAAACAAAAACAGATGAACAGATATCAGGGATCTAATTCAGGTTTCTTTCTTTTTGTTTTCTTTTTTTCTTTTTCTTTTTCTTTTTTTAACCAGAGCACTGCTCAACTCTGGCTTATGGTGGTGAGAGGGATTGAACCTGGCACTTCGGAACCTCAGGCTTGAGAGTCTCTTTGCATAACCATTACGCTATCTGCCCCCCTAGGGATCTAATTCAGAACCTCATGCTTGAGAGTCCAATACTTTATCTGCTGTGCCACCCCTCAAGCTTCACTTCGCTTTTAAGTCACACCTACACTTATTACTACTTCCAAGTGTCCTTCCCTTTTCCTGTTCTCTCTCTCTCAGACAAAAGAAACTGTGCCTGACTTCCTCTGGTGTTTCCCAAATTTGCCTCCCTTTCAGTGGTGGTATATTTTTGCTAGTTTTTTTTGTTTGTTTGTTTGCTATTATTATCTTTATTTATTGGGTAGAAACATCCAGAAATCTAGAGGGGAGGGGGGATATATAGGGAGAGAGACAGAGAGACACCTGCAGCCCTGCTTCACCACTTGTAAAGCTTTCCCCCTACAGGTGGGGACTCGGGGCTTGAACCAAGGTCCTTGTGCACTGTAACATGTGCTCAACCAGGTGTGCCACCACCCAGCCCCCAGTGGTAGTATAAAAACAAGATTCCTGGTGATAGGTGCTTTGAGTCCTGGTGGAATTGGGGTTCAGAGCCCTCTGGCCATCTTCAATCAATAACCCCTCTTGGAGTATGGACTAAAGTTTTTTAAGGGGAGCAGAAGGTGGGAGCTCTGGCTTCTGTAATTGCTTCTCCCCTGCACATGGGCACTGGCAGGTGGACCCACCCCCTCAGTCTGTTTCTGTCTTCCCCTAGTGGGGTGGGGCTCTGAGGAGGAGAGACTTTGAGACACATTGGTGAAGTCATCTGTGTGGCTATTATTTTGATTCTTTTGAGTCTTTAAACTATACAGTGGGTACTTGAATAATTTTCACATGTTTTTTTGTTACAATATTACAGAGACTAAAAGAATGCCCATCACCACTGATGAAAATGATGTTATTTGAGGACATGGATGAGCTTAAGTCCGATGACCAAGAACCCAGGCGGTGCTAAGCCCCAGTTCGTATTATGGCGATGTGCAGTGCTGATGGTGAGTTTCCTCAGGTGTTTTTGAAGATTTAAATTTCTTTTTTTTTTTTTTACTTTTTAATTTTATTTATTTATTTATTTTCTCTTTTGTTGCCCTTGTTGTTATTGTTGTTGTAGTTATTATTGTTGTTATTGCTGTCATTGTTGTTGGATAAGACAAAGAGAAATGGAGAGAGGAGGGGAAGACAGAGGGAGGAAAGAAAGATAGACATCTGCAGACCTGCTTCACTGCCTGTGAAGCGACCCCCCTGCAGGTGGGGAGCTGGGGGCTCGAACCAGGATCCTCAAGATGGTCCTTGCGCATTTCTGCATTAACCTGCTGCGCTACTGCCCGACTCCTGAAGATTTAAATTTCTTCTTTGTTTTTTTTTCTCCTTCCTCTTCCCCCACATAGAACTCAAATTACTTAGATTATAACTCGCAGAACATTAAACAAAATCTAATTCCACTTTCAAAGTTCTTTAAAAACGTTTTTTTTAAAAAAGAATTTATTTGTTTATTAATGAGAAAGATAGGAGAGAGAAAGAACCAGACATCACTCTGGTACATGTGCTGCCAGGGATTGAACTTGGGACCTCATGCTTGAGAGTCCAATGCTTTCTCCACTGTGCCACCTCCTGGACCAATAAAAACATGTTTATTTTTTATGTGAGAGAGGATGAGAGAGGCAGACAGACTGACAGGCCAGAGCTGTACTCTGGCATAGGACTGTGTGTATGCAGGGGTTTGAGCCTGGGACTGGCTCTTTAGGGACCCATGCA
This sequence comes from Erinaceus europaeus, assembly GCF_950295315.1. Taxonomy (NCBI): domain Eukaryota; kingdom Metazoa; phylum Chordata; class Mammalia; order Eulipotyphla; family Erinaceidae; genus Erinaceus; species Erinaceus europaeus. The sequence continues at coordinate 13,175,449 of NC_080176.1, read as the reverse complement.
TGCTAGTTAGATCACGTCTAACCCTTCTGAAACAAATCTATCATGCCCATATTCATCCGTGCATCAAACATCTCACTGGATGTCGGCAGAAAACACACATACTCTGAGTTTCCAGTCAATGGATTTAAATCTTGGAGCAGGACTTGGTAAAGGTCTTTGCAGAAGGTCTGGTGAACAGCCAGGCTGGGGAATCGCTTGCTACTATTGCATGTGTTGCACGTATGAATCTGCAGTGATTGAGGATGGTGAATGCCTGTCTCTTCTGCAAGATGCTGAGTCTTAAGGACCTAAGTGTAATTTCTTTAAAGAAATGAAGCATCACAAGGCTCCCACAAACAACCAGCAGGTGGCACAAGAGGCCAGGACACAGTTGAGAACAGAAAAATCTGCGTTCCCTTTAGATCCAGGCTTATATATATTTTAAAATATAAATAGCTTTTAAGTGGGGGTCGGACTGTTGCGCAGCGGGTTAAGCGCATGTGGCGCAAAGCCCAAGGACCCGGCGTAAGGATCCCGGTTCCAGGCCCCGGCTCCCCACCTGCCTGCACTGGGATGGCTTCACAGGTGGTGAAGCAGGTCTGCAGGTGTCTGTCTTTCCCTCCCCCTCTCTTTCTTCCCTTCCTCTCTCCATTTCTCTCTGTTCTATCCAATAACAACAGCATCAGTAACAACAATAATAACAACAACAAGAGCAACAAGGGCAACAAAAATGGGGGAAAAATAGCCTCCAGGAGCATAGGATTCCCAGTGCCGGAACCGAGCAATAACCCTGGAAGCAAAAGAAAAAAAAAGTTTTTAAGTGGTCTGGAGGTGCCGCAGTGGCTACGGCACTAGACTCTCAAGCATGAGGCCCTGAGTTCAATCCCCAGCAGCACATGTGCCAAAAGTGATGTCTGGTTCTTTCTGTCTTTCCTGTCTTTCTCATTAATAAATACATAAAATCTTTTTTAAATTTATTTTTATTATTTTTATTTTTTTTAACCAGAGCACTGCTCAGCTCTGGTTTATGGTGGTGCAGGGGATTGAACCAGGGACTTTCGAGCCTCAGGCATGGGAGTCTGTTTGCATAACCATTATGCTATCTACCCCTGCCCATAAATACATAAAATCTTAAAAAAATAGTTTTTAATGAACAATTCCACAAATTTATGGAATGGTTTCTGCTTACAGTACATTAAAACCCCTCTTAGGGATCCTTTTTAAAATTTATTGGGGGTGGGGGCTAGATAGCATAGTGGTTATACAAAGAAACTTTCAGCCTGAGGCTCCCAGGTTCAATCCCCAGAGTTGAGCAGTGCTCTGGTCAAACAAAACAAAACAAGCAAAAAAACCCCTCATTTTAAAATGGAAATGTTGGGGGGCCAGGCGGTGGTGCATCTGGCTAAGTGCACACAGTACAGTGCACAAGGACCCAAGTTCAAGCCTCTGGTCCCCACCTGCGGGGGGAAAGCTCCATGAGTGGTGAAGTAGAGCTGCAGGTGTCTCTCTGTCTCTTTCCCTCTCTATTGCTCCCTCTCCCCTCCCCTCTCTTTCTCTCTGTCTCTCCCCAATGATATATATATTTAAATGGGAATGTTGAATGGATTTCCCTAGAAGAGGCCTGCTTTTCTTCCCTCCAGGAGTCACCTGGTAAGTGTTTTCTGAAGGGTGCTCCGTATTTGACGTGTGCACACCCACAGCACACACACAGTGGTACTGCCTGCAGCCTTCTGGGCCTCGGTTCTACCTCTGGTAGAATGGAGTCAGGAAAGGTGACTTCCGGGCCTCTCTTCTGGAAATTGGAGTTGAGGGTTGAAAACTCCTGTTTCTTGACCTGGGTGCTGGTTACACAGGCACACTAGGTTGTGAAGAGGCACAATGCTCCTGATAGGTGTATTTTCCTGCGTACGTGTGCTCTATGTCCCCAGAGCAATACAAGCCTGGTATTAATTTCCTGTTGTCACCACGAGACACAATGATCGATTTAGTGACTGAAAACAACACATTTGTGGTGTCATTGCTATGGAAAACGTAGGGAGTTTGCCCAGTTAAAAACAGAATTAACAGGCAAAGCAGAAATCCCGCTTTGGATGTATGTTCAAAAGGCTTCAAAGCAGGAGCTTAAAGAGATGTTTGCACCCCCACATTCACCACAGACTTAGTCTCAAGAACCAAGAAGTGGAAGGAGCTTGGGTATCCATTGGCAAAACAGAATGTGGTGGGCTGGGGAGACAGCATAGTGGTTCTGAAAAAAAACTGATGTCTGAGGTGCTAAGGTAGGAGGTTCAATTCCCAGCACCACCATAAGCCAGAACTGAGCAGTGCTCTGGTCTCTCTTTAAAATAAATAATATATATATATATATATATATATATATATTTTTTTTTAAGAGAGGGTGGGGGAGATAGCCTAATGGTTATGCAAAGAGACTCTCATGCCTGAGGCTCCAAAGTCCCAGTTTCAATCCCTCACAACACTATAAGACAGAGCTGAGCAGTGCTCTGATGTTTCTCTGTGTGTGTGTGTCTCTCTGCATCTCTAAAAAATAGAACAAGTAAAATATTAAAGAAAAAAGAAAAAAGAGAGAGAAAGAAACAGAATATGAAACAGAATGTACTTATTACTCAGGCTGCAAACGGAAGGGAATCCTGACACGTTACAACATAGGTAGGGCTGGGTGGTGGCGTACCTGTTTGAGTGCTCATGTTACAATGAACATGCACCCAGGTTTGAACCCCCAGTCCCCCATCTGCAGGGGGAAAGCTTTGCGAGTGGTGAAGCAGTGCTGCAGGTGTCTCTCTGTCTCTGTCTCTCTCTCCCACCCCCTTCTCTCTCGATTTCAACCTTTCTCTATCCAGTAAATAAAGATAAGAAGAAACAAAAAACACAGATAAAGCTCGAGGCCATTCTGCTAAGGAGAGCTGACCCAGGTGAACTGCTGTATGCTTCACTCGGCTCAGAATCCAAAGTGATCAGATTCTCAGAAACCATTCAAACGGTGGCTGCCAGGGGCCTGGGGACATGGGTGTTGAGCAGTTTGAGTTTCAGGTTTGTGAGCTGAGCACATTCAAGAGGCCTATCACACAGAGATGTAGTCAACACCACTGCACACTTAACAATGGTGACATTTATTAATTTCTTTTTAAATGTGAGAAACGGCCCAGTTGGTTGTAGCCTTTTCACTGATGTTTATCGATCCAGTCTGACTACAGACCCCCGACCCTTGCACTTCTTTTTTTTTATTTTTATTTTTTTAATATTTATTTTATTTATTTATTCCCTTTTGTTGCCCTTGTTGTCTTATTGTTGTAGTTATTATTGTTGTTGTCATTGTTGTTGGATAGGACAGAGAGAAATGGAGAGAGGAGGGGAAGACAGAGAGGTGGAGAGAAAGATAGACACCTGCAGACCTGCTTCACCGCCTGTGAAGCGACACCCCTGCAGGTGGGGAGCCGGGGGTCCGAACCGGGATCCTTATGCTGGTCCTTGTGCTTTGCGCCACCTGTGCTTAACCCGCTGCGCTACAGCCTGACTCCCTGACCCTTGCACTTCTACGTGACCACAACCATGCCTTCTTTTTCTTCAAAGCTAGCTTAGACTTCCCGACCCCCTCCTCACTCTTCCTTTCCCATCATAGTCACATTGTAAGCTGAGAATCCCAGGTCCCCTCCTCACATCCCCTTTTCCTGAACATGGTTAGATTATGAGCCGATTCCCTCTCACCAAATGGGAAAAGGACAGGTTGTTCCCATTCCATGTCCTAGAAATGTATAAAAAGAGGTTGCCGTTGGTGTGTTTGCTGGCTTACACCCTTACAAACACACACACACACACACACACACACACACACACACACACACACACACACACACACACACACATCTTTTGCCTTGCTCATGACTCAGTCCTTGTTTTAAGGCTTAGACAGAGTGTGTTTTCACAGTTTCCCACATAAATATTTTATTTATTAATGAGAAAGGAGAAAAGAGAGAAAGAAAGAACTAGACATCACTCTGGTACATGTGCTGCTGGGGATCGAACTGAGAACCTCATGCTTTAGAGTTCAGCGCTTTATTCATTGTGCCACCTCCTGGACCACAATTTATTAATTTCTTTAGCCACTACAATGACAGGCAACCCCACACGTGTACTATCTCATCAGTCAGAGGCCTAGCCTGGCCTGGTTGAGGGCTCCTCCCTTGCTGGAGCTTCCAGAGGCGAGTCCATTTCCTGTTCACTGTAGCAGTGGGTGGAAGTCAGTTCTTTGCAACCAGAGGACTGATGTAGTCCCGTGAGAGCTGTGCCGGGATTCTAGTGAGTGTCCCCTTCCTTGATGCCCTTGTTCTATCTTTAAAGTCAGCAGGAGTGAGCTGAGTCTTGTCCAGTCTCTCTGAACCTCACTTCCATTCCTGCTTCTTCTTCTTCTTTTTTTTTTTTTTTTTGCCTCCAGGGTTATCGTTAGGGCTCAGTGCCTGCACTACGAATCTACTGCTCCTGGAAGGTGTTTTTTTCCCTTTTGTTGCCCTTGTTATCATTGTTGTTATTGCTGTCGACGTTGTTGGGTAGGACAGAGAGAAATCAAGAGAATAGTGGAAGACAGAGAGGGGAAGAGAAAGATAGACACCTGCAGACCTGCTTCACTACCTGTGAAGTAACCCCCTGCTGTTGGGGAGTTGGTGGCTCGAACCAGGATCCTCATGCCCTCCTGCAGGTGGGGATCCCGGGGCTCAAACAGGAATCCTTAAGCCGGGTCCTTGCGCTTCGTGCCATGTACGCTTAACCCAGTGCGCTACTGCCCGGCCCCCTTCTCTTTCAGTTTTAAGGATTTCTGTGATTCACTGTGTAGCCCAGGGTCATATTCCCATTTCAAGATCCACAGGTTAAACCTGCAGTGTCCCTCTCGCCGTGTCAGGGGACATATGTACCAGTTCTGAGGAAGAAACATGGAACATCCAGGGTGGCCCCTCCCAGCCCCCCTACCTGGTGATTCTAACTTGTCTCCACATTATGGCAAGAGGGAGAGAGCAACAGGAGAGCCATGCCGATACCGTTCCTTCCACTTGACATTTACTGAGCATTTTTGATGTGCCACACATTTTAAGCACATCCTAGACTCCCTCTCCTCTAGTTCTTCTAGCAAGCCTATTGCTATATAACCACATACACTCGCATAGATGAAGAATGTTTAGATGACATAAGATGATATTGGACCTGCTATTGTTTTATGGCCTTGGACCCAGAATAATAGTATAGAGTGACTAGTGGTTACTTAAGCTGTCCTTAACATCTGTTCTAATGGATTTGCCAGAAGTTTGAGATTTATGTTTATGTAGCTTACAAGTTTAATTTATGGTAGTATAGCCTGTTTTTTAATATCTTATATTTATTCCCTTTTGATTTTTTTTTTTTTGTATTTATTTATTTTCCCTTTAGTTGCCTGGGCCAGACTACAGGCCTGTTTCTCTCTCTCTCTCCCCCCACTTCCCCGTTTAGTCCAGGAAAAGCTGGCTGTTTTTTTGTTGTGGTTTGTTTATAATTACATACCACACCCAACCCCCCATCAAGTTTTCTTTCTTTTTATATTTTTATTATTAATTTTTTTTAAATGAGAAAGAAATACACAGAGAAAGACATAGTGGAAGACCAGAGCACTGCTTAGCTCTTGCTTATGGTGGTGCTGGGGATTGGAACTTGGGACCTCGGAGCCTTAGACATGAAAGTCTTTTGCATAACCATTATGCTGTCTCTCCAACTGGCACATTCCCAATTTCTTGACTCATTTTGCTGGGGCCTCAAAAAAAATGTATGACTTTACCAAGACATATACTCAGAGGGAACTTCTGCATGCAAACATGGTCATCTAGTGGGAATTAAAGACATTTATTTGCTTTCATGAGAGACAGTAAAAGAGACACTGGTCAACTCCAGAACTTTGTGATCTGGGAGACAGTACAGTGACAAGGCATTTGTCATTGACAAAGGACTTTCAAGCTTGAGGTCCTAAGTTCAACACCTGGTGTTGCATGTACCAGAGTGATAGCTATCTCTCACTTAAGACTTCTCACGTGTGAGAAGACTTCTCATTATGAACCCACTGCTCCTGGAAGCCTTTTTTTTAAAAAAATTATTTATTGGGGGATTAATGGTTTACAGTTGACAGTAAAATACAATAGTTTGTACATGCATAACATTTCTCAGTTCAACCCCCACTAGATCCTCCTCTGCCATCATGTTTCAGGACCTGAACCCCCCACCCCAGTCTTTTACTTTAGTGCAGTCCACCAACTCCAGTCCAGGTTCTGCTTTGTGTTTTCCTTTCTGATCTTGTTTTTCAACTTCTTTCTGTGAGTAAGATCATCCCATATTCATCCTTTTCTTTTCTTTTTACTTGATAGGACAGAGAGAAATTGGGAGAGAGGGATAGGGAGAGGGAGAGGAAGAGAGAGAGTGAGAAGGAGAGAGAGAGAGAGAGAGAGAGAGAGAGAAGGAGAGAGAGAGAGAGGTGCATCCCTGCTTCACTGCCAGTGAAGCTTTGTCAACACAGTTGGGGACCAGGGGCTTGAACCTGGTGCTTGTGCACAGTGTCATAAGGACTCAACTGGACACACCACTGCCCCGCTCCCCCAGCTTTACACAGTGGGTTTTTGAAGAAAGCGCAGGACTAAGATTGCCAGATAAAATGCAGAATGCCCAGTTTTACCCAAACTCCAGTTAGACAACAACGTTTCAGCACATCATGTTCTCAGTGTCTCCTAGGATGTACTTCTACTAAAAAATAATTCAGGGCTGGGAGCTCGCTCACCCAGTAGAGTGCACATCCCACTGTGTGGGAGGACCTGAGCCCACGGCCAGCACAGGGGAGCACCATGCAAAGCGGAAGCAGTGTTGTGGTGGTGTCTGTCTCTCTCCCTTCCTCCCATCATTTTAATAATAATAATAATAATAGATAAAAATATTCCACCCAGAGGGGCAGAATTGTGCTGGCATAGAGCCCTAAATATAAAAAAATCAGTAAAATTTTCGTCGTAGAATAGTTTTAGATTGTGGGGCTGTGGAGCCAACATAGGGCGCTCCTGTCCAGGCTGTCACAGAGGGAGGGAGCCCAGTGGAGGTGCCTTCCCAAGGCACTACTCCCATGCTGACCACCCAGCTCTGCTGCTGCCGACGTCATGAGTAGTACCATCGTGCCCAGTGACCCCCAGGCCAACAGCGACTCTACGGGTAGACTGGGAACGCCGCCATCTGCTCCCCATGCATAGCTCTGACCCCACTGAGGTGCTGCAAGATGCTCGACAGGAGTTTCTCTCAGATGTAGGACACTCACAGATGGAGCACGGCTGGCAGAGTGGATACGAGCACCACAAGAGGATGCCCTTGCTAGATGTGAAGACATGACCCCCTGCTAAATGCCAGGGCTCAGCTTCTTGCCACTGCACCCTCATCCCTCCTGCCTCACTTCACTCCTCTGGACTGAGTACATCAGCCATTTCCAGGCACTGTTGCAGGCCAGGAGGAAACTTTCTTTAGCCCTAATTTGACCTTTAGCCTTATTCCCATGGTGACAGGGCTTGATGTATACTACTCAGTATGCATATTTTGTAAAGAATATATTTTGTGGTAAAAAAAAAAAAGAATACAGAGTCAGGCGGTAGCGCAGTGGGTTAAGCGCACATGGCGCAAAGCGCAAGGACCGGCATAAGGATCCTGGTTTGAACCTCCAGCTCCCCACCTGCAGGGGAGTCGCTCCACAGGCGGTGAAACAGGTCTGCAGGTGTCTATCTTTCTCTTCCCCTCTTCTCTCCATTTCTCTCTGTGCTATTCAAAAAAGACAGCATCAATAACAATAATAACTACAACGACAATAAAAAAGACAATGAGGGCAACAAAAGGGAAAATAAATAAATAAAATAAAAAAAAGAATAGTTTTAGATTTATAGAAGAATTGCAGTGGCAGTAGAGGGAGTTTTTCTACAGCCCAGACCTAGGTCCCTCTATTATTAACATCCTAGATTAATACTGAGCATCTGCCACAGTTGACAAGCCAATATTCATATATTACCATTCATTAAAGTCAACTATACTTTATCTGAAGGCTTGACTTAACGTCCTATTTCTGCCCCAGGAACACCATGTTATGTTCAGTCTGCTTAGACACCTCTTGGGCTTGATGGTGTCTGCCCTTCTTTGTTCTTGATGCCCTTAAAAGTTTTGAGGAGTGTGAGACAGGTTTTATAGAGTGCTCTTGAGTTTGAGTTGTCTCTGCATTATGCTTGGGGGAGGCAGAGCACACGTGTGCCACCATTTTCACTACATCACCATGCAGCTGCCTGCACCCTTAACTTTTTTTCCCCTGGCTGCAATGCGGGTAGGTTTTTCCTGTTTGCACTGCACTCTTTTTTTTTTTTTTTTTTTAAGAATTTATTTATTTATTCATGAGAAAGATAGGAGGAGAGAAAGAATCAGACATTGCTCTGGTACATGTGTTGACGGGGACTGAACTCAGGACCTCATGAGCATCTCTATTCCTTACTTATTTATGAAATCTTTCCTTTATAGTTGGGAGGTTATAAAGTCAATGTTACTTTATTATTTTTCTTTTTTTGTAAGCTTATATAATAAAGTAACATTGACTTTATAACCTCCCACCAAGAGAATCAGCTGCCTTGCCCTCAGGAGGTGGGGCACAATGCCATGCTGTGGTGCCATGCATTGCTGCTATGCATTGCTGCTTTGATGAGTGTGGTGCATATGGTCCAGGAGGTGGCACAGTGGATAAAGCAATGATTCTCAACCATGAGGTCCTGAGTTCAGTCCCCGTCAACACATGTACCAGAGCAATGTCTGATTCTTAAAAAAAAAAAAAAAAAGAGTGCAGTGCAAACAGGAAAAACCTACCCGCATTGCAGCCAGGGGACAAAAAGTTAAGGGTGCAGGATTGAACAGTGTGGCTCCAATGACAGAACCTGGTATCAGGTCACAAATTCCACTCTCACGAGTGACATCATTTGCAGTAACACCAATTTTCATGTAGAACTGGTCCATAACTGCTGTGTCAAGCTCATTCATCAGAATTGCCAGGGTTTGATCTGGCTGACTGATTACCCAATTCTCTTGAGAATTCCAAAGTATACAAATACCAGCAGTCAGAATCCAGACGTCCCATACAATATACTTCTCCATTTGGGAAAATCACATTAAAAAACTCTATTTCTTCCTGGAAATTCTGGTGTGGGTACCCCTTGGCGAGAAGGCTTCATGAAATTCTTATGAGACTAAAAGAAGCTTTGAATTGAGTCAAACCCACTGTAATCCCTAGCAAAGTTTCAACAGAAGAACCAGTGCTTTCAGCAAGAGCGTGGTACCACGTCTTCAAAATGAAATGTCTCTTGGAAACAAACATGCGACTCTCACTGAGTACATAAGCTTCCTGCTTGTCAGGTTTTGTCACACTTATGATTGAACATTGCACATCCTTCAAAAGTATATCCCACTCGGATCTTGGGATGGTGCAAAGGTCCCCAGGCCTCTGGTTAGCGTCGGGCTGCTGCCTGGAGAACCATCCCTCCAGCAACTTCTCGGTTCCTTTGAAAAAATGTGCAGCTTGCATCACCGTGAGACAAGCCAACAACCAACAACCACAGAAAATCAACTAAATAAAACCACTTCTCCCACTGCCACTGCCGAAGTGGTTTGTTCCAGCTGTAAAATTCAGGTTCCTTTTTTTTTTTTCTTCTTCTTCTTGCTATAATTTTACATTAAATATTATTTTATTAAAAAAAGGATTAATAAAAATTTCCTGGCTTCTTTGTTTTTTTCCCGTGTGTGAGTGAAAGTTGAACGAGTCCATTTGGAAAGAGGCAGCTACAGTTCAGTCTCTTTTTTTTTTTTTTTTTTTTTTATTTAAGAAAGGATTAATTAACAAAACCTTAGGGTAGGAGCGGTACAACTCCACACAATTCCCACCGCCCAATCTCCATATCCCACCCCCTCCCCCGATAGCTTTCCCATTCTCTATCCCTCTGGGAGCATGGACCCAGGGTCATTGAGGGTTGCAGAAGGTAGAAGGTCTGGCTTCTGTAATTGCTTCCTCGCTGAACATGGGCGTTGTCAGTCTCTTTTTTTTTAAATTAAATTAAATTTAATTTATTTTCCCTTTTGTTGCCCTTGTTGTCTCTTTTTTATATTATTGTTGTAGTTATTATTGTTGTTATTGATGTCATCATTGTTAGATAGGACAGAGAGAAATGGAGAGAGGAGGGGAAGAGAGAGAGGGGGAGAGAAAGATAGACACCTCTAGACCTTCTTCACTGCCTATGAAGCCACTCCCCTACAGGTGGGGAGCCTTACTCCAGTCCTTGTGCTTTGTGCCACGTGCGCTTAACCCGCTGCGCTACCACCGTACGTTCAGTCTCTTGTAGTCTGTTGTTTCCCTGTTAAAGAGAGCAGAGCAAGCGCTACCTAATGTCACCGGCCATACTGTGGAAGCCTCTTTATTATTTTTCTGATTCTCAATGTATTCCAGTTGTGGCCACTGGGACATTTATTTATTTTATTTATTTACTTACTTATTTATTTAATTTCCACCAGGGTTATCGCTGGGGCTTGGTGCCTGCAAGATGAATCAACCACTTCTGGTGACCATTTTTTCCTTTTTAAAAATTATTAGTATTTTTATTTTATTTTATTTTAATGAGTAAGAGAGATACAGAAACAAAGACCAGAGCACTGCTCAGCTCTTGTTTATGGTGATGATGGGAAATGAACCTGAGTCCTTGGAGCCTCAGGCATGAAAATCTTTTGCATAACCATTATGCTGTCTCCTCAGTCTCCAATTTTTTATTTTATTTTATTTTTTGCTTCCAGAGTTATCACTGGGGCTTGGTGCCTTCATGACGAATCCACTGCTCCTGGCAGCCATATTTTTTCCATTGTTGTTACTGTTGTTGATTAGGAAAAAGAGAAATTGAGAGAGGAGGGGAAAATAGAGAGAGGGTGAGAAAGATAGACACCTGCACACCTGCTTCACCACTTGTGAAGTGACTCCCTATACGTGGGGACCCCGGGGTTGAACTGGAATCCTTACACTGGTCCTTGCCCTTGGCAATATGCGTGCTTAACCCGGTGTGCTACCACTCAACCCCCTCAAAATTACTTTTTTAATTAGATAGGAATGAAAGAAATTGAGAGGGAGAAAAGAGAGACCTGCAGACATGCTTCACTGCTCAAGAAGCTTCCTCTCTGCCTGAGGGGCATGGGGGTTTGAACCCAGGTTTCTGTGCTTGACATGGTGGCCCCAATGGGACTTTTCAGTTGATTCTCCTGTCCCTTTGACAATCCCTGTTACTGTGAGTTTTTTGTTTCCTTGTTTTTCCTAACTTCCTGATATTACAAGATGCTCCAGTTTCATGTTTTCTGCTTTTCTAGGTCTTGTCCTGGAAGCAGCTTTACCTCCAAAGAACTCTCCTTCTATGCAGGCGTTAAGCATCTGAATTCAAGCGCTAAGTGCACTTGTAGCCGACAAGGTGTCCTTTCTTCTCCTTTTAGCAAGCAGTGCTGGGAGAAGTGTCTCGACACCAACCAAATGTTTGCTGTGTTTGTCCACGCCACAGCAAACATTTCTATGTGGAACCATCTGAATGTAGATTAAGCTAAACTTGAGTCCATATTGGTGTCTTCAACTTTAACCCCTTTGCACATGAATCTTCTCGATTTGCTAATCTAGAATCTCCCAGCTCAACAGGGAGAATCTTTGCTTGCATGACTGCTTTCCATTCTGCTAATTGTTCCATTTGAGTAAACTCATTTAGTGGAGCACATTTGTTCTGAGCAGTAAGTCTTTTTCTTACTGAGAAAGTGAGTAGGGATATAAAGGCACAGAGGATAGATTGATGCTTGGCCAACATTTAGCTCCTCTCTCTGGGTCCATGACACTTCTGTGCTATCTCAACAGCGAGACCATGTCACCGAGCCTAAATATGTGAGCAGGCCACACATGTCAATTCCTGGCAGAACCTTTGAGCTGATGTGTATTTATTACTCTCCCTTCCCTCTATGTCACACTATTCTGCAAATTCCAGGCAGTGGTAACTTCTGGTTGCTGGAGCACAGATGATATAGAGATGACAAGGAACAAACCTCTTTGAGCTTAACTACTAAGACTGGAGATATTCATTACAGCCGCTAGAGAACAGGCCAGGGAAGATATCTCAGTGTGCCAGGCTTGTATTTGCTGTCTTAGGTAGCCCATGACCTAGCTATTTAACATGGCTGGTAGACATATGTAATTTCTCAAACATGATAGGTGTCAGTGGGGCCAAAGCAGCTCCAGCCCACAGCCAGTTTGATGCCTGATGTGAAAGAGGGGGTACTTGACCCACTGACATTGCAGCCATAAGTCTGCTGCTTCCCTCAGGCATATTAGTTAGGAGAGAACTTAAAAGAATCTTAGTCTAAAGGGACTCTCGGTGATGCCTTACACAGGTTTTTTTTGTTTGTTTTTGTTTTTTTAAGGAAGAGAGAGAAAAAAACCAGACATCACTATGGTACATTTGCTGCCGGGGATTGAACTCAGTACCTCATGTTTGAGAGTCTAATGCTTTATCTACGGCATCACCTCCCAAACCAATTATGCAGATTTTCCTACCCCATTTTGTTCCCCATGAACACCATTTGTTCTCTGTTAATTTTTTTTTATCTTATTCTATTTATTTGTTATTGGATAGAGACAGAGAAACTGAGTGGGAAGGGAGAGATAGAGAGGAAGACAGAGAGACACCTGAAGCCTTGCTTTACCACTTGTGAAGCTTTCCCCTTGCAGGTGGGGACCAGGGGCTTGAACCTGTATCCTTGTGCACTGTAATGTGTGCGCTTAACCAGGTGCATCACCGCCTGCCCCCCATTTGTTCTCTTAAACAAACCATTTTACTTCTTGCTCATTTAATCTACTTTAGAATTCCTTTGATGTACCTTGTAAGTAACTAATGAAAGACAAGAGACCCAGGTGGTTAGAGCTACAGTTTCCTATCTTTTGAGATGATGGTAAATGTGTAGACCCATTGGGCTACAAGGTTCCAGACATGAGTCCTTGGGTGTCTATTTACTTGAATGTGAATCCTGTGTGGAGTCTTAAGCCACAGAGAATCAATCACAGGAGAAAACTCACACTGACACCCCTGTAATAATGAGACCTGGAAGCACTGGGGCTAAGGGTCATGTTTTGCTGCACATCAACAGTGGCCTATCAGGCCTGCACACATTTAAGAAAAGAAAAATCATGGGCCAGGTGGTGGCACACCTGGTTGAGCGCATATGTTACAATGTGCAAGAACCCAGGTTCGAGTCCCTGGTCCCCACCTTCAGGGGGAAATCTTTGCGAGTGGTGAAACAGGTTTGCAGGTGTCTCTCTGTCTCTCTCCTCTCTGTCTCCCCTTCTCTCAGTTTCTGGCTGTCTCTATCCAATAAATAAAGATAATTAAAAGAAAAGAAAAGAAAAATCTAGGTGGAGCACCTGGTTAAGAGCACAGTTACCATGCACAAGGACCTGGGTTCTAGTCCCCCTGTCCCCACCTGCAAGGGCGGGGGAGCTTTATAAGTGGTGAAGAAGTGCTGCAGTGTCTCTCTTTCTCTCTCCTTACAACCCCCTTTCTTCTCAGCTTCTCTTTCCAATAAATAAATACAATATTAAAAATGAAAGATGAATCTAGTTCTGTTACCGAGATGGAAAACCTTCCACACTGCTAAGTGGAAAAATAAACAAATTGTGGAAGAGCTTAGTCAGTGTGAGCACATTGTTGTAAAACAAATAATTTATGTACATATGTTAGCGTGCACATCGGAGAAAGCCACAGGCAGGATATGGACCCCTCTGTCTGCCAAGGCTAGCTCTTCATTTTAGATTTTTTTTTTTTCATTTTGAATTTCTTTTGGTTCTGAGTCAAGACTCCCTTTGCTGGGGCTGGATCTCTTTCATCTGTCAATTGGCAGTGACTGGATTATGCAAATGAGATTCCCCCCTTCCCTGTGGCTCTGACAATCTACAAGGTTAAGTCTGGAGGCAAACGTGTAGACTTGTTAAGTGGGGACAGGCTAATAAATATGGCATTCGGAGCAGCATTACTGGAATTATGTCCAAGTCCATCAAAAGCACAGAATGCAATTAAGTACTCAGCTTAATTCCCAGCATAAACAATGGTGATTACCAACTGATGAAGACTTGGATGGTTTCTGTGCTTCTATTTGTCATTTCTGACTCCTGGATTAATTAGTTTGACAAGAGTACTTTGAACAACAAGAGAGAAGCAAGTTGGGGGGTGGGGTGGGTGGAGGAGGAGGAGGAGAAGGAAGGGGAGGGGAGGGGGACGGGGAGGGGAAGGGAAGGGGGAGGGGCAAGGGGCAGGGAGAGATGGTGCAGGTGATTGGAGAGGCTGCTTATTCATCTTTTGAATCCTCAGTACCTGACCCTGATTTATCCTAGGGTGGGGTGTTCTGTGAATGGGATTGGGAAAATGTTTGTTTTCAATAATAATACTTCTAATAATTATAATTTTATAATTATTTTTATTTTTAAAAGGGTTTATTGGGGCTGGGAGCTAGTGTACACTTCACTATACATGAGAGCTTGGGTCCTTGTCCCTGGTACCACATGGGAGCACCACACAAAGGGGAAGCTTCAAAAGCAGTGGAGTGGGTGCTGTGGTGTCTTTCTTTCCTTCGTGTCTTTCTCCCTGTTTCTTAACCTCTATCTTAAAAAAAAAAAAAAAAGTCTTCTGGGAGTGGTGGAATCATGAAGGTGCAAAGTCCTGGCAGCAAAAAATATCTATTTACTTGCTTTGCTTATTTATTTACTAACAAGAGATGAGGAGGTAGGGAAAGAGAGAGAGGGAGGGAGGGAGAGAGGGAGAGGGGGAGAGGGAGAGGGAGAGGGAGAGGGAGAGGGAGAGGAAGAGGGAGCGAGAGAGAGAAAGTAAACAAAATTTCAGGACTGGGCGGTAGCACAGTGAGTTAAGGGCATGTGGCGAAGCGCAAGGACAGGCTTAAGGATCCAGGTCAGGCTCCCCTGTAGGGGAGTCACTTCACAAGCAGTGAAGCAGGTCTGCAGGTGTCTATCTTTCTCTCCCCTTCTCTATCTCCCCTCGTCTCTCGATTTCTCTCTGTTCTATCCAACAACAACAATGGCAACAATAATAATAACAACAACAAGGTAACAACAAGGGCAACAAAATGGGAAAAATGGCCTCCAAGAGTAGTGCAGGCACCGAGCCCCAGCAATAACCCTGGAGGCAAAAAAAAAAAAGGAGGCGGAGCTACGAGCAGCAGATCGCTTTCTCTCCTCTCCTCTCCTCTCCTCTCCTCTCCTCTCCTCTCCTCTCCTCTCCTCTCCTCTCCTCTCCTCTCCGGATCAACTAGGAATACCAAAGGAGACCACCGGGACCGAAACAAGACAGGACTAGAATGACCACAGGAACCCAGTAAATCACCCGTGAGTACAAACACATGTGGCTGGTGACAGAGAGGAGAGAGGGGCCTAAGGAGAGATTAAGTGACTGCTAACAGTTCGACAGTTTGTCAGTGAAGACACCACCTCCTGTCTGCTCCACAACAAGGGGACAGCTGAAGGGAGGAAAGGACTCCCCAGAGACTCACTAAGTGCAACTCTGAGTCTCCATTGCTACTACTCTCAGAATCTGGAGCAGCAACAGGGAGAGACACCAGGGGACAGAGATCTAACTGGGAAACTCAGGAGAAGACCTATACCTCGGTGGCATAGCTGAGGGGCTGTGAAAGTCTCTTTGCATAACCACTGGATTATCTCTGCCACACCCCGCTTTATCTCTTGGTCAGGAGTCAGTGATTAAGCTAAGAAGCCTATTGATAGTTTAAAAGCCCTCAGGCTCCCATAGCCTAGGGAAGAAAAAAAAAAGAGGCTTTTACACCACTGAGCTCCAACTCAGGAATTGAAAACTGTTAACTTCAACCACGGTAAACCCTTTAATTAAATTACTTAGACACAAGTCAATCCAGGCAATAGTGATCTATAATTTGAAAAGTACTGATAAAGGGAACTCATAACATAATATATAAAATGATTAAAACAACAAGAAAAAATATTGGAGAATTGAACCAGGACAAGAGTCCAGCTAAAAGTCCTCCAGAGGGTGAAGCACAAAACCACGAGTTCAACATCCAAATATTAGCTAAGGAAATAATAACAGGAGTGAGTAAAGAATTTGAAAGAATTGTAATCAGAAATGCAGGAACAACAAATGAGAATATGGAAGAAAATTCTAATTAACTCATGGTTATTAGAGAGCTGAAAGCTGAAATCGCTGAGCTAAGAAGGCAACTAGCTGAACAAGCTAAAACAGTATCAGAGCAGGGCAACAAAACAGATGAACTCCAGAAAGCAGTAGAGGGCAGAGAGAATAGAATCTATGAGGCTGAAGACAGAATTAGCAAGATTGAGGATGAATTAGAGACAACTAAAAAAGAAGTAAGAGATCTCAAAAAGAGATTAAGAGATGCTGAAAACAACAACAGAGTCCTATGGGATGACTTCAAAAGAAACAATATACGCATTATTGGCTTACCAGAGGAAGAAAGAGAAGGAGAGGAAGAAAGCATTCTCCAGGCCATAATAGCTGAAAATTTCTCTAGTCTAGACAACACCAAAGACATAAAGATTCAAGAAGCCCAGAGGGTCCCAAACAGAATTAACCCAGACTTAAAGACACCAAGACATGTCATACTTAGAATGGAAAGGAATAAGGATAAAGAAAGGATCCTGAAGGCTGCAAGAGAAAATCAAAGAGTCACCTACAAAGGAAAACCCATAAGATTAGCAACAGACTTCTCCATACAAACACTACAGGCCAGAAGAGAATGGCAAGATATCTATCGAGTGCTCAATGAGAAAGGCTTTCAGCCAAGAATACTATATCCTGCTAGACTGTCATTCAGACTAGATGGAAGCATCAAAACCTTCTCAGACAAGCAACAGTTGAAGGAAGCCACCATCACCAAGCCTGCCCTGAAAGAAGTTCTGAAAGGTCTCCTATAAACAACCAGACCACCACAAATAGGACATAAATCAAAACACTCTAAAACTCTACAAGAATGGCATTAAAATACCCTCAATCTTTGATATCAATAAATGTCAATGGCCTGAATTCACCTATTAAAAGACACAGAATAGGAAGATGGATCAGAAAACACAACCCAACAATATGTTGTCTACAGGAAACTCACCTAACTCAACAAGACAAACACAGACTTAAAGTGAAAGGATGGAAAACTAAAGTGAAAGGATGGAAAACTATCATACAAGCCAATGGCCCACAAAAAAGGGCAGGAACAGCTATTCTCATATCTGACATGATAGACTTTAAAATAGATAAGATTAAAAAAGATAGGAATGGACACTACTTAATGCTCAGAGGATCAGTCAATCAAGAGGACTTAACAATTATTAACATCTATGCACCCAATGAGAAGCCATCTAAATACATCAAACTTCTACTGAAAGAGCTACAGCAATATATTAACAGTAACACAATCATAGTAGGGGACTTCATCACCCCACTATCTCAACTTGACAGATCATCCAGGAAGAAAATCAATAAAGACATAAGGGAGCTAAATGAAGAGATAGATAAATTAGAACTATTGGACATTTTCAGAGTCATTCATCCCAAGAAACTGGAATACACATTCTACTCAAATCCACATAGATCATTCTCAAGGATAGACCATATATTAGGCCACAAAGACAGCATCAGCCAATTTAAGAGCACTGAAATCATCCCAAGCATCTTCTCAGACCACAGTGGAATTAAACTAACACTTAACAATCAACAAAAGATTAGTAACAGTGCCAAAATGTGGAAGCTCAACAGTACACTTCTTAACAACTTCTGGGTCAAAGAGGAAATCAAGAAGAAATCAAAATGTTTTGAGAGTTCAATGAAAATGAAGACACAAGCTATCAAAATATTTGGGACACAGCTAAAGCAGTCCTAAGAGGGAAGCTCATAGCTATACAAGCACACATTAGGAAACAAGAAAAGGCACAAATACACAGCCTGATTGCACATCTTAAAGACCTAGAAGAAGAACAACAAAGGAATCCTAAAGCAACCAGAAGGACAGAAATCACTAAAGTTAGGGCAGAAATAAATAACATTGAGAATAGGAAAACCATACAAAAGATCAATGAAAGTAAATGTTGGTTCTTCGAAAGAGTAAACAAAATCAACAAACCTTTAGCCAGACTCACAAAACAAAAAAGAGAGAAGACCCAAATAAATCGGATAGTAAATGAAAGAGGAGATATCACAACAGACACTGCAGAAATTCAACATATCATGCGAGGCTTCTATGAACAACTATATGCCACCAAGCTAGAGAACCTGGAAGAAATGAATGATTTCCTAGATACCTACCAACTTCCAAAACTAAGTAAAGAGGAAGTGGATAACATGAACAGGCCCATCACAGCTAATGAAATTGAAACAGTTATCAAAAATCTTCCCAAAAATAAAAGTACTGGACCAGATGGTTTTACAAATGAATTCTACAAAACCTTCAAAGAAGAACTAATACCTCTACTTTTAAAAGTCTTCCAGAAGATTGAAGACACTGGAATACTCCCTGCCAGCTTCTATGAAGCCAACATCACCCTGATACCAAAAGCAGACAGGGACACAACCAAAAAAGAAAACTACAGACCAATATCTCTGATGAACATAGATGCGAAAATATTGAACAAAATTCTAGCCAACCGGATACAGCAGTATATCAAAAAGATTGTTCATCATGACCAAGTGGGGTTTATCCCAGACATGCAAGGTTGGTTTAATATACATAAATCAATCAATGTGATCCACCACATCAACAAAAGCAAGATCAAAAACCACATGGTCATATCAATAGATGCAGAGAAAGCCTTTGACAAAATACAACATCCCTTTATGATCAAAACACTACAAAAAATGGGAATAGATGGAAAATTCCTGAAGATAGTGGAATCTATATATAGCAAACCTACAGCCAACATCATACTCAATGGTGAAAAACTGGGAGCATTTCCCCTCAGATCAGGTACTAGACAGGGCTGCCCACTATCACCATTACTATTCAACATAGTGTTGGAAGTTCTTGCCATAGCAATCAGGCAGGAGCAAGGAATTCAAGGCATACAGATTGGAAGAGAAGAAGTCAAACTCTCCTTATTTGCAGATGACATGATAGTATACATGGAAAAACCTAAGGAATCCAGCAAGAAGCTTTTGGAAATCATCAGGCAATACAGTAATGTGTCAGGCTATAAAATTAACATTCAAAAGTCAGTGGCATTCCTCTATGCAAACACTAAGTTAGAAGAAATTGAAATCCAGAAATCAGTTCCTTTTTCTATAGCAACAAAAACAATAAAATATCTAGGAGTAAACCTAACCAAAGAAGTGAAAGACTTGTATACTGAAAATTATGAGTCACTACTCAAAGAAATTGAAAAAGACACAAAGAAGTGGAAAGATATTCCATGTTCATGGGTTGGAAGAATTAACATCATCAAAATGAATATATTACCCAGAGCCATCTACAAATTTAATGCTATCCCCATCAAGATCCCAAGCACATTTTTTAGGAGAATAGAAAAAATGCTACAAATGTTTATCTGGAACCAGAAAAGACCTAGAATTGCCAAAACAATCTTGAGAAAAAAGAACAGAACCGGAGGCATCACACTCCCAGATCTCAAACTGTATTATAGGGCCATTGTCATCAAAACTGCTTGGTACTGGAACATGAACAGACACACTGACCAGTGGAATAGAATTGAAAGCCCAGAAGTGAGGCCCCACACATATGGACATCTAATCTTTGACAAAGGGGCCCAGACTATTAAATGGGGAAAGCAGAGTCTCTTCAACAAATGGTGTTGGAAACAATGGGTTGAAACATGCAGAAGAATGAAACTGAATCACTGTATTTCACCAAATACAAAAGTAAATTCCAAGTGGATCAAGGACTTGGATGTTAGACCAGAAACTATCAGATACTTAGAGGAAAATATTGGCAGAACTTTTTTCCGCATAAATTTTAAAGACATTTTCAATGAAACGAATCCAATTACAAGGAAGACTAAGGCAAGTATAAACCTATGGGACTACATCAAATTAAAAAGCTTCTTCACAGCAAAAGAAACCACTACCCAAACCAAGAGACCCCTCACAGAATGGGAGAAGATCTTTACATGCCATACATCAGATAAGAGTTTAATAACCAACAAATATAAAGAGCTTGCCAGACTCAACAACAAGACAACAAATAACCCCATCCAAAAATGGGGGGAGGACTTGGACAGATTATTCACCACAGAAGAGATCCAAAAGGCCAAGAAACACATGAAAAAATGCTCCAGGCCTCTGAATGTCAGAGAAATGCAAATCAAGACAACAATGGGATATCACTTCACTCCTGTGAGAATGTCATACATCAGAAAAGGTAACAGCAGCAAATGCTGGAGAGGGTGTGGGGTCAAAGGAACCCTCCTGCACTGCTGGTGGGAATGTCAATTGGTCCAGCCTCTGTGGAGAACAGTCTGGAGAACTCTCAGAAGGCTAGAAATGGACCTACCCTATGACCCTGCAATTCCCCTCCTGGAGATATATCCTAAGGAACCCAACACATCCATCCAAAAAGATCTGTGTACACATATGTTCTTGGCAGCACAATTTGTAATAGCCAAAACCTGGAAGCAACCCAGGTGTCCAACAACAGATGAGTGGCTGAGCAAGTTGTGGTCTATATACACAATGGAATACTACTCAGCTGTAAAAAATGATGACTTCACCATTTTCAGTTGATCTTGGATAGACCTTGAAAAAAATCATGTTGAGTGAAATAAGTCTGAAACAGAAGGATGAATATGGGATGATCTCACTCTCAGGCCGAAGTTGAAAAACAAGATTAGAAAAGAAAACACAAGTCGAAATGGAATTGGAGTATTACACCAAAGTAAAAGACTCTGGGGTGGGTGGGTGGGGAGAATACAGGTCCATGAAAAATGATGAAAGAAATAGTGGGGGTTGTATTGTTAAATGGGAATCTGGGGAATGTTATGCATGTAAAAAAAAAAAAGAAGAAGTAGAAACGCAAAGCAGAAATTGAGTTTGGAGTATGGCACCAAAGTAAGAAAGCAGAAGTACACTAGAGTTTGCAGTGAGTACCTCCCTAATACTTCCTCTCCACTTTTCCAAGCTTTGGGTCCATGATTGCTCAACAATTTGTTTGGCTTTGTATGTTAACTCTCTTTTCAGTCACCAGGTTCCAGGTGTCATCAGGATGCCGGCCAGACTTCCCTGGATTGAAGACCCCACCAATATGTCCTGGAGCTCAGCTTCCCCAGAGACACACCTTACTAGGGAAAGAGAGAGGCAGACTGGGAGTATGGACCGACCAGTCAATGCCCATGTTCAGCGGGGAAGCAATTACAGAAGCCAGACCTTCTACCTTCTGCAACCTTCAATGACCCTGGGTCCATGCTCCCAGAGGGATAGAGAATGGGAAAGCTATCGGGGGAGGGGGTGGGATATGGAGATTGGGCAGTGGGAATTGTGTGGAGTTGTACCCCTCCTACCCTATGGTTTTGTTAATTAATCCTTTCTTAAATAAAAAAAAAAACTAAAAAAAAAAAAAGAAAAATGATGAATGACATAGTGGGGGTTGTATTGTTAAATGGGAATCTGGGGAATGTTATGCATGTACAAACTATTGTATTTACTGTCGAATGTAAAGCATTAATTCCCCAATAAAGAAATAAATTATTTAAAAAAAAAAGTAAAACTGAAAAAAAAAGAAAGAAAGAAAGAAAGAAAAAGAAAAGGATAAAAGAAAAAGACAAAGAAAAGGAGAGAGAAACGCCTGCAGTCCTGCTTTGCCACTTCTGAAGCTTTCCTCCTGCAGGTGGGGACCAGGGGCTTGAACCCAGGCCCTTGTGCACTTAACCAGGTGTACCATCGCCTGACACACACACACACACACACGCACACACACACGTAATTTATTTATTATTGGATAGACAGAGAGAAATTGAGGGGCGGGGGAGATAGAGAGATACATGGAGGGGAAGTTTTTGCAAGGGTTGCTGTGAAGCTTTGCACTCTCTCTTTCTCTTTTGCCTCCAGGGTTATCGCTGGGGCATAGTGCGTGCACCACCAATCCACTGCTCCTGCTGGCTATTTTTTCCCATTTTATTGGTAGGATAGAGAGAAACTGAGAGGGAGAGGGGAAGATTAAATTAATAAATTATTAATTTAATATACAATTTAATTATTAACTTAATTTAGCATAATAGTTATGCAAAGAAACTCTTGTGCCTGAGAATCTAAAGTCCCAGATACAATCCCTTGCACCACCACAAGCCAGAGCTGAGCAGTGCTCTGGTAAAAAAAAAAAAAAAAAATATATATATATATATATATATATATATATATATATAGACATGAAATGGAGAGACCTCATTGCTACCTTGGCTCATTTGATACTGGGGATAGAACTCCATGCCTTTAAGTTCAATGCTCTAGTTACTGGGCCAATCAGTATACATTTTATAATTAATAATAATTGTTATTATTATTGAAAACAAACTTTTTCCCAATCCCATTCACAGAACACTCCGCTCTAGGACATCATTTTGGCACAGATAATGCAGGTAATAATTTTAATGGTAAAATTATCAGGTTGAGGGGGTGAGTGGTGGCACACCTGATTGAGTGAACAGGTTAGTGTGCAAGGACCTGGTTCAAGCCCCTAGTCCCCACTGGCAGAAGGGAAGTTTCACAAGCGGTGAAGCAGTGCTGCAGGTGTCATCTCTGACTCTCTCTCTCTCCCCCTCTTTCTCTCTATCCCCGTCCCCTCTCCATTTCTCTCGATTTCTTTCCCTCTCTCTATCTCCATTGCCCTCCACTTGTCTGTCTCTATCCAAAGTAATTGAATAAAAAATATTGTAAAAAAATTATCATGGGGGCCGGGTGGTAGCACACTTGGTTAAGTGCATATAGTACTAAGCACAAGGACTTGCGCAAGGCTCTGGGTTTGAACCCCCAGCTCCCCACCTGCAGGAGGGACGCTTCACGAGCGGTGAAGCAGGTCTGCAGGTGTCTATCTTGCTATCTCCCTCTCTATCTCTCCTCCCCTCTCAATTGTTCTCTGTCTTATCCAAAAATAATAAATAAATGGAAAAATGGCTGCCAGAAGCAGTAGATTTGTAGTGCCAGCACCAAGCCCCAGTGATAACCCTGGAGGCAAGAAAAAAAAAAAAAGAAAGCAAAGCAAAGAAAAAAGAAACAAAACTATGAGTGGTGCACACCTGGTTAAGCATATAGACATATTACAGAGTACAAGGACCTGGGTTCAAGCTCCCAGCCCTCACCTGCAGAGGGCCAGCTTCATGAGTGGAACAGCAGTGCTGTAGGTGTCTTTCTATCTCTCTCCTTCTCTTTCTCTCCCACTCCTCTCAATCTCTCTCTGTTCTGTCAAAGAAAAAAAGAAAACTATATTTATCAGTATAACTGAGCTCTGTGGTGTGTGCAGATCTGTGAGATTTTTAAAAAAGATTTTATTTATTTATTAATGAGAAAGATAGGAGGAGAGTGAGAAAGAGCCAGACATCACTCTGGCACATGTGCTGCCAGGGACTGAACTCAGGACCTCATGCTTGAGAATCCGATGCTTTTATCCACTGCGCCACCTCCCGGACCACAGATCTATGAGTTTTTAACATATGTACAGATGTGTACAACTGTGATCACAACCAGAGTACTGGACAGTTCCATCACCACAAAAACTCCATGCTGCTCTCCCTTTAATGCTGCCCCGCACCCACACACTCCCATCCCACCCCCTAATTCTGGGCCTTGAGCACGTGCATTACTGCTGAGTGGCCTTCCAGAACCAAGTTTCTATTCTTTATTAATTAATTTTTTTTTGAGTGAGGACTCTAGACAGAAAGGAGAGACACTATATCACTCTCCACCACCCATGGAACTCCCTCTCATGATGCTCCCATGTGGTGCTGGGGTTCGAAACCAGAGCCTCCTTCATGAATGGTTCAGTCGCAAGCTCTATTTATGTGAGCTATTTCCCTCACTGATAATCTTTTGAGACCGGCATCCTTATGACTTAGTTATCTCCTTTTTATGGCTGAGTAGTACTCCTTAGCAATACTGCTTTGGCAGGGCACTGTGCTAGGTAATGGTGCTTTATTAGTTTGCAGTTTACAGCCATCCACGTAGATTCGCAGACCATCATGTTTCCAAGGGGTGGTAAGTGGTAGAGGCACTTTAGCTGCCTAAAATGTGGGTGGTAGACTGGGAACAGGAGACCCCTGGAGAGCTGTCTGAGTCTCTCATGCACCTGCTGAGTCGTGCCTGCAGCCGCTCCCTCGAGATGCCTGGGCTCATTCAGCTGGAGCAGTTTTACCTGGGCCTCCCGGGAGGGCAGCCATCACTGCTTGTCTGCTCAGCACTCACTCATGCTTGGTGTGAGGACCTGCCCTCACGGGACTCTCTTTCTCTATGTTGGCAGCCAGCCCCTTCCACAACCGGCAGCTCCCATTATTTGCAGTTTCTCTTAGTCCAAATGGAAATTTGTCTTTGCATAAATTCCACGCTGCCGTGCTCGCTCTGACTTTTTGGGTCAAGCCAAAGCACACAGATTCTTTGCTTCCCTCATATCTCTTTGGTTATTTACAGACTGAATGTTCTTTCTCCAGATGCTGAATCTTTCTTTATAGTCATCTCTCCACCCACGTGGGACGCAGTTATTGCTTCTCACTATATGCACTCACTAAACTTGACCTGGCTTGAAAAAAAATAATTGACGTGGAGATAAAGGTGGTTCACTGGATATTATCCATCTGAGTCTTTCTTTTCTTTTCTTTTTTATAAATTTTATTTTTTAATTTTTCCTTTTGTTGCCCTTGTCATAGTTATTATTGTTGTTGTTACTGATGTCGTCGTTGTTAGATAGCATAGAGAGAAATAGAGAGAATAGGGGAAGACAGACAGGGAGAGAGAGAAAGATAGACACCTGCAGACCTGCTTCATCGCCTGTGAAGGGACTCCTCTGTAGGTGGGGAGCCAGGGCCTCGAACTGGGATCCTTACACTGGTCCTTGCACTTTGTGCCACGTGTGTTTAACTCACTGCACTACTGCTGGACTCCCTATCTGAATCTTTCTTTCTTTCTTTCTTTCTTTCTTTCTTTCTTTCTTTCTTTCTTTCTTTCCATCTGAATCTTTCTTTCCATCTGAATCTTTCTTTCTTTCTTTCTTTCTTTCCATCTGAATCTTTCTTTCTTTCTTTCTTCCTTCCTTCCTTTCTTTTTTTTTCCTCCAGGGTTATCTCTGGGGCTTGGTGCCTGCACTACAAATCCACTGCTCCTGAAAGCCATTTTCCCCATTTTGTTGCCCTTGTTGTTGCCCTTGTTGTTATTGTTGCCACTGCTGTTGTTGTTGGATAGGACAGAGAGAAATGGAGAGAGGAGGGGAAGACAGAGAGGGGGAGAGAAACACAGACACCTGCAGACCTGCTTCACCATTCATGAAGCTCTCCCCCTGTAGGTGGGGACCAGGGGCTTGAACCCAGGTTCTTGTGCACTGTAGTGTGTACGTTTAACTAGGTGTGCCACCGCCTGGACACTTCTTTCCTCCTCCTCCTCCTCTTCTTTTTAAAGATAGAGGGTGAATGAGAGAGAAGGAGAGACACTACAGCACTGCCTCACCATTCGTGAAGCTTGCGTGTTTCCAGTGGTGCCAGGGTGTGCAGACCCAGGTGGTTATGTGTTACTGGGTGAGCTATCTTCCAGCCACTGACTCTCACTCTCTCTTTAAAGCTTCCGTAATAGTGTCTCTGAAACAGATGCAGTTCTTGAGGGCTATCATATTCCCTTGACTGCTTTAAACTTCTTGCTGGGCAACCTTTTGATTAGGATAGGGAGAATATTTCTATGGTCTACATTTCTGCTTTTCACATTGATGTCACTTTTTCTCCGAATGGTGTTGAAAAGAATCTTTCAGGGATAGCAGGCAAGTCTAACTGCAAGGTATTATTCATTCCAAATTTTCCCTAAATAGATGTTAAAAAATGGACAGGATTTCTCCTCCCCTCTCTTCAATTCCCCCCTTTTATCAAATTTCCTGAGAAACCACTAAATGATTTAATTATGTTGCTTTAATTATCACAATTTCTAATAAAATTAGGAGATAAAAGAGGGAGGTTGGAGTTCTTCCCTGTCTCTTAGCAAAATTAAATTCAAATTGTCCTGGCGAGATAGGAGGTTACACATGGGGATTAGTATTTTTGAATTAGCCTTTTAAAATAAAATGGAGGGTAGGAAGTGTTCTTTAAAGAGTAGGCAGCAGGAGGCTGGCCTCTGGTCTTTTTGGGGAGGTATAGGATGATGGCATGTGGGGGAGACCTGGGGGGGGTCATGGTTGAGCAGCAGAGGGAGAGGCAGTGAGCCTGTAGCTGAGGAGAGGGAAGGACACTGGGCTGTTCCTGGGTCTTTGTTCACCTGGCACGAAACTTCTGCTTCTTTCACAGATGTGCCAGTGGCTCTGCTTGCTGGGCTAAGCATGCATTGAGTGGGGGTGTGACTGGACTGACCACTGGACTTGCAGGACTGAAGCTCCCAGTTCTATCCCTGAAGCCACAGGTACCAGGCTGGAACTCTGGCTTCTCTCTCTCTGTCTCAGGTGAAAAACCTCTCTCACATGTAGTAAATAAAATAAATCTTAAAAAAAAAAAACTAAACTGAAAAAGAAATGGGATAGAATACAATTCTAAGGGCTGGGGAGACAGCATAATAGTTCTGCTGAAGACTTTTGTGCTAAGGCTCTGCGGTCTCAGGCTCTATCTCCAGCACCACCGTAAGCCAGAGCCGAGTAACTCTCTAGTCTCTCTCTGTAGATGGATCTCTTTCACTAAAATAAAATAATAGATAGACTACAATTCTAACAGGGAGGGACTTCTTATTAAAAGTGGGGTGTCAGAGGTCGGGCGGTGGCGCAGTGGTTTAAGCGCATGTGGCGCAAAGCGCAGGGACCAGCGTAATGATCCCGGTTCGAGCCCCCGGTTCCCCACCTGCAGGGGAGTCGCTTCACAGGCGGTGAAGCAGGTCTGCAGGTGTCTATCTTTCTCTCCCCCTCTCTGTCTTCCCTTCCTCTCTCCATTTCTCTCTGTCCTATCCAACAACGAACAACATCAACAATGGCAATAATAATAACCACAACGAAGCTACAACAAGGGCAACAAAAAGGGGGAAAAATGGCCTCCAGGAGTGGTGGATTCATGGTGCAGGCACCGAGCCCAGCAATAACCCTGGAGAGAAAAAAAGTGGGGTGTCAGGGGCCAGGCGGTAACACGTGATAAAGTGTACCTGTCACTGTGCATGAGGACTCGGGTTCAAGCCCCCAGTTCCTTCTTGTGCATAGGGGGAAAACTTCATGTGTGGTGGAGCAGTGCTGCAGGTCTCTCTCCCTCTCTCTCTCTTCCTCTCCCTCTCTCCCTCTCTCTATCTCTCCCTCCGAAATCATCTTTATTTATTTATTGGATAGAGACAGCCAGAAAAGAGAGGAAGGGGGATATACAGAGGGAGAGACACCTGCAGCCCTGCTTCATCACTCACAAAGCTTTCTTCCTACAGGTAGGGACTGGGTGTTTGAACCCAGGTCCTTATGCACTGCCAATATGTGTGCTTAACCAGGCACACCACTACCAGGTGTCTGTCTCACCGCCCCCGTCTCGTCTCTATCAGAAAAGAAAGGGAAAAATGGCCACCAGGAATGGTGGAGTGGTGCACGCACTGACCTTCAGAGAGAATTCTGGTGGCCAAAGGGGTGGGAGTGAGGTCTCAGGCAGCTGGGAGATAGCTCAGTAGTGACAATGCATACCTTAACCATGTGTGAGGCCCTAGGTTGAAGCTCCAGCACCCTATGGGAGCAGGCTGGATAGCACTAGGGACAGTCCCATGGATGGTGGAGTGGTCCTATGATGTCTCTCCTCTCTCAAAAATACATAAATAAATAAATAAATAAATAAATAAAACAAACCACTGGGCCCGGGAGGCTGCTTAGTAGTACTGTGCATGTGCAAAGCCCTGAGTTCAGTCACCGCACGTCTCATACACAGAAAGGTAAGTGGAGTGTTGGGGCTTTGACAGGAACCTTGCCTACCAGGCAGGAGGGGGCAGGCAACACAAACTGGTACCCAGAAAAAGAGCCTCAAGAACTGACTTTAGGATGTGACAGGTGGCTGGAAAAATAGGAAAATAAGTCTTAGAGTTGAAAATGAAGAAAGACCAGGTGGGACAGAGAGCACAGGACCAAGACATATGGGATGGAAAAGTGCCTTTAAAAACTAAATATCAATTTTAGTAAAGTAGAATAGTTTTTTAAAAAATATTTATTTTTCCCATTTGTTGCCCTTGTTTTTCATTGTTGTTATAGATATTATTGTTGTTGTTATTGATGTCATAGTTGTTGGATAGGACAGAGAGAAATGGAGAGAGGTGGGGAAGACAGAGAGGGAAAGAGAAAGATAGACACCTGCAGACCTGCTTCACTGCCTGTGAAGCGACTCCCCTGCAGGTGGGGAGCCGGGGGCTTGAACTGGGATCCTTACGCCGGTCCTTGAGCTTTGCACTATGTGCGCTTAACCCGCCCAGCCCCTGACACAAGAATATTTTTTCCCCACCAGTGTTATCAGTAGGGTTTGGTGACTGCACACTTTCACTGTTCCTGGTGACCATTTATTTATTTGGATAGAGAATAAGAGACAAAGAAAAGGAGAATGAAAGGAAGGAAGGAAGGAAGGAAAGAAGGAAGGGAGGGAGAGAAAGTGGGAGGGAGGGAGGAATAAAGGAAGGAACAGAGAGTAAAAAAAAGAGTCAGAAAGAAGGAAAGACACTTGCAGTACTGTTCTACCACTCATGAAGCTTCCCCTGAGGGTCTTGAACCTGGGTCCTCATGTATTGCTAACTTGTGTTCAGGTGAACCACCACCTGGCTCCACCATTATTATTGTTATTATTATTATTATTATTTTGCCAGGACTCAGGGCCAGCATTACAATTCCACCACTCTTGGCAGCCATTTTTTCTTTTTCTTTTTCTAATCTAATAGGTCTAAGAGAAACTGAAAGGAGAGGGGGAAATAGAAAGGGAGAGAGAAAGATAAGACACCTGCAGACCTGCTTCACCACTCTGGAAGCATCCCTGCTGCAGGTGGGGAGCGGGGGCTTAAAGCTGGGTCCTTCCGTAGGTCCTTCCGAATAGTACTGTGTGTGCTTAACTGGGTGTGCCACCACTTGGCCCCCACTATAGTACTTTAAAACAGATTTATTTCACGAGAGAGAGCCAGACTGTTACTCCAGCATGTGTGGAGCTGGAACCAGCAAGCAAGGGTTCTGGAAATGTTCTGGGACTTAGGGACCCTAGACATGAAAGTCCTGCACTCTGTTCACTGAGCCACACTTCCTCAGTAATTGTTTTTTTTTTTTTTTTTATAGAAAAAGAGACAGATGGAGGAATGAGGGAAAGACACCACAGCACCAAAGCTTTCTCCAGGGCAGTGGGGGCTAGTCTTGAACCTGGGTCATGCCCATGACACAGCTAACACACTAGCTGAATGATTTTGCTGACCTATGCAACAAAGAGCCTTAAGACATAATTTACATAGCTGGTGAGGTCTTCCTGTGGGAACCTCAGACTCCAGCTTTCACGCTCAAGTCCACCACCATGTTCAAAGCCTCTGCAAAGCATGTGTGTCCCCAAAGGCCTTGTGGGCGTGTCAGGTGGTTGGCTGGACCCACTCCAGCCCCCCTTCTCCAGGAAAGCCAGGGTCTCTCTGGACACTCACTCTGATGCCATGCCAGAATGCAAAGACACTTGGTTGGATGTACAAAGACTTTCACCTGCATTTAGCCTCTTCCTACAGAAGTCACACACCTGGGCCTTTTGGGCTCTCAGTTACCAAAGCCACATAGCAGCTCCTAACCCAGAAGGAAGGAGTATGAAGCAAGCTATATTCTTCCAATGCCTTAATTTCAGTTTTATTTAAATTAAAAAAAAATTTAAAAAAATTCATTTTCCCTTTTGTTGCCCTTGTTGTTTTATTGTTGTAGTTATTATTATTATTATTGATGTCATTATAGTTGGCTAGGACAGAGAGAAATGGAGAGAGGAGGGGACGACAGAGAGGGAGAGAGAAAGATAGACACCTGCAGACCTGCTTCACCGCTTGTGAAGCGACTCCCCTGCAGGTGGGGAGGCGGGGGCTCGAACCAGGATCCTTAAACTGGTCCTTGCGCTTTGCGCCACATGCACTTAACCTGCTGTGCTGCCGTCCAACTCCCTCAGTTTTTTATTTTTATATCTGGGTTTTCAAGCCCTGTCCCTGCTGACATTATTAGCCAACAGCTTACACACCACTCATCCAAAGTTGTTCACCATTTGTGACACCACTAGGATGAGTCGGTGAGTGCCTAAAATTCTGTTTGTAAGGTAACACACACACACAGACACACAGACACACACACAGACACACACACACAGAGACACAGACACAGACACAGAAACACACGATAAAAATGACCATTTTATACTAAATGTCACTGGGTTGGTTGTACACAATTTCTATCACATTGCTAATTGCTGTAATAGGTGTTGGTTAAAAGGAGCCTATTTGGCAAAAATCCCAATATCTACCTGTCAAAGCCAAGGTTGAGGTCATAGTGAATTATTCAGAGTCTCTACTACCAGGATTTTAAGTATTATTCTGGGCAGTTAGTGTGTGCTGCCATCCTGAACCTTCCTGCATTTTCCCTAGTAAAAATGTGGGTGCTACTAGTTCCCTCGTTTCACAGATAGGGTCTCTACAGTTAACTGATGACTCTCAAAGGCTTCATGGTTTGCACTTAAGCCAAAGGCTCAGCTGCAACAGCCAGACTGTCATCTCACTGTGTCACTGATATGAAGACCTGACTGGGTGCCCATCTATCTGTCTACCTCACTCAGCTAGCCTTTGATCAATGCTGATAGCATACCAAGGGAGACTTTTCCCCTCCCAAATCTTATAAAAGTTAATTCATGAGAGAGGGGGCAGGGCATCTCTGATGCCAGGGATCCAACTTGCAACCTCATGCTTGCAAATCCTGTGCTCTGCAGCTGAGCCACTTCCTGGGCCACAAAGTAGGTGTTGTAACTGCCTCTTTGCAGGCAAGGAGACTGGCACTCAAAGGTAAGGACCCAAGGTCACAGGCGGTGGCAGAACTAGGATTTAAACCTGGCTGCTCTGGCTTCCTCTGCTACTCCAAAATGCTCCTCCAGCCAGATTCATTTGGAGTCCTGAGAGGGGTGCGGGGAGATGGGCCCAGGAAGATGACCTAAAATCCAGCATCATCGCCCAGGAGGACCCAGTGGAAATCCCCCTCACCCCTCTAGAGAGAGAGGGAGATATGTAAGCGCCTTTCTTCATCTCCATCTCTGGGTGTGGGCACCAGGGCTGAACCAAGATGCCTGGACACCCAGACTGGCTGGTTGCATCAGGCTGGGGATGGAGCTCCACCACGGAGAACGTACTTTGGAGGTCCTGGGTTCGATCCCCTGTGCCACAACAAATTAAGAAAACACAACAAAAACCCTGGCTCCTTACCAGGTTTATGATCCTGAGCAAATTACTGGAGCTCTGTGCCTCCGTTTTCTCATTTGTGAAACGCCCACTGTAAATAGCACCTATTTTGTAGGGTCCTGATGAAGATGACCTCGTCTGTGAACAGTAAGAACCCAGTAAGTCCTTGTGAAAATCAATGCATTTTCTTTGTGGTAATGTACCTTTAATGCTTAACCCTTGTAAAATAATGATAATGACTATTTCTTCTTTCTGTTGCTAGTTCACGGCTATTCTAGCACCACCCCTGTGGACTGCTACCCATTTAGGGCTGCAGCCTGGCCTGGGTTTGAGGCCCTGACCACTTTGCAAATCAGGATCTGATGGCCTCTCCCTGTCTGGCCTCTCTCAGGCCCGTAGGGAGCCCCTGGGTCCTGCCTGCTCAGCAGCCTAGCGCTCAGGGAGACAGAAACCAAATCCTTCCCAATGATGCTGGAAAATTAGTTTAGCAGCAGCTGCTGGTGACTCAGAGGCCACAGACCCAGTAGGGCTCCTGGGCTCTGGGGTTTGAGCAAGATTGATGTTGTCTGAATGTAAAGCAGGGTGAGAGTCTGGGGGGGTGGGGGTTGGGGTGGGGGAGGCAGGGAAGGAAAGGCTTCTGTTAGCTTCTTGTTCTCCTAGGTGAGCTGAATTTTCAGGGTTGCCTCCTGTGCTGGTCACAATAGCAGAGAAACCAGAGGGCAAGAGGAGCAGAAGGAGAAGGAGAAGGGGAGGGGTGAGGGGAGAAGGGGTGATTGTGTATGAGCAGAGGGAAGAGCTGGCAGCTGCTCGAACTTAAGGTGTGACCCCAGGCAAGTAGCTTAACTTCTCTGTGCCCCCATAACCTTGTAGCCAAATGGATCAATAATAGCAACTGGGGTCAATGTGAAGGTGAGAAACTGACTGTCAATAGCACCACACCCAGAATGTGTTAAGTGCTCAGGTCTCAACTGGCCTGGGAGGCGGCCTCAAGGAAGAAGACACTTTTTTTGGTAAACCTGAGGGTCCAGGTTCAGTCCCCTGCACTGCAGATGGCCACACAGTGCTTTGGTGACTGTTTCTCACAGTCTCAAATAAACAAATATTTTAAAAGTTCAGTGCAGAGTTGTTTAGTGGCATGGGATAGGGACAGCACAGCTGAAGAGCACAGGACTTGTGTCAGGGTGATGCTCTGATTCTCTTGCTTGCTCATTAGTACATCTTTTTTTTTTTTTTTTTTTAAGTGGCATAGGGTTGGGAGAGATAGCTCTCTGGGTGGGGTGTCTGCATGGCCATGCACACAACCCAAGCCTGAGCCCCAGAGCCACATGGGATATGCTCTGACAACATAACACTCTTTGTGCTACGGTATCTCTCCCTCTCCCTCTCTTTACAAAAGGTGACCCAGAGCTGTGAAATCACACATGTACGAGGCTCCAATGTTGTCAAAACATTAATTAATTAAATGAAAAGAAAAATAAGTATGACTGGAATTCATAGGTGGCTGGGTGATTTGCACCCGGAAGGCTGAACATGTTACAATACTCAAAGACTTGAGTTCAAGCCCTCAGTCCCCGCCTGCAAGGGGGAAGCTTCAGAAGTGAAGTAGTACTGTATCTCTCTCTCCTTTCCCCTCAATTTCTATCACTATCCAATAAGTAAATAAATAAACTTTTTTAAATACTGGAATTAATTAACTCCTATTCCTTTTCCCAGTATCATCCTCACCCTGGGCCCTACAAAATGAATCTGAGGGCCTAGGTGGTGGCACACCTGCTTGAATACACACATTATAATGCACAAGGACGGGGAGGGGGGCCCAGGTGTGGTGCACCTGGTAAAGCGCACACACTACAATGCACGAGGACCTTGGTTCAAGCCCCCGGTGCCTACCTGCAGGGGGAAAATTTCATGAGAGGTGAACAGTGCTACAAGTGTCTCTTTCTCTCTGTCTACCTCTTCCCTCTCAATTTCTCTGTCTCTATCCAAAATAAGTAAGTAAATAAAGAATCTAAAAGCAAATACTTATTAAAATCCTGGAGAAGGAAAGGGCTGAGAGGTGCGGGTGTGTGCAGCAAAGGTGGGCGTGAGGAACAACATCATTGCAAGACTGGCCAGCTCCTCATGGGGCACGAGCGCTTCCACACTACGATCATCATCTCTGGCATTATGCTATTCCACTGCAGAATACTGTGCCCCAGTATGGTTCCGTAGCCCCCATGCCCACTTGGTCGATTCCAAATTATATTCCTCCATGAGGATAATTTCTGGAACCATCCGTTCCACCCCGGTTCCATGGCTGCCAGTTCTTAGCAACATCGCCCCGCCAGATATTTGTCGGGATGCGGCATCATCTAAGTTCATTTCCCACATCTATGCTCTACCGGACCTGCCAATATACGCGGATATCTTCACCCACCCTGTCCAACGCTTGACGTCTCGTCACCCAATCTGGTCCCCTACGCCTACACTGAACTTCTCTGTTCCAGTCTCTTGGAAACAGAGTTGGCAGTCAGCCGAGGTAAAGAATAAACACCTCATCACAGACCCCTGCAAGCGTCAACCCGGCTTTGACCTAGCACGTTATGATTGGGCCCTCCTCAATCGCTATCGAACAGGCCATGGCCGGTGCGCCACTATGTTCCATCGCTGGGGAGCCAGAG
Organism: Erinaceus europaeus; assembly: GCF_950295315.1. Lineage (NCBI taxonomy): Eukaryota > Metazoa > Chordata > Mammalia > Eulipotyphla > Erinaceidae > Erinaceus > Erinaceus europaeus. The sequence goes on along the minus strand of NC_080176.1, from coordinate 13,141,125 downwards.
ACGACCCGAACTGCCCCTGTGGCTCCAGACAGACTATGACCCACATAGTCAACGACTGCCACCTCTCCAGATTCAAAGGAGGTCTCGAAACTTTACATCAGGCTCAACCTGATGCTGTTGACTGGCTACGGAAGAAGGGCAAACGCTAGAAGAAGAAGCATGAGCTGGACACACACACACACACACACACACACACACACACACACACCCCTACAGGGACATAAACCCAGAGATCCAGGTGCTATTGGACCACCTTGTGGAGATTAAGGGGCTGAGTATTCCAGTATCCCCCACCCTCCCACCCCTACACTCCCAGTCACTGCAACAACGTGGAAGAGACTCTGTGGGCTTAAAAAGCCTCTGCAGAATCAGAATGTCCCTAAAGGCCGAGTTCTGGCGACAGAGGCGACTCATCCAACTAACCAATCTCATCTCAGCACGGTGAAGGGAACAGATTCCTCTCCTGCTGCAGAGAGACTTCGGCAGGAAGTGGGAGGGGCATTTTAAAGAAAGGAAAACCAGGCCCCTCCCACCCCCACCCCTTTATTCACTCTCTGCCCTTCTCCCTTCACTGAATCTTAGTTGCAATCATAGCATGGCTCATCAACATCTGGGAGGATGCTGAAAATGTCAGATCCCTTCAACACATCTCACTTTTTATCTTCATAGCAATTTAGCACGTAGTGCGGGGTTGTCACATGCTAATAGTGTCGGGATAATATTTATGATAATATCATCAGATGAGAATACTTACAATATTATTACTTAATGATTGGCAAAATTCCCGGCGCTGTGCTGAGTGCTTTTTTTTTTACTTAATCTGCACGACAATGCCACGAGGTGTACACTAACACTGCCGTATACCTGCACAAGTAGAGCAGAGTGGTTAAGTTGTACCGCTATTGAGCAGAGAAGCCCAGAGGTGACTCTTCTCTCTGTCCCCTCCATCCATTTCCTATCCTCTGCTCTGCTCTCCTTTGGGAGGCCCACCTCTACCACCTGACCCACTCACCTTTTGGTTCCCACTTGGGTTCAGCCAGGGGAGGGGCTGGCGAGAAGGAGGAGGGAGCTCTCACCCCTCCTGCTCTCCCAGGCTGCAGTCCTGTGTCCCGCTTGGTGATGATTATGACAAGTGTTCCTCCCCCCTCCCTACTCTCCTATAGTTTCCTAGGCCCTTTTCCTGTCCCAAGTAGGGTGGTCCAGCCCCCTCTCCCCACCGCACTAATGGCACCACCCCACACTGACTCACCTTGACACACACAGTCCAGGCGGCGGGTGAGAGAGCTTGGCTGGCAGAGCACAGGACTTGCGTGCATGAAGTCTCAGGTTCCATCCCTGCCTTGTGCATGCCAAAGCTGAGCAGTGATCTGGTCTCTCATAAAAATGAACGTGTGTGTGTGTGTGTTTACATTTTAAAGCCAAAAACAGCTCAGCAAGTGTCATCAGATTCCTGCTGGGGCCTTGGCCAGACACCAGGCTATCAATCCCAGAGCCTGAACCCTCGGCCACCTCCTTCCATTGCCTCAGCCCCCAGAGAAGACTTTAAAGAGGTGATGGTTTGCCGGAGTGCTGGCCCTGGTCTGCACACACAGGTGCTCTTCAGATGGTCTGCACAGGGCGGCATGGCCACGGGGACCGCCACAGGTGAAGCTCATATGATTAATGAGTTCCTGCGTCTAACCCACAGGTGTTAACAGTTGGCAGGGAGAATGGGAACCCTGGCCCTGTTCCATTTCCACACTCCAGTGAGAGAGTAACAAAGACAAGTCTGAATGGCAAGGTTCTACTTTGCTTATTCTCTCTCATAAAAATGGAAGTAGGGGGAGTCGGGCGGTAGCGCAGCAGGTTAAGTGCACATGGCGCAAAGCACAAGTACCGGTGTAAGAATCCCAGTTCGAGCCTCCAGCTCCCTACCTGTAGGGGAGTTGCTTCACAGGCGGTGAAGCAGGTTGTAGGTGTCTGTCTTTCTCTCCCCCTCTCTGTCTTCCCCTCCTCTCTCCATTTCTCTGTCCTATCCAACAATGACATCAATAACAACAACAATAATAACTACAACAATAAAACAACAAGGGTGACAAAAGGGAATAAATAAATTAAAAAGAAAGAAAAAAAGAAAGCCTTTAAAAAATGGAAGTAGGAAGCACAGGTGCCACGAAGCACAAGGACCAGTGTAAGGATCCCGGCTCAAACCCCCGGCTCCCCACCTGCAGGGGAGTCGCTTCACAGGCGGTGAAGCAGGTCTGCAGGTGTCTATTTTTCTCTCCCCCTCTCTGTCTTCCCTTCCTCTCTCCATTTCTTTCTGTCCTATCCAATAACAATGGAATCAATGACAACAATAGCAGTAATAATAACAACAAGAGCAACAAGGGCAACAAAAATGGGGAAAAAATAGCCTCCAGGAGCAGTGGATTCGCAGTGCTGGCACCGAGTCCCAGCAATAACCCCGAAGGCAATATATATAACACATATATACAGCTCAGGGGGATGGATGTGCAATATCACAGAGTGGTCTCCCCAGTTCAGTTTTTTTCCAGCCTATATACCAAGCGAGAGACACCAAAGCACTGTTCCACCACCTCTGAATCTTCCCCAGCGACATCCCTGGAGCTCCCAGGGGGTGCCTGGGCTCAAACCCAGGACTGTGTGCACAGAATCTTAAATCAGAGAGCTCTGCATTCCAGCAATAACTTCACTTTGGCATCTTGAGTGCTTAGGATTGTGCCTGGTAAATAAGAACTGGAGAAATTCTTTAATGTCCTTTATAAAGTTGATTTCATTTGTTTCACGTTGCCCACACATACATTCAGCTTGGAGATTTATTCCAGCATTCTTCCTGTGAAATGCATATGGTGGAAGTGTGTGCTAGTTGTTGTTTCTCCTATCCTCTTTGAGCCAACTTGCTATCCTTTTGGCTCCTTTTTTTTTTTTTTTAATGAATTAAGCATATCTTTCTTTTAAAAGATTTATTACCATAGTACTTCTCAGTTCTGGTTTATGGTGGTACCAGGGGTTGAACTTGGGGACCATGGAACCTTAGGCATGAAAGTCCTTTGCAATAACCATTATGCTATCTCTCTGGCCCAAGATTTATTTATCTAATAACAGAGATGGGAGAAGTAGGGCATCACTCTGTAGCTCTGTGTTCTACCGTTGACCCATCTCCCTTGCTTCCTAAGTACATTTTTGACTTCTGCTCCCCATTGATTTCCAGTTCTTCTTGAGACTTTTACCACTGAAAAAACCCAAGCAGTCAATGCCTTCTGAATATGGAACACTTTGGCCTTTTCTTCTGTTACTTTGGCTGCACCACGTGCTTTATGTGGTATTTTCTGGAAATAAAGACAGGCCTGGCCTTACGAGGAATACTGATGCCCACAATTCCACCCTATTTTTTTTTTTGCTACAACATTCTCCTCCATGAGACCAGTGGCTGAAGCTGGCAGTGGGGCTGAACTGTGTGGATAAAGAGTTCATGGCACTAGCAGTGGCAATGTAGAAAGGGGACACCAGTGAATGCCCAGCTGCCAGGGCTCCTGGAGAGGATGGCAGGGTATGTGGAGCTGATAGAGGCAGGTTAGGGAGGTGAAGGCCCTGGGGAAGGGCTTTTTGAGCGGGTTGTTCACATGCTGTTCAGGAGAAAAACAACTGTAATGGGATGGACTACCTATGCCCCTATGCTAGCTTGGAATCAACAGTCACCACTGACTGACCATAGGGACCAATAGCAGAAGGGTAGAAGCTGCTCCCAGGTATGGTCGCTAACAGCTTATAAAAAGCACGTGGCGCTGGGAAGCCAGCATCACTGTCTGTCATGTCCTGCATGTCTGTGCATCTCTCCTGCTTTCTTCCATTTCTTTGTGTTAACTTCCGAGGCAGACTCAAAGCACACTGGGGCTTCTCGAAGAGCTCAGACTCCATCAGATTTTGGGATCTGCTTTCTCTGGTGTCCCATCAGGGCTTCTCCAATAGGATAACGGGAACCGCTTCCCCTACAACAGAGCCTCCAAGGGCTCCTGCTGGGCCTCTCCACAGACCTCCTCTGCATCCTGCTCACTATGCAGCTGGGAGCCCCGCCCCTGCAGGCCCACCCTGTCATTAACACGGGCCAGTGCTCGCTGGAAGGCTGGGAGCTGGCAACCAGCATCACTGCTGGAGTCTCTCTATTGTAAGAAGATCAGCAAGGCTCCAGTGGGCGTGAGGGAAAGTATAAATTCCTGTAGAGGGAAGCTCTGGGCACACCTGGTGGTTGTCAGGTTCAGTGGGGGCAACTGTTAATTAAATCGCCCCTGGGCTGTGGGCTGTGGGCATTTCCTAATGGAAATGCAGGGAAAATCTGGCCTCCCTCCTCCCAATTTAAGAGGCTCAAAATAATTATATGGGGGAAAGGTCTCATCTTTAGTGGCAATCAAACACATATTAATTGAAGCCTGATGGACTCATGTGGAGGAAAAATCCCTGGCAGAGAAAAAAAAAGGGGGTAAATAAATAAATAAAGCTAAAATTACCTCGGGATGATTCCTTCATCCTCTGAGATCCTCAATTTGACTACCTGTATGTGTATCTTTTAAGAGCTTAATCTTTTTTAGAGCTTAATAATTTTTTTTTTGAAATTTGGCAAGAGTCTATGACACTTCAAACATTTTAATACATTTTAAAATTATGTTTATTTATTGGATAGAGACAGCCAGAAACTGAGAGGGAAGGGGGAGATAGAGAGGGAGTGAGACAGAGAGACACCTGCAGCCCTGCTTCACCACTTGCAAAGCTTTCCCCCTGCAGGTGGGGACTGGGGGCTCGAACCTGAGTCCTTGTGCACTGTAACCAGTGCACTCAACCAGGTGTGCCACCACCCAGCCCCCATTTAAATACATTTAAGACTAAAGTAATTGTGACATGGTAGAAGGAAATCCATATTTACAGATACTTATGTCCATAGGAATATGAAGTATGATGGGGGGGGTGGAGATTTTGGATCTATAAGTCATAATATTTTATGAATTTTTCTGTAACTCATCCAACAGTATGCCTTTATTGATGCTACATCTTCCCAGAGCCACAGAGATGGAAGATGTTCATGTTAAGAACACTCTTGAGAGGCTTGTTATGTAATAGCCTGGGAACTTACTCATTTCTTTTTATTCTTTTTTTCTTATTTATTTTATTTATTTATTTATTTTTATTTATTTTTCTTATTATTTTTTTTTAGCACTGCTTGGCTCTGGCTTCTTTTATTTATATTATATTTATTTATTTAAACTTTTTTTTTTCTTATACTTTTTTTTAGCACTGCTCGGCTCTGGCTTCTGGTGGTACAGGAGATTGAACCTGGAACTTCAGAGTCTCAGGCATTAGAGTTTGTTTGCAAAACCATTATTAGGCTATCTCCCTCATTTCTGTGGAATCTCTGTCTTTTGGTCTTAGGGATGTAATCCATGAGTAATGGTTGCTATTACTGGGGATAATCTTGAACTATGCTTAAAAAACATGGGTAAATCAAGCAGTCATTCTCATTTAATGATGGCTATTAGACACCTTGGAACACATCTCGCAACTGGCCTCTCCATGCTTCCTTAATTCCATCTGGTTGGAAAGAGAAAAACCTTTCTTCCTGCCAAGAAACTGAATAGTGCTTCCTTTCATAATGACTGCTGATCATTCTGATTTGGATCCTCCTCTGTATAGAAAAAGAAAGCATGAATGGGGGGGGGGGGTTTCCCAGTGGTCCATCCTAGCTGCTAGGGACTGGGGGCTTGAACCTGGGTCCTTGAGTATGGTAACACATGAACTTAACCAGGTGTGCCATCACTCAGACTATATATATATATATATATATATATATATATATACACACACACACACACATATGCACGCATACACACACACATATATATATATCCAGAGAACTGCTCAGCTTTAGCTTATCATGGTGCAGGTAGTTGAACCTCGGATCACCAAACTTCAGGCATGAAAATCTTCTTGCATAACCATTATGCTCATTGCTTGCCCTCCCTGGTTATTTTTTGCATCCTTAAAGGGAGACACTGCCATGGAGACAAAGCAGGGAGATAAATGTCTTTGGGGATATCACTTAAGGCTTCTGGATCAAGCTGAGCCTGAAGCTAAAACCACTGGACCTTTCAGATCTATGATTAAATACAACTCCCTTTGTGTTGAAAGCAGTGAGGGTTGGCCTAAATTTTGTGTTTACCTACTGGCTGACCCAAGGTCTACCAGGAGGAGTGAGAAGAGGGTGGATGTACTCAGGGGAGACTAAATGTGAAGATGGGGACCAAAGGTGATGGCAGATTGCTGGTGAAGAGGGGCTCTCGTGCACGTTAGGCAGGAGTGAATACTTTCGGGGTAAGTGGGGAAACAGCATACTGATGATGCAGATACTCTCATGCCTGAGGCTGCAAACTCCCCAGTTCAATTCTCCAGCACCACCAGAGCTGAGCATTTGGTGAAAATAAATAAATAAATTTATCTAATAAGAAAGGAATGGGGACTTTGTAGTGGCTCTGATTACACTGTAGGAGAGTGTTTTTGAGTCCTCTGAAGTAGGATTGTGTTAAATAAAATAAATATTTTATTTATTTAGATTAATTTATTTATTAGGAAGAGGGCAAGCAGAACATTACCCAGTTTTCTGGGACTGAACCTGGGACCTCTGGAGTCTCTAGCATGTAAGTCCTGTACTCTAACACTGTGATATCTCGCTGGTCCACAGGTGTACAGATTTTTTTTAAAAAAATTATTTATTTTTCTCTTTTGTTGCCCTTGTTGTTTTTCATTGCTGTTGTAGTTATTATTGTCATTGTTATTGATGTTGTTGTTGTTAGACAGAACAGAGAGAAATGGAGAGAGGAGGGGAAGACAGAGAGGGGGAGAGAAAGACAGACACCTACAGACCTGCTTCACCACCTTTGAAGCGACCCCTTTGCAGGTGGGGAGTCGGGGTTCAAACCGGGATCCTTACGCCGGTCCTCGTGCTTTGAGCCACTTGCGCTTAACGTGCTGCGCTACCGTCCGACTCCCTGGTGTACAGATTTTATTAGAGGAAAGAAAACTGGGAGGGAGCCAGGGAAAACTTGTAGAGATATCAGACTTGTGATGCTAATGTCATATTCAGAAAAGAAGGGGGGGACATCTGAGACTGTCCTATAAGCTGAAAAAGGTTTAGTAAGATCGCTGGAATATTCTGGAACCAAAGTCCCCCAGCCAAGGGGTTCCTATGTCTTCTAGGAACACAATTGCTTCAGGACCCCTTGCCACTCAGCCTTTTTTCTTTATTTGGAGGGTTTGATGGTTTACAGTCAACAATAAAATACACTAGTTTGTACATGTGTAACATTTCTCAGCTTCCCATACAAATTACCCCCTCTAGGTCCTCCTCTGCCATCATGTTCCAAGACCTGAACCATTCCCTCCACCCCAGAGTCTTTTACTTTGGTGCAATACAGTAAGCCATTCAGGCTTTGCCTGGACACACTCTGGGGGAGGTAAGGCCTTCAACAAAAGCAGTGATGGATTTCACCCACGAAAGCAGGGACCCTCACCAACTGTGTTCCTGGTGGCTGAAGGCCTTAGAGGTTTATTCTCCTTATTCATCACAATATACATGCCTGCGAAGAGCCACTCAAGAAGTCTAGTCATAGTTCTGGCTGGTGAGGTTATAGGATACACACACACATCCTTTTCTATATTTGCTTTTGTAACTATATATAATGAAAACAATCCTGCCTTTTTCCTAAAGTATCTGAATATATACTTTGAAATAATAATTCCACCTCTGGGAATAAATCCCTAAGAAGATAACTGTACTTCTATTAAGAGATGTTTATCACTGTGTATTTGTAATAGTGAAGAATTCGATGTGACATGGAGTAGGAGAATGTGAGAATGCCACAATAGGATGGCTAAATATGTTTTGACACATACACAATGAAGCCGATGTTTCCTTTATAATTAAATGTATGAATGATATACATTTATTGTGATGAGCATCAGCCTGTCTACCTATCATCTAGATCTTTCTAAAAGTATCTGGCATTTCTAGTCATCAAGCCATCTTCCCATGCATCCATAAATTATCTATTACTTCTGATGTATCACCTAGCAGCTATTCTCTCCTCTCTCACATTATTTTCAGACTTGGTTGCCTGGCTTCCCTGCCTACGACATCTCACAGCAACAATCCAGAAAAGATCAGGGGTTCTGTGGGCTGTTGGAGGCTGGCATGGTGACACCCAGACATGATGACAGGAGACAAAAAAAAAAAAAAAAAGAAAAAAAATACCTGAAGTGCATGCAGTCCACATGGCCTTGAGTCATCAAGTAATAGCCAAGTCCTGAGAATGATCTGTTTAAGGAAGCAGGGCAATGTCTAGCATGGTTTGGAAAGATTACCACCCCAGCAGAAAAGAAGAGACTTCCCTGCGACTCAGGAATGAACATTAGCTTTCTGGGAAGGGCCCTTGTGCTGAGCTCCTCACACCCCAAAGCTGCCTGATAGATCACATTAGAGCTGGAAGGGGCCATGCTTTCTATTTTACAGTGCAGAAAACTGAAACTCAGAGAAACTCAGAGTTAAGCCACCCTGATGAGGCCACGTGGTGAGTGGCAGCGGTAGCATTTAAACCCATCTCTTAATTTTTTTTTTATGTTGGTCCAGGACTTTGTCATCATGCTAACACTGTTTAGTGGCCATTGTTGGGCCCAGATTTCTTACTCCTTTATGGGGAGGGGGGGAGAAAGGGAGGGCACTCCAGCACTACTCCACCATCTGTGGAGTTCTCCTGATGTCATTATGATGTTCCCATATGATGCTAGAGATCAAACCCAGGGCGTCATGTATGCTAAGGGGCACATTCTACCTGCTGAGAATGGCCTTGGCTTTTCACATCTTTTTTTTTAAATTAAAATCTTTATTTTCTTTATTTGATAGTGACGGCCAGAAATCGAGAAGGAAGGAGGAGATAGAGAGGGAGAGAGACACCTGCAGCCCTGCTTCACCACTCGCAAAGCTCTCCCCTGCAGGTGGGGACCGAGGGCTCGAGTCTGAGTCCTTGTGCACTGTAATGTGTGCATTACACTACCACTCGGTCCCCACTTTTCACATCTCTTATGTGAAACATATAAAAACATCAATAAAGTCTATGTATACATTCTCTCCTCTTTCTCTGTCTTTTCAGTTTAACTCATAGGCCTCACCAAAGGAGATTTGGGGAGAGTCTTTCCTGCCCTATCCCCTAAACTCCCAGGGTATTCAGCTTTCTCAAAAATGTCTTTGACCTAATTCCTCTCTACTAGAGGGTCAGAGGGGGACAGGGCAGCATTTGAAAAAGAAGGAATTATTGTGATTCTCAAACATGAGGTCCTGAGTTCAATCCCCGGCAGCACATGTGCCAATCTGGTTCTTTCTCTCTCCTCCTATCTTTCTCATTAATAAATAAATAAAATCTTTTCAAAAAAGAATTATTTTCAAAAGAGGGAGAGATCAAAGCAGAGGCTCCCTCTTACATAAGTTGTGTTGTTGATCAAACTTAGTGCCTTACATGTGCAAATCTGATACCCTGCCCACTGAGGTAATGCATTCTCTTTCTTTTTATAAATTTTTAAATTAATTAATTAATTAATTGCCTCCAGGGTTATTGCTGGGGATCAGTGCCGCCACTACAAATCTGCTGCTTCTGGAGGCTATTTTTTTCCTTTTGTTGCCTTTGTTGTTTATCGTTGTTATCATTATTGTTGTTATTGTTGTATAGAACAGAGAGAGAAATGGAGAGGAGGGGAAGACAGAGAGGGGGAGAGAAGACAGACACCTTCAGACCTGCTTCACTGCTTGTGAAGCCACCCCCCTCACAGGTGGGGAGCTGAGGGCTCGAACTGGGATCCTTATGCCGGTCATTGTGCACCATGTGTGTTTAACCCACTGAGCTACCGCTGGGTCCCCTCTTTCTTTTTTTACTAGAGCAATGCTCAGCTCTGGCTTATGCTGGTACTTAACCTGGGACTTTGGAGCCTCGGGCATGAGAGTCTCTTTGCATAACCTTTTATGGTCTTTCCCCTGCCCTGGGGATAGCATTCTTAATAATGGAAGAGGACAGTCTTCCTTTCTCTCTCTCTCTCTATCTCTCTCTCTTTCTTTCTCTCTCTCTCTCACCAGAGCACTGCTTAGCTCTGGCTTATGGTGATACAGGGGACTGAACCTGGGACCTTGGAACCTCAGGCATGACTGTCTCTTTACAAAACCATTATGTTATCTACCCCCACCCCAGCCTTCCTTTCTCTACAAGCTGTCTCGCAGAACTCAGCTCACTTGACCTTGGAGGACGACCTCACCATCCCTTCTGGCTCCCTGGGGAAAGAAGGTGGTTTTGAGGTCACTTGCTCTCCACTAGGTCATAGCCCCTCTCCAGCTCCTCCCACTCCTGCAGCAGATTGCACTGGGCTGGCTCTGCAGCCCTTATGTAAGCCCTGGGGGAAGAGAACTGGCCCCTTTTGTTCCTTGCTCTGCTCCTAAAGAGGGTGATTAGTACCTGCAGTTTTCAATTGCCAGCCCCAGGGCTAATTTCAAAGTAACAGAAAATTCCCGTTTTAACCTCCTTTTCTGGTGGATGTTCTTATAAAATATGTGAAAAGCATGGTTTACCGGGAGTCAGGGGACTTGCCTTTGGTGTGTTGCATGCTCCCTCAGTCTTCTCCCTGGTTCCCATGGGGCTAGGCCTCAGGATTTTGTTCCTCTCCCCAACCCTACCCCCAAGCAGAAATAAAGATCAGACAAAGAGAAGAGGAATCCAGGCCTCTGGACTCCCTGTCCAGTGCTCTCTGGTCAAATGTTATTTTTTCTGCCTGGTATCCAGTCTTTTTTAACATTAAAAAAGAAAAAAAGAAAAGATTTATTGGAGCTGGAGAGAGAGCATAGTTCTTCTTCTAGCGTTTGCCCTTCTTCCGTAGCCAGTCAACAGCATCAGGTTGAGCCTGATGTAAAGTTTCGAGACCTCCTTTGAATCTGGAGAGGTGGCAGTCGTTGACCATGTGGGTCATAGTCTGTCTGGAGCCGCAGGGGCAGTTCGGGTCGTCTCTGGCTCCCCAGCGATGGAACATAGCGGCGCACCGGCCATGGCCTGTTCGATAGCGATTGAGGAGGGCCCAATCATAACGTGCTAGGTCAAAGCCGGGTTGATGCTTGCAGGGGTCTGTGATGAGGTGTTTGTTCTTTACGTCAGCTGACTGCCAGCTCTGTTTCCAAGAGACTGGAACAGAGAAGTTCAGTGTAGGCGTAGGGGACCAGATTGGGTGACGAGACGTCAAGCGTTGAACAGGGTGGGCGAAGATATCCGTGTATATTGGCAGGTCCGGTCGAGCGTAGACGTGGGAAATGAACTTAGATGATGCCGCATCCCGACGAATATCTGGCGGGGCGATGTTGCTAAGAACTGGCAGCCATGGAACCGGGGTGGAACGGATGGTTCCAGAAATTATCCTCATGGAGGAATATAATTTGGAATCGACCAAGTGGACATGGGGGCTACGGAACCATACTGGGGCACAGTATTCTGCAGTGGAATAGCATAATGCCAGAGATGATGATCGTAGTGTGGAAGCGCTCACGCCCGTTGAGGAGCTGGCCAGTCTTGCAATGATGTTATTCCTCGCGCCCACCTTTGCTGCAGTTTTTATGAGATGTTTGTGAAATGACAGAGTGCGATCGAGAGTAACGCCAAGATAGACTGGCTGGGCTTCATGCCGGATTCTCGTATCGCCAAGCTGCACAAGCTGCCAAGAGCATAGTGGTTCTGCAAAAAGCCTTTCATGCCTGAGACTCCAAAGTCCCAGGTTCAAATCCAGCACCATGATAAACCAGAGATGAACAATGCTCTGGTAATAAAATAAATAAATAAACTCTGGACTGCATGAGTCAGTACTGTGTGAGTCAGTACTGTGGTATCTCCAGGTTTCCATGGTAACAATTTTAAAGATTGAGATAATTTTAACCATTTGATAATGTACAATTTAGTGACTTCTGGTATAATCACAGTGCAGTACAATCATCCCACTAGCTAATTCCAAAGCATTTTATTACTCCCAGAAGAAACCATGTATTTATTCATCAGTAGTCACCCTCACTTCTTCTTCTAGCGTTTGCCCTTCTTCCATAGCCAGTCAACAGCGTCAGGTTGAGCCTGATGTAAAGTTTCGAGACCTCCTTTGAATCTGGAGAGGTGGCAGTCGTTGACTATGTTGGTCATAGTCTGTCTGTAGCCGGTCACCCTCACTCATCCATCACAACTGTAAATCTACTTCCTGTCTCCAGAGATCCATTGTTAAAATAGGCATTGCATATACAGGGTAGCATAACACACGAGGTCTTTTGAACTGGTAGCATCACACTTTCCAGGCTCTGTAGCAGGTATTATTACTTTCTTCCTTTTTAAAAAAATATTTATTTACTTATTCCCTTTTGTTGCCCTTGTTGTTTTATTGTTGTAGTTATTACTGATGTCATTGTTGTTGGATAGGACAGAGAGAAATGGAGAGAGGAGGGGAGGACAGAGAGGGAGAGAGAAAGACACCTGCAGATTAGCTTCACCGCTTGTGAAGCGACTCCCCTGCAGGTGGGGAGCCAGGGGATTGAACTGGGATCCTTACACCAGTCCTTGTGCTTACTTTCTTCCTTTTTCATGCTTGAGGGATATTCCACTGCTTGGTTAGGCCACACTTTGCTTATCCATGCATCCACTCATGGACAGTTAGGTGTTTCCCATTTGGCGTGGGGCTGAAAGGGGCAGGGGCTATATTGAATTGTGCTGCTGTGACCGTGTTGGAATACCAGCTTTCAATTCTCTTGGTATTGTAACTAGAAGTGAAATTGCTGGATCACGTTTCCATATACTACACTGAATTTCTTTTAGGATAGGAGAAAGCTCACTGCCCCAGCACCTGATGAGCTATCTCGTGGTCCTCTCTCAACATTTTGAGAAAGTATCAAACTGCTTTCTAGAATAACTTTACCAAAAAAATAAAAATAAAATAAAATAAAAAGGAGATTTATGACTGGTCCTGATGAAAGCCGAACGGTCCCCGAGAGGAGGGCAAAATAATTACAGGGCACAGAAGGGCCAGACTGATCATCTGATGCCTTATTCTACGCAGAGCTCAGCTTATATAGTGAAACAATAACAATGACTTTATTTCTCAGCTTAGACAGCAAAACATGTTAGCACAGTGTCCAAAGTTTAACTCAGTGAAGTAGTGAGGACACAAGAACTTTTGTTGCCTCTCCCTTCATCCAGCAACAGCCTGTACTCAAGGTCAAAATAACCTTTACTTGTCTGCCAATTATTTATTTATTTATTTATTTATTTATTTATTTATTCCCTCTTGTTGCCCTTGTTTTTTTTATTGTTGTAGTTGTTGTTATTGATGTCATCGTTGTTGAACAGGACAGAGAGAAATGGAGAGAGGAGGGGAAGACAGAAAGGGGGAGAGAAAGAGAGATACCTGCAGACCTACTTCACTGCCTGTGAAGCGACTCCCCTGCAGGTGGGGAGCTGGGGGCTCAAACTGGGATCCTTACACCCGCCAATTATTTCTATACAACCCATGTGAATGAGTCCAAAGGTCAGAGCAAAGTGTTCTTGGACCTTGTCCATCAGAACCATACAGATTCTTGTGGAAATAACCATACAGTATTCCCTGGACCTTACCTACCAGGACTATACAGGCTTCCTCTTAAGATGATCGTATGATGTTGCTCAGGCCAATGTCCCAGACAAATTTATTTATTTTATAAGTGACCAGAGGACTGCTCTTGAATATGTGGTGCCAGGAATGAAACTCAGGGCCTCATACATGCAAAGCCCACCGTCTACCTGCTGCACCCTATAATGATCCTGGGTCTATACGCCCAGAGAGATAAAGAATAGGAAAGCTTTCAAGGGAGAGAATGGGATGGTGGAAATTGTGTGGAATTTTTTTTTAAAGATTTTATTTTATTGTTTTTTTAATTTTTTATATTTATTTTTCCTTTTGTTGCCCTTGTTATTGTAGTTGTTGTTATTGATGTCATCATTGTTAGATAGGACAGAGAGAAATGGAGAGAGGAGGAGAAGACAGAGAGGGGGAGAGAAAGACACCTGCAGACCTGCTTCACTGCCTGTGAAGCGACTCCCCTGCAGTTATGGAGCCGGGGGCTTGAACTGGGATCCTTAGGCCGGTCTCTGAGCTTTGCCCACGTGCACTTAACCCGCTGTGCTACTGCCCAACTCCCAATTGTGTGGAACTGTACCCCTCTTATCCTATAGTCTTGCTGGTAATTTAATTTTATTTTTTATATTTTTTAACCCACCCCATATTTTTTATTTTATAAATCAGAAAATAAATAAAAATATTGCTTGGAACGCATCTACTATAAAGAATAGCCATGCCTCAGTGCCCACAGAGACCCTGGCCACTCTCTAAGATGCTGACTAAGTCTCTAGACTCTTCGCCTTCCATGGCACCTCCTCAACACTATGTTATCTCCCCAGCCCATTCACACATACCCTGTGTGAATGCAGTCTTTCTTCTTCAGTGCAGTTATGTTTGAACTGAACTATCCACACCTGTCAATATTCTGAGTTCATTGTACATTTCCACACTGTTTTAGGTAGCTCTTGAATTCTCCACTGTGACCCTTGGAGTTTATTTAATCAACCCTCTATATTTAGATAATGAGATTGTTTTCCCCCTTTAAAAAAACAATTATACACAGCACAGAGAAGAACTGCCTTGTGTGTATTTTAGCGTCCCTGTGTGTATTTTAGCGTTTCTGATGGCTTTCTGCCGAGACTTTTTAAAGGCTTTCATAGCATTTGCTAAATTGCCTCCTGGAAGTGATTCCTGAACTCCCTCCCCCAATGATGTCTGAGTACCCCATCACACAGTGCCCTTGTCAGCACTGAGTTTTAGCATTATTGGGCAATCTTTGCAAATTTTATAAGCAAAAAAAAAAGTATCTTGTTTCAGTTTGCAGTTCTGGGCTATCTGGTGGGGATGGACATCTTTTCTTGTGTTTATTGACAATCTATAACCAAGACTGTTTCTATCTTTAGCTGGTTGAACCACGGGGGGCGGGGGGACGAAGATTTATTCTTCATTCTGAAAAGGAACAAATGACAATGCCATGCTACAGACAATACAGGCCTCTCAGCTCTCAGCCCCACTTAAGAAGACCTCTTAGGAGTTACTTTTTCTGGAAACCACGATTTGAGATGATAGACTGGAGGAGGGCTGTGGGAGGGAGACCGTCCTTGAACCAGCTTGGTGGCTCATTCTAGAGGGTAGGCAGGAGGCCCTGGTGGAATCTCAGCATGGGGTCCAGAAGCTTTTTTTCCCTTCTCCCCACCCCAGCTCTGCACCAGGGGTGCTACCTGTGAGGGCTGACTAAGTTCAGGACTAACAATGGAGTGGACATTAAGTGCTTATGAGGTGTGATGCATATGCCTGGGACAGAGGTTCACAAAGCCTGAACTCAGCCTACTAGGAACTGACGTTACAGGAATTTAAAAAAATAAATATATGTTTGGAGTAGGGCACCAAAGTAAAAATGTCTGGATTGAGGGTGAGGGTGGATGTTTGGCTTCACTGGGGGTGGGGGATGGGGGAGGATGGGATGGGACACAGTCTTTTGGTGGTGGGAATGTTGTTTATATACAGTCCTATTAACTTGTAGTCATATAAATCACTATTTAATTAATATGAGAGGGGGAAAAATTGATTGAATGTCTCAAAATTTTTAATGAACAGACCATAGGTTGAGTCTCTGAAATGCTGACTCTCTTAAAAGCTTAGACCAGGGAGAACAGAAGCAACTGGTGGGTGACATTACTCTATAAGACACAGTTATATACAAATAATGTCAAAGGACATAAATTACAGTGATGATGTGTATGATACAGCAAATACTAACAAAGGGATTTTTAAAGTTAACCCAACGGCCAAATAATTTCATTACAGCAGTAACTATCTATTGCTTTCTTAAACCCTAAGACAGCAGGATCCTCCTGCTTCCTCTTTAGAGTCTATTATTTCCCCCAGTCCTGGAACCTCTAGGGTGGGGCTCACTTTCCTGCATGCCTCTCTCAATTCATATACCAAATGATATTGTATCTGCCGATCCCAACCTAATCAATGCAATGAGTACCACCTCAGCAGCTTCACTTCAGACCGCATCCAGAGATGTCAGGTGTGGAATGTCAACCCTTCAGCCTCATTATTCAGGTGAGACCTTTCTTCTCATAGGATTCTCTAATTCCATTCCAGGTGGTTCACTTCCTAAACAAAGTCCCAAAACCTAGATATAGACCAGGTCCCATGAGATAGGGCATATGTTCACATGTATCCGTAAGATAGGGCAAAATACATACCTGAAAGCAAAAGTACACAATAGTCTGCAGTGAGTCAGTATCAAGTTCATAATGAAATAGTGTCTACTTGGACTTAGATACCCTCCTCACCTACTTCCTATTATACTTCCCTCACTCACTCCAAAGCTAACCTTATCAAAGCAAGGACTGCAAAAGCTGAATAAGGGCAAGAGACTGGCATACTTTAATGATGACTCTTTAGTCACTATCAGGCCACCCTATCAGCTGGGGCCCTAGTCGGGGAGTCCTGAGATTCCCAAAAAGACATGATGGGCCTAGATCTCAAATAAATCCCTCTCTCCATTGTTACTGGTCATCTCTATCAGGAACAACACAATAGACCCCTTTGTGGGCCCCCATAGGACCTTGCCCTCAACTTGGATCAACAGTGGTAAGAAGAATGTTCTATCCTCTGAAGAGAGGATGGACAACATACTCTATGTTGCACGTGAGGAAGATGGGTCCTTAAATTGGGGCAGCTTGGAACATTCTTACTCATGACCACAGAATGTGAGCTCAGATCTAGAGGGAAGCAGAGGTCATTTAGGCTCTTAAGCTGAATATGGGCCCCTGATCAGATCAAATCGATGGGGTTTACAGTCAACAATATTTATACACCTTTCCCACATTTGGCAGCTACTCTCTTCCCTGATCCAGCTTTCTGGTCCTTTTTCCAGACAATAACTTGCATCCACCTGCATATCAGATTTCAGGCTCAGCAGAAAACAACAACAACAACAACAACAAAACCACACCAGAAACTAGTATAGTCATGGATTCTTTGGCACCTTTAGGCTCATGATTAGTCAACATTTTTTTGGCTCTATGTGTTCACTCTTTTTTCAGCCACAAGGTTCTGGATGCTACCATGATGCCAGCCAGACTTCCCTGCGCAGACAACCCCACCAATGTGTCGTGGAGACCCACTTCCCAGAATCCTGCCCCATTAGGGAACGTGAGAGACAGGTTGGGAGTTTGGATCAACCTGCCAATGCCAATGTTCAGCGGGGAAGCAATTACAGAAGTCAGACCTTTCACCTTGTACACCCCATAATGACCCTGGGTCCATGCTCCCAGAGGGATAAAGGTTAGGAAAGTTATCAGGGGAGGGGATTGGATACGGAGTTCTGGTGGTGGGAATTGTGTGGAGTTGTACCCTTCTTATCCTACAGTTTTTTTCAGTGTTTCTTTTTTATAAATAAAAATTAAAATATATATATATATATTTTTTTTGTTTGTTTGTTTTAACAAGAGAGATCAGAGAACTGATCAGCTCTGGCTTATAATCGTGTGGGGGATTGAACCTGGGACCTGGGAACCTCAAGTATGAAAGCCTTTTTGTATAACCATTATGTTGTCTCCTTCTTCACCTGTTTCTGGGGAAGCGGAGCTCCAGGACACACTGGTGGGCTCGTCTGTCCAAGGAAGTCTGGTTGGCATCATGCTGGCATCTGGAACCTGGTGGCTGAAAAGAGAGTTAACATACAAAGCCAAACAAATTGTTAAACAGTTTTTTTTTTTTTTTTAACAGTACAGCACTTACATTTTGGTCTTTTACTTACTTTTATCTATTTATGACTGAGGAGAAAGAGAGAGAGAGAGAATGAACAGTACAGCACTTACAGTGAGGGGATTAAAACAAGGCTGTGGCAAGTGTAAGTCTCGAGCTCTACCACTAAGCCATCTACCCAGCTCTAGAACAGCAGTTTGAACCCAGACCTCCTCTGATCTCAAATGTCTCTGATCTGAAAGTTCCAAGTGATGCCTGATGATGAGAAATCCACCAGATGAGAATGGTTAATCATCTCGGTATTCATTTTTTTTAAATCATTTTTTAAAAGATTTTACTTATTTATTTGTTAATGAGAAACATAGGAAGAGAGAGAAAGAGCCAGACATCACTCTGGTACATGTGCTGCCGGGGATTGAACTCAGGAACTCATGCTTGAGAGTCCGATGCCTTATCCACAGCGCCACCTCCCGGACCACGTAAATCATTTAAAAAATATATTTATTTATTCCTTTTTGTTGCCCTTGTTGTTTTATTGTTGTAGTTATTATTGTTGTTGATATTGATGTCATTGTTGTTGGATAGGACAGAGAGAAATGGAGAGAGGAGGGGAAGACAGAGAGGGAGAAGAGAAAGATAGACAATTGCGGACCTGCTTCACCACCTGTGAAGCGACCCCCCCTGCAGGTGGGGAGCCGAGGCTGGAATCAGGATCCTTATACCAGTCCTTGTGCTTCGCGCCCATAAGACTGTCAGCAGATTTCTCAGTGGAGACCCTAAAAGCAAGAAGGAGCTGACAGGATACATTCAAAGTTCTGGAAGAAAAAGGCCTCCATGCAAGAATACTTTATCCATCTGCATTATCAGTCAGGTTTGAAGGAGACACAAAGTGCTTTTCAGATAAGCAAGAGAATTCATTGCCTTCGCTTGGTTTTCTGGATGGTTCAGCACAGGGACTACTGTGAAGAGAAGCCTTCAGAATGTAGAGTCTCGGACCTAAGCCACATCTATTTGTAGGGTATCTTATTTTATCAAAGTCTCCCAACCAGCTCCAGGGGGGAGTCTGGGAAGTTTTGGCCTGCAGTTATCAAGCCAAAAAAAAAAAAAAAAAAAACTGGAGTCACTCATTCACTCATTCAACCCATCCACTCACTGAGGTGAGCTGGGCAAGGGGAAATGAATGAGTGAATGAGTGAATGAGGAGAGGAGGGAAGGTTGCTCCCAGGGGAGACTGTCCCCATTGTGGCAAACAAGTCCCTTAGGAGCCCCTCCACCCACTCTCTCTCCGAGATGTTTGTGTCCTCTCCTCCCCACTTCTGGGTCCTTTGATTTTCTTTTTTTCTTTTTTCCCCTCCACTGAGAACTGGTGGTTCTGGATGCCTGGGGTGAAACAGAGCAGAAAACATGGCTGTGACAGGTCACTGCTCAGTGAGTACCCTCTGTCCTGGGCCACACAAAAGCCTTTAATCTGGAGGTGCCTGGGGCACTTCATGGAGAGGCCTTAGCATGATAATGAGCTCTGTCCTGCCTGGGCTTCCACCCCCACCCCGTCCCTGGGGTTTTAGCAACTAAGATCAGAAGGATCCCAGAAGCCTTTGATTAGCCTAAACTCCAAACCAGACTTTGCTAATCTGTCTCTCTCTGGAGAAGGGATTTCTAGAACTTCATAGTTTAATAGTCAAGTAATGATCACATAATATATTTTCATCTTTTTAACATTTTTCTTTTCTTTTTAATTTCTTTTCTTCTTTTCTTTCTTTCTTTCTTTCTTTCTTTCTTTTTTTTTTTTTTACCAGAGCACTGTTCAGCTCTGGCTTATGGTGGTGCAAGGGATTGAACCTGAGACTTTGGAGCCTCAGTCATAAGAGTCTGTTTGCATAACCATTATGCTATCTACCCTCTGCCTTTTTTTTTTTTAAATTTTTTTAATTACCTTTATTTATTGGATAGAGACAGCCAGAAATCAAGAGGGAATGGGGTGATAGAGAGGGAGAGAGACAGAGACACCTGCAGCCCTGCTTCACCACTCATGAAGCTTTCCCCCTGCAGGTGGGGACCGGGGGCTTGAACTCGGGTCCTTGTGCATAGTAATACGTGCTCTCAACCAGGTGCGCCACCACCCAGCCCCTACCTTTTTTTTTTTTTTTTTTAATGAGAGAAAGGGAGGGAGAATGGAGCACTGCTCCGCCTCATGTGGTGCTAGGACAGAATCCAGGGCCTCATGAGGCTAGTTCTGTGCTCTGCCCATGGGGCCATCTCCCTGGCCCTGCTCACAATATAATAACCTGGGCCACACTCACTGAGCTTTTACCTGAGCCAGGTATTGGGCCAAGTGCTTTGTACATACCACATGTCTATGCACATTCCCAATTGACAGAGGAAGAAACCCAAGTCCAGAGAGGTTGAGCAACTTGCCCCAGATCACATAGCTCCCTCCCATGGCAGAGCTGAATTTCTGAAGCCAGGCTGTCTGACTCCATACCTCATCTAATGATTCTTGCTCCATTTACATAGTTCCTTTTATATCAATCTCCACGAACAGGTTCATTTTTCATTCTTTTATTCACTCAGTAAGTCCTGTTTGAGAACCACTTTGGTCCCAAGTAGTTGGCTACATGCTGGAGAGACTGGCAAAGGACAGAGGTAGCTTGTGACCTCATGGCACAAAAATAGAAAGATGTAAAGGAAAAAGATGTCCTTAACACAGAACTGGTGGCTGTGTGTTATACCAGCAAAAACTGTCAGCGAGCTGCCCCCATTGCCTTGGAGATGTGGTTTGCTTACCTCCTTTTTCTCCCTGGTTGAGGTAGTGCTCACCCTGTCTCCTAGGCACCCTGGCTGATCTTGACAGGCTATCAGCATTCTCTTCCACCATCGGGCAAGTAAGCACAACATATTGTCGCTGGGCATCTAGCCCAGGTTTAGAGATATAGGAGGCTTCTTGGAGGGGGTGATGCCTCCACTGATGCCCAGAGGATGAATAAAAGTCAGGGAAAGTGTGTTCCAGGTGGCAGGCACACTATGTGCAAAGGTCCTGAGGTGTGAGGGGGAAAATGGAGAATTGGAAGAACTGCAAATGATTCTGCCTGACTGTGAACTCCAGAGGTGGGGCTGGAGGTTGGAGTGAGGTTGGGGACTGGAATAGGGATGCACCAAGCAGCTTGTTGCTCTGAAAACCAAGAGACCAAAGTACAGGTCTTTTACTTCAAGGCTTGAAGAGCTTGGAGTTTGTTCAGAAGAGAACACGCCAGTGTTACCAGTGGAGTTTGGGGCTTATTTTCTCTCCTTTTGAAGGAATAAATTTTCACTTTCCCACTCAATCTGGCTGATGGCTTCTTTGGCCCCAATCCAGCCACCCACAGATAGACTACCCGGCCGCCTCCTGCCCAGATCAGCCTTGGGAGCCAGCCAGGAGAGGAGGTGGAGAGGTTCTGGGGGCCTTCTCCCACTGCTGGGGCCCAGATGTCCCCAGATGGGGGCTGGAGTAAGTGGGTGTCTCCCAGTGTCCAGGAGGGTGGCATCTCAGTCATCCTCCTCACCTGTGCTTCCAGCTGCCCCCCAGGTTCCAAAACCCCTTTCTGTTCATCCGCTTCCCAGTGAGTCTGGCTCCGCTGTGCAGAACTCATAGAGTGTCTGGGTCTCACAATCCAGAGAAAACAGCCCAGGAACTTTGTTTTTAGTGCACTGCCCCAGAATGCACCAGCCACTCTGCCACTAAGTAGCCTCCCCAGCCCAGCTTTCTCATTCTTTATTTAGAAAGAGGAGAGAATCACAGCACTACTCCACCCTCCATGGACTCTATCTGCAGAGTTGTCTCCTGGTCCCAAAGGGAACTTAACGAAAGATTGTGGTTGGAGAGTCACATTAGCTATACATTGTATTGCTTTTACTCAGTGTCCGATATATATATTTTTTACACTTGTTAATCCTTAAAATATGAGATCAAAGCCAAGTTTTAAGAAAAGTTTTTGGGCAAAGGATCAAGTTTGGTTGTACCTGTCCCCTCCGCCAAGTCTCTCAGCAGTGTCTAGAGAGCTTTTACCAAATTAATAGAGGGGTGTGACTGAGTCCAACAATTTGCATGATTTGCATATTCATGATCAGACTTGAGCGATGGGATGCATGATGGAGTAGCCCGTGTCCTTGCTCTGTTCTGCTATGCACCTAAAGGCTGGGACGATACAGAAGAAAAAGGAAAAGCAGGCCCTCTCTCAACAAGGAGGGCTTTGGGCTGTGCAGTACCACCTTCATGGCCTGCAAGGGCCAATCAGACCCCAGCATGCACACACGTACACTCACAGGTTCCCTTCTGGGTGGAAGTCACTATCACCTTCAGCACCTGCCCACTCAGGCTCCAACTGGGCTGTCCTGCTGGGTGGATGCTGACTTTGGCCTTGGAGCTTTGTGGGCCTCTGTTTCCACAGCTGTAATTGAGGAGGGTTAGGCTGAGTGGACTTGCAGAACCCTTCCTTCCAACTCTAACTCTGAGATCCCCAAGGCTGATGGGCCTCTTGAAGTCACCTCTACCCACTTCCCACCCACCCATCTGCGTGCAGAGGGGGGAAGAGTTGTGTGATAGGTGTTGGCAAGTTCCTCTCAACCAAGGAGGCTTCACAACAGAAACTTCCTTTTCAAAAATATGAACTTACTTATTCACGAGAGAGCAGCACTGTGGCATGTGTGGTCCCGAGGTTTGAACTTAAGACATCATGCTTGCAAGTCCTATGCCCTACCACTGCACCCCTCTGCCCCCAGGCCACCTTATGGCCTATTTTATCATAACAGCATCAACTGCAGTGGCAGAAGAGCTAATAATAACAGCTCTAATTAAAAAAAAAAATATATATATATAATTTATTCATTTTGTTAATTATCTTTATTGAGATAGTGTGATAGAGAAGGAGAGAGACACCTGCGGCACTGTTTATATAGGGCGATAGAGGGGGAGAGAGACAGAGAGACACCTGCGGCACTGCTTATATAGGGCGATAGAGGGGGAGAGAGACAGAGAGACACCTGCGGCACTGCTTATATAGGGCGATAGAGGGGGAGAGAGACAGAGAGACACCTGCGGCACTGCTTCACCACTTGCAAAGCTTTCCCCCTGCAGGCAGGGACCAGGGGCTCGAACCCAGGTCCTTGTGCATTGTAATACCTGCGCTCAACCAGGTGCTCCACCACCTAGCCCCCAACAACTCTAATTTTTAATAAATATTTTATTCACTTAATTTTAATGAGAAAGATACAGAGAAAGACACACACAGAGAAAGAGTGAGAGAAAGAGAGGGAGAGGGAGAGAGAGATGGAGAGAGATATCAGAACACTGCTCAGCTCTGGCTTATGGTGTTGCTGGGGATTGAACCTGGGGTCTCAGGGTGAGTCTTTTGAGAACCATTATGCCTTCTCCCCAGCCCACAACTCTAATGTTTAAAGTATTTGCCATGTTCTAAGCATTGCACCCACATGATCTCACTGAAAGTCCCCCAAGTGTTTGGTAGACACTATTACTACCCTAACTTTCCCACGAAAAAAACTTTATGCTCAGAGAAAGGTCTCATGAGCACAAGCTAGTGAAGGAGATAGAGCTCCTCTAGGGACTCCTGCTCTCACCTTGGCTCCAGACCCTTCCCACATGTGCTGGGCCAGCAAAGATTTTGGAAGAGACAGGGCAACCTTCAAGGGCTTTCTGTCCAAGTTCTTTCTTGTTTGTCCATTTCACAAATGAGAAAACTGAGGAAGCAAAGACTGGGACAGGCTCAAGTTTTATGCCTTTCTAAGTCACATACTGAAACCCTGACATTCAATGTAATGGTATTTGGAGTGGAGTCTTCGGAAGGTGAGACCCCATGATGGGGTCTCTACCCTTACGAGGTAGAGACTCACCATGTGAAGATGTGAGGATGACAGTCTTCTGTAAGCCACAAACCAAATTAGCCAGTACTTTGATCTTAGACTTTTTTTTTAAAGACTTTTAATATTTATTACCTTTTGTTGCCCTTGTTTTATTGTTGTAGTTATTATTGTTGTTGTTACTGATGTCGCCATTGTTGGATAGGACAGACAGAAATGGAGAGAGGAGGGGAAGACAGAGAGGGGGAGAGAAAGCAGACACCTGCAGATCTGCTTCACCGCCTGTGAAGTGACTCCCCTGCAGGTGGGGAGCTGGGGGCTCAAACTGAAATCCTTATGCCCATCCTTGTGCTTCGCGCCCGTACGCTTAACCCGCTTAACTTCCTGATATTAGGCTTCTCTCTCTCCTTCCTTCCCTATATTTCTTTTAATATTTTTATCTTTATTTAATTTGATAGGACAGAGAGATATTGAAAGGGAAGGGAGATAAAGAGGGAGAGAGAAAGAGAGAGATAAAGAGACATCTACAGCACTGCTTCTCTACTAGTGAAGCTTTCCTCCTGCAGGTGGAGGCCAGGGGCTTGAGGCCAGGAACACGTACATGGTAACGTGCACTTAACCAGGTGCACTGCCACCTGTTCCCTGATTTTAGACTTCTCTGCCTCTAGAGCTGGGAGGAACAAATCCCTGGTCTTGAAGTCATCCAGTGGGGTTACCAGAGCAAAGCCAGGGGGGACATTTTGAATTTCAAATGAACAACAACTAATTTTTAGCATCTGTAAGTTCCCTGCAATATTTGGGACCTATGTACATTCAGAATGATTTCTTGTTTATGTGAAATTCAAAATTACCAGGTATTTTATCTGGCAGTCCTATTACCCACTGCGGAAATTCAACCTAACAGAACAGTAGTAGCGCAATAACTTGAACTTGTGGGAATCTTCCATCAAGCATTTCATTATTTGTTTTACTTCAATGGGGATAAAAATAGAGTCTCTGCCATAGAGCTACAGTAAGATCCAAATCAATCCACATATGAAAAGTGTGTAAAACCACACCTGCCACATAGGAAGAGCTATGTGAATCTTAATGACTCCTACTGCTATTGTTATTATTATTATTATAGTTTTTGAACAATGTTTGGAAAGCACTGTTATGGTAGAGGAAATAGGCAGGACCCTCAGCCACAGGAGATTTCAGAATTCTTCCTTCCCAGGTAACCCACCTTGGAGTCAGTATTCCAGCCTCCCCATTGCTTAAGAGAAGAAACAGAATTCATTAGAAACCCCAAGTTCTCCACATGAAACACTGGGAAGCCACCTCTAGGCCCTGGGAACAACTCACAACTGCAGAGATGCATGTTGCTGGGCCAGGCCTCCAGGGAGACCCCTGATGGGATAATTGTGACCTCCCCAGCCTGACCTGTATGTGTGGGGGGGTGGGGTGGGGGGTGTTTAAAGCTCCCTAAGAAAAAGGGGGGCACTAAGCCCGAACAACATACTCCACTTTCAGATCTCCCCAGGCCCTTCCCCCCTATGACTTCAACATCCCTGTATGGTGGGCTCAGAGAAGGCCTGAGGTCGCTGTTTCCCAGAGAAGACTGAGACCCAGAGAGGCTGAAATTTGTATTGGATGACGCAGCTTTTAAAAAATATATTTTATTTATTTATTGGATAAAGACAGAGAAAATCTGAAGAGGAAATAGAGGAATAAAGACACCTGCAACATTGCTTCACCACTCATGAAGCAGCTCCCCCCACCCCCAGCAAGTGGGGACCTTGGGTTTGAACTTAGGTCCTTGCACATTGTTACATGTTTGCTCTACTGGGTGCACTAACACCTGGCCCTAGATACACAGCTTTTCAGGTTTAAAAGGACTCTGGGTCTGACTGCCCATGAGGTGCAGGGAAGGTAGCTGGGCCCCAACCAAACTCCTCAGTGGGGCAGGTCAGCAGCCCAGGCCTCCCCCATAGAAGTGGCTATGGGGTATCCTCCCTACCCCTTGCCACCCCCACTCACCACCTCTCATCTGACCCTTGTGCTCACATGGGCTGATATTAATGTCTATTTGTGGAAAGATCTGTGCAGAGAGGATGGTCAGTGCCACAGCCCACAGCCTGCACCTCTGCATCCTGAGCCCTAAGAAAGCTACCTCTGGCCATAGTGCAGGAGAGAGGACCTTTAGGGACCTGGAGCCAGGGTTGCGCTAAAGAAATGCAGGACTAGAGGAAAAAAAAAACAGAAATGCAGGACTGGGTCCAGGTGGTGGTGCACCTGGTTGAGCACACCTGTTACAATGCACAAGGATGGGGCCAGGTGGTGGCGCACCTGGTTGAACGCACATGTTATAGTGCTCAAGAACCCAGGTTCGAGCCCCCGTCCCCACCTGCAGGGGGGGAAGCTTCATGAGTGGTGAAGCAGGGCTGCAGGTGTCTCTCTGTCTCTCTCCCTCTTTATCACTTCCTTCCCTCTGAATTTCTGACTGCCTCTATTCAACAAATAAAGATAACAAAAAAAAAAAAAACAATGCACAAGGATCCCCAATCCCCACCTGCAGGGGGAAAGCTTTGTAAGTGCTGACGCAGTGCTGTAGGTATCTCTCTATCTTCATCTCTATCTCCCCTTTCCCTCTTGATTTCTGACTGTCTCTATCCAATTAATAAATAAACAAATAAAGAGAAGAAGAAGAAGAAGAAAAAAAAGTACAGACCTAGGGGGCAGAGCCCAGCAGAAGACAGCTCAGAGGGGAGCATGGAAGCTGCTCCAAGGGCTCCCTTCAGAGAACTCAGAGAAACCTTGACTCCAGGCTTCCTCAACACTCTGAGGCCTGGAACGTGCGCTCGAGTATCAGTTTCCTTCTCTGTAAGGTGGGATAACTGAGCTCAGAGACCGAACCATCATAGGAAATATAGCTTCCTAGGTCCCTCAGCTGTTGAATGCAGAGGCCCCTGGGCCAGAGCCAACATACCCAGGATGACATTTGTTTGTCCCACACTGAATTTTTAAATAAAAAAGAATGTCAGGGCCAGCAAGAAAGCCCACCTGAATAGAGCACTGGCTTCACCTTGTGCATAACCGAGGTTCAAGCCAGGCCCCCACTGGGCTCTGTTTCTGTCTCTATCTGAAAATATCATCCTGGAGTGGGGAAGCTCCTGTGATGACAGACAAACAAAACAAACAAACAAACAAAACACTGCTGTCCTTTCAATATCTGATAAAATGGTAGGGGAGAGGGAGACATCACAGCACTGCTCCATTACTTGTTAAGTTCTTCTAGTACATGATGTTCCCATGAGGTGTAGGGGTCTTCAGCCCAGATCCAAACCTTACCATGGCAGCTATCTCTCACCGGCAGCATTCATTTCCTATATAAACCATATGCACACACCATTTATTGAATTCATTTTAAAGTATATATTTAGATTTTACTTATTTATTTTATTTATTATTGGATAGAGACAGAGAGAAATTGAGAGGCGAGGGGGAGATGGAGAGAGGGAGAGACATAGAGAAACGCATGAAGCCCTGCCTGACCACTCGTGAAGCTTTCCCCCTGTAGGTGGGGACCAGGGGCTTGAACCCAGGCTCTTGTGCACTGTAGTGTGTGCACTTAACTAGGTGTGCCACCACCTGGCCACTGGATAGAGAGGGAGAAAGGGAGATACCTGCAGCACTGTTTCACCATATGTGAAGCTTCCCTCCTGCAGGTGGGGACTGGTGGTTTTAATCGGGGTGCTTGTGCATTATAACATGTGTGATCAATCAGGCATGCCACTGCTTGGCCCCCACTTTTTCTTTCTTTCTTTCTGCCTCCAGGGTTACTGCTGGGGCTCGGTGCCTGCACTATGAATCCACTGGTCCTGGAGGCCATTTCTCCCATTTTGTTGCCCTTGTGTTGGATAGGACAGAGACAAATCAAGAGAGGAGGGGAAGACAGAGAGGGGGAGAGAAAGACACTTGCAGGCCTGCTTTATCACCTGTGAAGTGACACCCCTGCAGGCGGGGAGGCAGGGGCTCGAACCAGGATCCTTACACCAATCCTTGCACTCCGCACCATGTGCCATGTGCACTTAACCCACTGTGTTACCACTCAGCTCCACTTTTTATTGCTAAGTCAGAAAATTACTCATCTCTGACTTACGTTGGTGCTGGAGATTGAACCTGGGACCTCAGAGTCTCAGGCATGACAGTTATTTGCAGAACCACTAACTATCCTGTCTCCCCAGCTTCACACTACTCTTTACAAGCCCTAAATCTTAACCTGAGGATAAGAATTTGTTTTTCTCTTGAGCTATAAGTATGCTGTCTTCTCTGGTTGCCAGCACCTGAATACACCTCATATTTTCGCACCTTGTCTTTGAGTGGCAGGCAGTTTGGACCTTGGATCCAGCAGCAGATGGGAAATGGTGAGGCACAAGTGACTGGGAATCTTTTCAAGAACTGTAGGGTCCTTGGATTGGGTAGTGTGCCTCCTCAGAGGACTATGTTGATAGTCTTGGTATGTGATGACTGTAGGCTGCAGGCCTCTGTGAGTCTAGTTCATGTCCCCTCTCAGGAGGCAACCACCCAAATACTTTAGCATTAGCACTCTCCTAAAGGCTTGTGAGAAATGCAGATTCTCAGGTCCCACCTCTATGCCCCAGGTGCAGAATCTATAGTTTGACTCAGTCTCCAGGTATATCCCTTGTGGTTGTTCAAGTTACGAAGCATTCATATAGACAGGAGGTAGGCAATATTTTAATTTAATTTTTTTTTTACAAGATTTGTTATTTTATAGGAGAGAGACTAGAGCACTATTCAGCTCCACCATATGTGGTGCCTGATATCGAAACTAGGACCCTGACCTTCCACCTTCTGTACCCCACAATGACCTTGGGTCCACACTTCCAGAGGGATAAAGAATAGGAAAGCTATCAGGGGGAGGGGATGGGATATGGAGAGCTGATGGTGGGAATTGTGTGGAGTTGTACCCCTCTTAATATATGGTTTTGTTAATATCTCTCTCTCTTGCAATGCCATGCAACTTTATTTCAGGACAAAGGGTGGGAGCTCTAACTATTCACATTTCTAAATGTTTACAACCAATCCTCTCTGCACATGATAATATGATGGGAATAGAAACCAAGTAGTTGGAAATAGTTTGAATTCTTTTTTTTAATTTATAAAAAGGAAACATTGACAAAACCATTGAGGGGTACAACTTTGCATAATTCCCACCACCAGATCTCCATATCCCATCCCCTCCCCTGATAGCTTTCCTATTCTTTAACCCTCTGGGAGTATGGACCCAAGATCATTGTGGGATGCAGAAGGTGGAAGGTTTGGCTTCTGTAATTGCTTCCCCACTGAACATGGGCATTGACAGGTTGATCCATTAGTGTCTCCTTTTTAAAATAAAATTTAAAAAAAATTTTAAAAAGAAGTAAAAAAAAAAAAAGAAACTAGGACCCTAATTCTGTGCTCTACAGCCAAGCCTCCTCCTTGGCTGACAACTTAAAATGTTTGATGCTTCTTTTTATTTTAAAATTAATTTTATTTATTTCACCATATAGAGAGAGGGAGGGAGAGAGAAAACAAACCAGATCATCACTCTGGCATATGTGATGCTGAGGGTCTCTGAGCCTCATGCTTGTAAGTTCAACACTCTACTATCTCTCTGGCCACTAATTAAAATAATTAGTGTGTACAATATGATCCACATAAGCAGAAAATGATTACACAGTCAAATTAATTAACATCTCCTCAGTTGCTTACTCTCTTTTCCCGTGTGTGTGTGTGTGTGTGTGTGTGTGTGTGTGTGTGTGTGATCTGAAATCCACTCTACCAATTCTTTATTTTTTATTTATTTTTGCCTCCAGGTTATTGCTGGGCTCAGTGCCGGCACTACGAATAATCCACTGCTCCTGGTGACCATTTTTTTTCCCAACATTTTTTAAATTGGATTGGACAAAGAGAGAGATTGAAAAGGGAGGTGAACATAGAGAGGGAGAGAGAAAGATAGACACCTGCAAATCTGCTTCACCAGCTGGGGGGCTTGAACCAGGATCCCTGTGCAGGTCCTTGTGTTTTGTATTATGTGTGCTTAACCTGGTGCACCACTGCCAGCCTCAGCCCCCCCCCCCCTTTTGGGCATTATTTTTTTAGCTATGAGTTTTCAGCTTTTACCTAGAGGTCATCATTATCAAGTTATCTTTTTTTTTAATTTTCTTTTTGGTATTTATTTATTCCCTTTTGTTGCCCTTGTTTCATTGTTGTAGTTATTATTGTTGTTGTTACTGATGTCATTGTTGTTGGATAGGACAGAGAGAAATGGAGAGAGGAGGGGAAGACAGAGAAGGGGAGAGAAAGATAGACACCTGCAGACCTACTTCACCACCTGTGAAGTGACTCCCCTGCAGGTGGGCAGCCAGGGGCTTGAACCGAAATTCTTTAGCTGGTCCTTGCGCTTTGCGCCACCTGTGCTTAACCCGCAGCGCTACTGCCCGACTCCCATTGTCAAGTGGGAGTCGGGCAATGTGAACATGAAAGTGCCAATGTGAACATGAAAGAAGGCTGGTTTCCCATTTGTAGTGAAAGGGAGCCCATCTAGAAAAGAAAGGAATCCTTTTTCCTCTTCCAGCACCAATTTCCAGTTTTAATAAGGCCCCAAAGTACTGTTATGGCATCCCATGTCCCAGATATTTGAGCAGGGCTGGGTGGAGGACCCTGCTTCTATGAAATCCCAGGGGTTTCAGTGGAATTCAAGGGTCCTGGGGTCTAAGACATGAGCAGACTCAAGAATAGGCCTGGGAAAACAGACACAGCTCTAAAACTTCACACCATCTCCTACTCCATCCAGCTCCTTCCTTTGAACTCAGTCCCCACAGCCCAGAGAAGCTGTGTTAGGTGGTGCCTGTATTTCCTTTTCCACCTCCTAGCTGGAAGAGAGGAGGGGGAGGGAGGAGGAGGAGGAGGAGGAGGAGGAGGAGGAGGAGGAGGAGGAGGAGGAGGCTAATTAAAACTAGGAGGTAACCCACAACAGGGAACCTTGGACCCAGGTTTCCATGGAAACCATATCATTCCTTCACCTCACCACAGCTTTCCAACACTGTTCTAACACCTTTCCATCTTTTCTGTCTGCCTGTCCCTGAAGACCAGGACAGCTTTGACATCTCTCCTACTACTGTGCCCTCCAACCAGCCAGCAAAGATGGACTGACTAATGCATGGGAGGAGTAGCACCGTTGGAATGTGGAGACATGTAGGCAGGATCCTGGCTGCACCTCATGTCAAGTACAGGAGTAAGAATGGAACAACCCAGCACAGCACCTGCCACACCAGCTCCGTGTTCATCTGCTAGGGCTGCAGACTGGGGGGTACACACAGAGGAAACTCAGTCTCACAGTCTGTGCCTTACTCACAAAACCTGAGAACATAATAAATCTCATTGCTGTGAATGGTTGGAATGGTTTATTACATAGCAGTAGTAATCGAACCCACTCTCCCACCCTCCGAGAAGAAAAGAGAACTCGGATGCATGGCACAAATAAATAATCTTTAATTTCAATAATACCTCCCCATTCTACTAGACAGTATACTGTGGGAAAAGATACAGAAGCATGAGAGAGACAGAGAGAGGGAGAGAGGCAATATGAGAGAGAGATCTACTCTAAGCTATATCCTCAGCACAAAGAGAAACGACTTTGGTTTACACACAAACACAGAAAAGGATCTGAGTTGGACCAGGAAGGAGATCATTTTAGATGGAGGGTGAGTTGGGTGTGGTGGCCATTTTAATCCATGTGTCTGTCCTCTGCAGAGTTTCTGTGAGTCATAACCACCATGCTCCCGTCTGAAATATGTCACTTTTGCTCTACCATATCCTATTTATTTGACCTCCCCCCCATACACACTGCTGTTACTCTAGGTGGAGTTTTGACAGACAGAAAGACGCTGGGTGAAATCTTACGGAATGGAAGAGGCAGAGAAGGCTCAGGAATGAAGTACCAGCCCACTGCTTGGCTCAACGAGAGGACATATGGGCACAGACATGTGTTCACCTGTGAGGTCGTCACGCATGAGAACATCTACACACATACACCTACAGCGGGGTCCTAAAAGTAAGCTAAAACAAAGACAAGCTTCTTATATGGAAATAATTTCTGTTGCCATTTGATTTCTCCAAATAGTCTAGTCTATCACATCCACGAAAGAGAAGACAAAGTACTTACACTTTTGGGGGAAAAGTTATCAGGTTTTGAGAACCTCAGGGGTCAGTCAGCAGCCTGCTCAGAAGTTCCCCAGCCAGTAAGTGTTTTAGACGTGGGTGTCAGGCTTCCTCCCACACAGAGGCCAAACTTATGGAAAATTTCATCTTGATGGAGGCTGGCACCCTGTTCTCTGGCCTGAGGACTGAAGTGCATGTGGTATAGGGCTAGGGTATCCACAAGAGCAAGCACTGCCAATAAGTCTCACAGCAGAGCCCACACAGCTTGTGACCTATGGATGGTGTTTCTAGAAAGTTCTCAGGCCTTGTTCATGGAAGGCGGCAATTTTGTGATCAGTACTTCTCAGTTCTGAGAGAATCTGGTGAGTGTGCGCACGTGTGTGTGTGTGTGTGTGTGTGTGTGTGTGTGTGTGTGTGTGTGATATAATAGGTATGTGACACACATATATATGTATATATTTTTCCCTGTCTGAAGTTTTCTTTTTCTGTTCTTTTATATTTTTAACAAAGGAAAGCTGCCTCTCTTGCAGCCCTCAGGTCGCCTCTAGCGAGGCGGGAGACACTCGGTCACACTCGGCCCGTGAGCGCAGGCTGTGCCACTGCTCCACAGCTGTGCGGTGGGTGTTGAGCATGCGCCGCCAGTGGTTGGATTCTGAGGGGCCGGAGGAGTACTGGCCAATCACGATCCTTCCGATGAAGTCGTTGCTGCTTTTCATGTTGTGGCCGAACACTAGGGAGCCAGGCAGGGAGGCAGAGGGAGCAGGACGCAGGGCAGAGGACACAGAACAGCGAGGCCGTTAGTCTACACACCCAACTGCAAACACGGCGAACTTAATTTGAGACTCCCTCCCTCCCTCCCTCCTTCCCTCCTCACCTCTTTCCCGCTCAACAATATATCTCAAACGGGGCGGGGGGCGTTAATCTAGGGTCTTGCACATGTGCCATAACATTGAGAGGCCTCCCCAGATCAACCTTGTCAATCTTTCTTTCCTTTTTTCCACCTGGGTTTCTTCTCAGCTTAGTAGCTGCATGATTTTACCACTCTCAGTGGACACTTTTTTTTTTTTCTTTAACAGAAGGGAAGAGACAGGGGTGAAAGGAGAGATACCATAGAATCACTCCACCGACAGTGAATTTTCCCCTGTGCAGCTGTTTCCATGTGGTGGTCTGGGCCTGGGCCCCTGGTTTCTCAGGCATGACAGATAGTGTGTGCTCTACTGGGTGAGCTGTGTGCCAGCCCTGGTCTGTTGTAGGTGAGAATCTCCTGATCCTTCATTTCATCTTGCATCAAGTCTCTCTGCTTCTGTGGCTTCTTGCTGTCCCTCACCGCTGGGCCAGGCATGGTCCTGTCTCCTAGCCTTTGCACTGGCTGTTCCTTCTGCCAGAGAGCTGCAGCAGGTGGCTTTCAGCTCCTGTCCAGTAGCCTTGCCAACCAGGCCCATAGATTACAGAGTGGGGCACTTCTGGTGGGAGAGTCAGCCATCACTAGAGTCCAGTTGAGTGGTGAAACAGATGTCCGCAGTCACAACACAATTTGGGGTTGGGGGATTCTTTACTGGGGCCTATCTTGGGTACTGCAGCACGTTTTGTAGCATCCCTTAATTCTACCCATTAGATGTCAGTTGTCACAATTCTAAAGGTCATTAGGTATGTCCATTGTATATATAGACCACAATTTGTTGTTGGATACCTGGATTGCTTCCAGGTTTTACTATTACAAATTGTGCTGCTATGAACTTAGATATACACAGATCTTTTTTTGGATGGGTGTGTCTCCTTAGGACATATCCTCAGGAGAGGATTTGCAGGGCCACAGGGTAGGTCCATTTCTAGTCTTCTAAGAGTTCTCCAGACTGTTCTTCAAACCTCTCCGGCATTTGTTTTTGCTACCTTTCCTGATGTATGACAGTCTCATAAGAGTGAAGTGGTACTCATAGTTGTCTTTATTTACATTTCTGACAATCAGTGACTTGGAGCATTTTTTCATGTCTGTTGGCCTTAACCACTAAGGCTAAGCTGTGGGTTGTAGGATCAGGTCTCCTAGGTGAGTCCTGATTCTGACATGTGACTAGAGAAGGAACCTCCCTAAGGCTTAGTTTCAATAGGAATTGTGATAGTACTTTACTGATAGTACTTTCAAGTAGGTTTTGGGGCTAGGAGCTAGTTCACCTGGTAGGCAGAGCAGACATTGCCATGGGTGTGAGCCCTCTGCACCATGGGAGCATCATGCACAGGGTGGATGAGCAGTGAAATAGTGTTGTATTGTCTGCCCTCTTTCTCTCTCTCCTTCTCTGTTCCTACTTGTGACTAAATGGAAAAAGCAAAAAAAAAAAAAAAAAAAAAATCTGGGATTGAATGGTGGAATCCTGTATGTGTAAAGCTTTGCCAACAGCAAAAAAACAAACAAACAAAAACACCAACACTACAAGAAAGTAGGTTTCAATGAAACAATGTGTGTAGGCGAGGGAGATAGCACAATACTTATGCAAATCGACTTTCATGCCCAAAACACCAAAGGTCCAAAGTTCAGTCCTTAGCATCATCATAAACCAGAGCTCAGCAGTGTTCTTGTTAGCAAACAAACAAACAAACAAATGAAAAGAGAGACAGAACATGTGTGTAAAGCTCTTTACATATGGTGCCCAGGACTTACTGTCATTTTGGTCTTACACTTGTCTGTTCTGTGGGTAGATAACATAAATGGTTTTGCAAAGAGACTCTCATGCCTGAGGTTCCTAAGTCCCAGGTTCAATCCCAGGTTCAAGCAAGAGCTGATCAATGCTCTGGTTAAATAAAATAAAATTGCTTAAACCTGTCTGCTAATCTTTTATCAGAGAACACCAAAGGCCAGGAATATCGCTCTCAGTGGCAGAGCACATGTTTTACATGTATGAGGGTCTGTGTTTGATCCCTAGAAC
Source organism: Erinaceus europaeus (assembly GCF_950295315.1). Taxonomy (NCBI): domain Eukaryota; kingdom Metazoa; phylum Chordata; class Mammalia; order Eulipotyphla; family Erinaceidae; genus Erinaceus; species Erinaceus europaeus. The sequence goes on along the minus strand of NC_080176.1, from coordinate 13,106,233 downwards.
CAAAATCGAAAGAGACCTTATGTTTTCTCCCTTCTAGAACATGGAGGCAAGTTTTCTGAAGGAAAGAGCTCTGGCCATTTCTTCCATCTTTTGTTGTAGTCTCTGTGGAAGCCATTATTCTTAATTCCTATACAAGCTTAATTTGAGTCTTTCAAGCCTAATGAGATGGTTAGCTTGATTTATCTTCTCAGCCAAGTTCCACCCAGTTCTTTATCTATATGTGTTCTCCTAGGCCTGGGGAAGCAGGCCGAGTCTATGTAATAAATGAAGGACCTCAGGATGGGAAATATCACAGCTTTACCCAGCATGAGCCGAGCCAAGGCAGGCTGGATCCCAGGAGGGATGCCCATTATCAAATAAACCAGCTAAAATATGCAGTCTAACACTAAGCTTGAATGCTAATGAGCTTCAGTCCTCCCCTGTGGGTTCACATCAAGAGTCCCAAATGATAAAAATGGGGTGGGGGGAAGAAAAGTGGAAAAACAAAAGCCCCATCCATTGTCAGGAAACCCAGAGGGCGCTAACAGACTTCTTAATAAGGTGCAGGCAAAATTTGTTTGTACATTTTATATAGTCAGTATGCCTCCATGGGTCTCATTTGTATGAAAATCCCTCACAGAAAGGGATGTGGGATGGAATCTTTGCTAAAAAAGGAAATGGCTAAAGAATTCACTGATGGATGTGAGGAAAAAAATAAAGGAAAAAAAACCCTTTTTTTGGATTAGTTAACATTAAGGACTCTCTTTGAACCCAGTAAACAATGTAAGTTTTGATCTCACCTAATGAGAACAAGCTACTATAGTCCTTTTCTCTGTGCATCTTACATCTAAAGCAAGATACTATCATGAGAACATTTCAGGCCCCATTTGGTTTTCTTCCCTAGGGGCAAAATGTTCTAGTTTCCCCTGCCCTTGCAAAACTCAAGAAAGACAGAAATACCCTCACAAATGACTTAAGGTTTTACTTCTTAAAGGAAGGAAATTCTTTCTTTAAGAAAGAAGTCATTGGGGAGATAGTATAGTGGCTATGCAAAAAAGACTTTCATGCCTGAGGCACCAGAGATTCCCAGGTTCAGTTCCCAGCATAAATCAGAGCTCTGGTTAAAAAAAAAAAAAGTCATTTTCAGGGTACACCTAGTTAAGAGCACATGTTACTTAGCATGCACAAGGACCCAGGTTCAAGCCCCTGGTCCCTACCTATGGGGGGGGGAGCTTTGTGAGTGGTGAATAGATAGCTACAGAAATCTCTCTCTCTCTCTCTCTCTCTCAGAGCACTGATCAGCTCTGGCTTGTGGTGGTGGTACAGGGGATTGAACCTGGGACTTTGGAGCCTCAGGCACTAGAGTCTCTTTGCAGAACCATTGTGTTATCTACCCCCTCCACCTGCCCTCTCTCTTCTTCCTCGTCTCTCAAATTTTCTCTATCCTATCAAATAAAAGGAAAAATAAAAGAAAAGGTGGCCACTGGGATTGGTGGATTTATTGTGCAGGTATCAAGCCCCAGCGATAACCCTGATGGCAATAAATAAATACATAGATAAATTCTCATTTTAATGTATCATTGGCAAAAAAAAAAAAGAATTTAGTTCAACTTCTGAGGGAAGTTTCTAGAATTCACTGAAAATAAAAATGTCCCAATGGGAGACCCAGTAATTTTATACTTGTAGGAATTTATCCTGTAGGGTTATGGCACAAACAGATAAAGATATACAATAAAATGTATTCTAAATAGCAGGGGTTAACAAGCTAGAGTTTCCAAGTTAAATTTGCCTACCAACTGTTTTTTGTAAATAAAATTTTATCATTCTACCAGGTGAGCTACTCCCAAGTCCAATAAAACCCCCTCCTTCCTTCCTTTCTTTCTTTCTTTCTTTCTTTCTTTCTTTCTTCCCTTTCTTTCTTCCCCCACCACCCCCAGCACGTCTCCACTCTGCACTATGGTGGAGTAGGGATTGAACTTGGGACCTCTGACTCTCAGGCATGAAAGTTTATTGTGAAGATTGCTGTGCTATTGCCAACCCTTCCAATAAAGTTTTATTGGTACCAGTCAGGTCCATCTGTTCACACAATTCCCTGTGGATGCTTTCCCAAACAGCAGCAGAGCTGAGTGGTTGTGACAGGGACTAAGAGGCCTGCAAAACCTCAAATATTTCCTCTGGTGCTCTATAGAAGAGTCTGCCAAATTCTAGACCACTCTGAGAATGAAATGTAAAAAGAACAAAAGAAGTCTGTCCCTGAGGAGGTGCGTCCCAGGCTGTTGGTACCTGGCCCACCCTCTCAGCCCACCCTGGAGGCTACTGCAGCTTCTGTGGTCAGTGGATTTATGGTGGGCAGAGAGAGGGCCACTCAGAACCAACTTGACCCTGAAGGGGCTGAAGACCAGGGTCAGCTTTCTGGATGACCAGCTCTGCCTTGATAGTCGTGAGCTGCAGAGACCCATTGACAAATCCGTGTCTGGCCTGCTTCCCTTTCCTGCCTCTCTCACCACTCTCATTAGCAGTGCCTGGGGTCACCTCCCTCATAGCCCACTCAGAATCAGGAATCAGCTTAGGGAGTCTTCCCAGCTATGGCTAGAGAGGACTGATTAATTTCTGATGTAACAATACCATAGAAAGCGATGTCACTGTTAGAAATGAGAGACCTAGGGGGCCGGGCGGTAGTGCAGCAGGTTAAGTGCACATGATGCAAAGTGCAAGGACTGGCGTAAGTATCCCGGTTCGAGCCCCTGGCTCCCTACCTGCAGGGGGGTCGCTTCACAGTTTGTAAAGCAGGTCTGCAGGTGTCTATCTTTCTCTCTCCCTCTCTGTCTTTCCCTCCCCTCTCAATTTCTCTCTGTCCTATCAACAACAATGACAACAAGAATAGTAACAACAACACCGATAAACAACAAGGGCAACAAAAGGGAAAAAAAATGGCCTCCAGGAGCAGTCGATTTGTAGTGCAGGCACTGAGCCCCAGCAATAACCCTGGAGGCAAGAAAAAAAAAAAGAAATGAGAGACCTACATATACAATTTAGGAAAAAAAAATCTTACATTGCTAAGAGACTATGGCAAGGTGCAAAGTTGTACATGTCAATGGTTTTTCATTAAAAAAAAAAAAAAATATATATATATATATATATATATATATATATACCAGTATCTGGAGGAATGTTTGCCAATTGTTGAGAGTGAGGCTTTCTGTGGAGGAGAGAACTTTCTGTTTTCTGTATTACATAAGTATATGCAGTTTAAATTTCTCACACAAGTACATGTTATTTTGGAAAGGAAAAGAAGGAAAAGAAGTCCTACTAGAGGAGTCACATTGAAATCGCCAGAAGGGAAACAGACTAAAAGGAAGCCCAATATCCTACGCTCCTTATCCCCCTTACTTGCAAAGTAAGCTGGCTCACTGAATCATCTGGCCCTGGAAAGGTGGGAGCTCTGAAATGATTCAGCTTTTCGGATGGGAAGCAGTTGCTGCTTTGGCCATCTGAGTTAATTGGCAGGCGTCGGCACTTGCAAATCACTGCGTAAAGTTATGGCACTCTGAACAGTCTCTCAAAAACCAAGCATTTAAAATGCAAATTATAATAAGCTGAGTAAAACTAATGACTTCTATTAGACAAGTTGTCTGGAGGAGAGCAACACTTGCCATCTCGGCCAATTCTAGAGAGTGTTGTTGCAGAGAATGGGGTTAGCACTGAATAGAGTGTCCAAGGGATTCACAGCCTGAACCAGCCGCCCCTGCCCCTCTACTTTATACATAAAGAAACCATGTCCCTGAGCTGGGTGATGATATAACTCAACAGAATTTGCAGCAAGCAAATAAACAAAAACACTGTCAAGAAAATGCATTCTTTAAGGGTCTGAAGGACAGCTCACCTGGGATGCCTGCTTTGTCATGCCCATGGCCAGGCCCCCACAGCACTGGGGAAAGCTTTGGTGCTATGAGGTCTTCCCTCTGTCCCTTAGCGCTCTATCTCTGTCTTTATTTGAAAAAGTTGATCCAAAGTGGTTAAGTTCAAGCAATGACAATAGCAACAAAAGAACACGTATTCCTAATAACTAGATTCCTACATTCCACTTTTAAGAAAGAACCACAAGTGCTGTGAAGCATTCCCAGTCCCCACTGGCTGTTATGAGGGAGTCATGATAGTTACTAGCATAGTCTGGAACAATGTGTACACTTCAAAGTACCCTCGGCATCTGGGAGCAACTTCCTGACAATCTGTGCAACCCGGAGAGTGGCAAAAAAAACAAAAACAGAAAAAAAGGAAGGGAAAAAAACCCCCACAAACCCAAAACCACATAAATAGCCAGAGAAGGTGTTGCACTCAAAATCTATGAAGAACACACCCACCACACACACACACACACACACACACACACACACACACACACACACACACACACACACACACACACGTCTCTAAGAACCTGTTTAGCCTTCATGGACTCAGACATAATTTGAGTGAATTTGCTCATCTGGCTTCCCCATCTGGAGTTGTTTAAATCAATGTGGTGGACTAGGACACCCAGACTGAGCAAACTGAAGAAGCACAGTAGGGTAGGACCACATCGTGAAGGAGCAAGACAGCCTGATTTCCTTCCTGGTGGGAAGAGGAAAAGGAATCTTGACCACGGCCCTCCTAACTGTTTACAGCTGTGGGTTTTGCTAATTCCACCTTCTTCACCTGGGACTGTCCCAAGGGCCACTCTGCATGTGCAAAACACCTGCAGAGCATCTGGCTGTCTGGACTGGGGGGCCTGGGCAGAGCTCATTCCTCATTGCACAGGACGACGAATCACACACCACCTGCATGCTACATCCCCTTTAGAACCGAAGTGCTAGCTCTTTCAGGAGAGCTAGCATGGGGACTTGGCTACCCCTCCCCACTGTGAACATAAGCACCAGTAGACCTGCTCTGGGACTACACTGGTCTCTTGAGCGTCACCATCGCATGAGAGCCCAAGACCCTGAGTCAGTAACAAAGGACCAGCTATGTAGCCATTGATTCTTAGGATAACTTTGCCCAGTTCCAGTCTCAGAGCTTGAGTGCATCTCAGTGTAGCCTTCACTGTAATTTTGGACACATTTATCTCCAAGGAATTAACAACATTATCTATTTTTTTGTTTCTGCAGTTCCAATCACTGCAGCGATCCAGTTTAGCAAAAACATTTCTGCCAAGAGAAAAGCACGGCTCACAGACCAGGCTGGAAGGCCAAGGAAAGGGACTATGCCTTATTAAGCCCCCACTATGTGCAAAGCCCAAGGCTGAGCTTCATGGGGGTTAACTTGTTTAATCTTCACATTAACTCTACAATAAGATTTATGTTTTCTTTTTCACTTATCAAATTTTACCGACTTATGTGAACTTAATGTCAGTGTTCTTAACAAATGTGATTGGATTGTTCATGAAAATGTTAGAAGACATCAAATGAGGTTAGGCACCATTTTGTGTTATTTCCCTGTTAATTATTTTTATAGCATGTTTAGCTAGGAGCTCCCCCCCCAAAAAAAAAAAACAAACTTAGAAAAAGTTAAGTGTTTTTGTTGGTGTGCCTTATTGCTGTGCTTGATATACATAAAATAATGGATTTTGAGCTAGTAATTTTTTTTTTTAGTCACCTCTGGGATTTCACTGGCCCAGGATGACTTTTTCAAATAGAAGAGCAAGAGAGAGAGAGAGAGGTAGGGAGAGAGAGAAATACTACAGTTTGAAGCTTCCTCCAGTGTGGTGGATACCAGGCTCAGGTCTAGCTTGCACAGAAGGTAAAGCAATATTCTTTTTTTTTTTTAATGTCTTTGATAGATCTCTTTCTTTTTTTATTTTTTTATTTTTTAAATTTTTTATTTAAGAAAGGATTAATGAACAAAAACATAAGGTAGGAGGGGTACAACTCCACACAATTCCCACCACCCAATCTCCATAACCCACCCCCTCCCATGATAGCTTTCCCATTCTCTAGCCCTCTGGGAGCATGTAAAGCAATATTCTACCCAAGTAACCTATTCTGCTGGCCCTGACCATTCCCCCCACCCCCAGAGAACTGCCCAGCTTTGGCTCTTGATGGTGCCAAGGACTGAACCTGGAACCTCTCATATATGAATCCTGTGTGCTACTGTTATGCAATCTCCAGCCCACAAAGAATTCATTTCTACTGCTTCTTTACTTATGTATTTATTCTTAAGCTAGCATATGTTTTTGGTTACAAATAAAAGGAGTGAAACAAAAGTCAGCAAAGCAAATATCAGGTCACTGTGCAAATAATGGGCCAAAAACCTCTTTCTGCCTTTAGACATAGTGAATCCATCATGCCTTCTTCTAGAGAGACTCTTCTGCAGATGTCCGGCTCTTGCCACACAGAAATTTGGGGCCAGCCCATTTTGTGTTTTTTTTTTTTTTGGGGGGTGTTGGGCACCTCTGGCCTCTGCCCTCTAGATGCCAGCAGCACCTCCCTCTCCAGCTAGGATAGCCCAAAGACCTCTTGGCATTGCCACCAACGCTCCCCTGTGGGCATATTAGCCTCCCTGAGAACTGATGTTCCAGGGCAGTTGGCACCACTGGCCCACTTTACAGAAGAGAAGGCTGAGGTCCAGAGAGGTTAAGGGGATCCTCGTGACTTCAGTCAAGGTCTAGGTGTCCACAAGTGAGTCAGAGGCAAGGTGAAACTTAAGATGTCGATATTGGCTGTAACAACAAACTTGTTCTTCCCCTCCAGAGTGAAACTCTTGGGTGCTAATTTAGTTTGCCAAGGCAGACAGTTCTGGAAGGGAAGCTGGATGACTTAGAGTGTGGGTGTGATAAACACAGCAAATTGAAAGTGGGGAGTAAAGCTTCCACTTTACCCACAGGAGCAGACCTGGCAGCTCCCCATCTTGAATACCGGGTTCACAAAGTGAAGCCCCCAGCTGCAGTTTTGTGCCTGACAACACAGGGAAGGGGTATCTCCAGATGATATGGGAGGCCCATATCATCACTGTTCCCTGCAGTCCACCTGCTAGGTGCTGGGTTGAAATGCTTTAATTCTGGAGAAATGCACTAAGCTGGCCCCATCCAGCCTGACCCCTTTCAACATTTGTCCCAGTTCTTCACCTCAGAGAGACTCACCCCTCAGCAGACTACATGGCCCTGCTCCCCACCTCCACTAGTTGATACCCAACCAAAGGGGGTGCATTTTCTCTTCTAGTTTTTTTTTTGGGGCAAAAACTCCCTTTTTTAATCTTTCTGAATTTAGGAGCTGCCACTAGCCACTAGGTTTATAACTGGGGCTCGGTACCTACACATGAATCTACCACTCCCGACGGACATTTTTTCCCTTTTATTTTTATGTTTTATTTGATAGGACAAAGAGAAGTTGAGAGGGGAGAGTGGATAGAGAGGGAGAGAGGAAGAGAGACACCTGCAGCCCTTGCTTTACCATTTGTGAAGCTTGCCCCCTGCAGATGGAGACTGGGGGTTTGAACCTGGGTCTTTTTGCACATGGTAATAAATGTGTGCACTCAACCAGAGGTGCCACCATCAGCCCCCCTATTTTATTTTAATTTTTAAAATTATATTTATTTCCACACCTACGGACATCTAATCTTTGATAAGGGGGCCCAAAGGATTAAATGGAAGAAGGAGGCTCTCTTCAATAAATGGTGCTGGGAAAACTGGGTTGTAACATGCAGAAGAATGAAACTGAACCACTTTATCTCACCAGAAACAAAAATCAACTCCAAATGGATCAAAGACCTAGATGTCAGACCAGAAACAATCAAATACTTAGAGGAAAACATTGGTAAAACAGTTTCCCACCTGCACCTCAAGGACATCTTTGATGAATCAAACCCAATTGCAAGGAAGACTAAAGCAGAAACAAACCAATGGGACTACATCAAATTGAAAAGCTTCTGCACATCCAAAGACACTATTAAACAAACAAAGAGACCTCTCACAGAATGGGAGAAGATCTTCACATGCCATACATCAGACAAGAAACTAATCACCAAAATACATAAAGAGCTCAGCAAACTTAGCACCAAAAAAGCAAATGACCCCATCCAAAAATGGGCAGAGGATATGAAGAAAACATTCACTACAGAGGAGATCCAAAAGGCTAACAAACATATGAAAAACTGCTCTAGGTCAATGATTGTCAGAGAAATGCAAATTAAGACAACACTAAGATACCACCTCACTCCTGTAAGAATGGCATACATCAAAAAGGACAGCAGCAATAAATGCTGGAGAGGTTGTGGGGACAGAGGAACCCTTTTACATTGCTGGTGGGAATGTAAATTGGTCCAGCCTCTGTGGAGAGCAGTCTGGAAAACTCTCAGAAGGCTAGACATGGACCTTCCATATGATCCAGTAATTCCTCTCCTGGGGTTATACCCCAAGGACTCCATAACATCCAACCAAAAAGAGGTATGTACTCCTATGTTCATAGCAGCACAATTCATAATAGCTAAAACCTGGAAGCAACCCAGGTGCCCAACAACAGATGAGTGGCTAAGAAAGCTGTGGTATATATACACAATGGAATATTATGCAGCTATCAAGAACAATGAACCCACCTTCTCTGACCCATCTTGGATGGAGCTAGAAGGTATTATGTTAAGTGAGCTAAGTCAGAAAGATAAAGATGAGTATGGGATGATCCCACTCATCAACAGAAGTTGAGGAAGAAGATCTGAAGGGAAACTAAAAGCAGAACCTGACCAAATTGTAAGTAAAGCACCAAAGTAATAACCCTGAGGTGAGGGGTAGACATGCAGCTTCCTGGGACAGTGGGGGGTGGGAGTGGGTGGGAGGGATGGGTCACAGTCTTTTGGTGGTGGGAATGGTGTTTATGTACACTCCTAGTAAAATGTAGACATATAAATCACTAGTTAATTAATATGAGAGGGGGAAAATTAATTGTATGTCTCAAAGTTTTTCAAAACACAAACTGAATCTTTTCTCAATATATGCAGTGTAATTGATATGCAGACTCTCTCAAAAGCCTAGACCAAGTAGATCAGAAGCAACCAATAGCACAGCTGTATACAAGATACTGGGTACTGTACAGCAAACCCTAACAAAAGGACTTTTCAAAGTTAACCCAATTACCCAGTAATGTGATAACATTAACTATTGATTGTCTTTTTGAACCCTAAGACAGCAGGAACCTCACATCTCCACTATAGAGCCTCTACTTCCCCCAGTCCTGGAACCATTGGATAGGGCCCACTTTCCCGTATGCCTCTCCCAATCCAAACCAAATAATATTGCATCCGCCAATCACAACCAACCAACACAACAATTGCCACCTCAACATGCTTCACTTCAGACTGTGTCCAGAGACTACACGTGTGGAATGACAACCCTTCAGCTTCATTACTCGGGTGAGACTTTTCCTTTCATAGTATACTCTAATTCCATCTCAGGTGGTTCACTTTCTAACAAAGTCCCAAAACCTAGATATACACCAGTTTCTGTGAGAGAGAGCATATGTTCACACGTATCCGTAAACTACTGCAAAATATATACCTGAAAGCAGAAGTACACTAGAGTTTGCAGTGAGTATCCCCCTAACACTTCCTCTCCACTATTCCAAGATTTGGGTCCATGATTGCTCAACAACTTGTTTGGCTTCGTATCTTAACTCTCTTTTCAGTCACCAGGTTCCAGATGTCATCAGGATGCCGGCCAGGCTTCCCTGGACTGAAGACCCCACCAATGTGTCCTGGAGCTCCACTTCCCCAGAGACCCACCCTACTAGAGAAAGAGAGAGGCAGACTGGGAGTATGGACTGACCAGTCAACGCCCATGTTCAGCGGGGAAGCAATTACAGAAGCCAGACCTTCTACCTTCTGCAACCCACAATGACCCTGGGTCCATGCTTCCAGAGGGATAGAGAATGGGAAAGCTATCAGGGGAGGTGGTGGGATATGGAGAATGGGTGGTGGGAATTGTGTGGAATTGTACCCCTCCTACCCTATGGTTTTGTTAATTAATACTTTCTTAAATAAAAAAATATATATTTATTTATTGGATATAAACAGCCAGAAATTGAAAGGGGAGGGGGAGATAGGGAGAGAGACAGAGAGACACCTGCAGCCCTGCATCACCACTCACAAAGCTTTCCCCCTGTAGGTGGGGACCGGGGATTTGAACCTGGGTCCTTGCGCTCTGTAACATGTGCGCTCAACCTAGTGCGCCACCACCTGCCCCTCCCATTTTATTTTATAAAGGTTTATTTATTTGTTAATGAAAGTGAACCAGAGCATTCCTCTGGCATATACAGCACCGGGGATCAAACGTGAGACCTCAAGCATGTAAGTCCTGCGCTCTCCCTACTGAGCCACCTCCTGGCCCCTCTGTCTGCCCTGTCTTCCCTAAGAGGTCAGAGAGAATAAGGATGGGCAAGGACCCTACCCACAAATAATCTGTAAGCTGTTTCTACATCCCTAATAAAATTGAGCAAAATAAAATCTGAAAGCAGACACATAATGCGAACATTGGCTCCAAGCCAGTGCATGCTTCTGGGGTCTGCTCTGTAAGTTTCCAGATCCTCAGGGAGTGGCTCAGAGTCAGGCCCCAAAGATCAGCCCTCCTTTGGCCAGTCGGGGGCACCAATTCCTTAAGATAGCTGGAGGCCTTCCATCCTCTCTGAACTACCCAGCTGCTTGGTACAATGTCCTTGCCTGAGTCTGTCCTAGAAAAACTGGCAGGAGAAGCCAGCACTCAGTCCTGCTTTAATGCAGGATGTGTGTGTGTGTGTGTGTGTGTGTGTGTGTGTGTGTGTGTATGTGTGTGTGTTGGGGGTGGTGGTAAGACAGCAGCTCAGAGAAGCAATTTCCAGGTCAACTTACAAACCAGGGAGACACTGAAAGCCACACCCACTGAGGGCTTCCCTACGTGAAGCCCTGTCATCATTCCACCTTCCAGAGAACAGAAGCCACATCTGCCTAATTCACATCTCCCCAGAGTCTGATGGTTTGGGGCACACAGTCTATATGCAATAAATATTATCAAGTAATATAAATAATGTAAACTATAAATAATTGTATTTTATTTATTAATTATAAATAATATAAAAGAAATACCAAGTACCATGACCCTTACTTGCCCTTCTGACTTCATTACATAGACAATACACTGGCCAGTTGCCTTCTTTCCCAACCCTATTAAGAGTACTTCTAAACTCTGGCTTCTGATGGTGCTGGGGACTGAACCTGGAACCTTTGGTGCCTCAGGCATGAAGGTCTTTCCCCCTAACCATTATGCTACCTACCCAGACTGCCTTCTTTTTCTTCTTGGAGCAAAACCAGCTCGTTTTTGCCTCCGGTCCCTTGCACTTGGCTATTCCTCTGCCTCCACTGCTCCTAGCCTTCAACTTTGAACAGATGGGCTTTTTTTGTTTGTTTGTTATCTTTACTTATTGGATAGAGACAGTTAGAAATCGAGAGAGAAGGGGAGACAGAGAGGGAGAGAGGCAGTGAGACACCTGCAGCATTGTTTCACCACTCATGAAGTTTCCCCCTGCAGGTGGGGCCTGAGGGTCCTTGCACATTGTAACATGTGAACTCAACCAGGTGCACCACCACCCAGCCCCTTTGCTGGTTTTTATTACCAGGTTTAAAATAATGCTTTAGATCTTTTGTCTCCTTGGCTCTCCGCCATAATAAGTAAGTCCCAGATATGTTCATTGCCCGTTCGTTAGAACTAGACTCACTGGATCTTCCTTAGTCTAGTGACTCTGCCTGCTTCTTGTTTGTAGTAATGGCTTTGCTGACCCACTGATGGCATGTGATGCAGTCCAGGGTCACAGAGGGACTTGTGGTTTTGCTTTGCAGGAGAAGTAAAGACTGTTGGGGCTGGGCAGTGGCTTACCTGGTTAAGTGCACACACTCCCATGCTCAAGGACCTGGGTTTGAGCCCCTGTTCCACACTTGCAGGGTGGATGCTTCACAAGTGGTGAAGCAAGTACTACAGGTGTCTCTGTCTCTCTCCCTATCTCCCCCATTTCAATTTCTCTCTGTCATATCAAATGAAGAAAAAGGGGGGGGGGAGGAAAGGAGAAACATGGCTACTAGGAGCAGTGAATTTGTCATGTAGTCACTGAGCCCTAATGATAAAACTGGTGGCAATTTTAAAAAGAAAAGAGACAGAGACAGTGAGAGAGAGACAGAGAGAGAGAGAAAGAGAGAGAGAAATGGGGAATTAAATACATTTAACAACTCAGTCCTGTGTTTGCTGGCTGTTCCCAATCAGTCTGTTTTTGTTTGTTTGTTTGTTTGTTTTTGGAACTAGGGCTTCACACATGCATGGTTTCACCACTCTGGGTCACTTTTACATTCAGAGAGAGAGGAAGAGAGGGGGGTAGATATCACAGCACTAGGGCTTCCTCTATTGCCATAGTACCCACCATATGGTGTCTTTACTTGAACCTGGGTTGAGCACATGGCAAAGCAGGCACCCTACCCTGTGAGCTACTGCTCTGGCCTTGCTGCTAGTGAGTCTGATGACACAAAATGTTACTGGAACTTAAAGAACTGCAGACTGACCTTTCTGCATCCTTGGCACTCCCCCTCCCCATGCCCTGGTCACAGAAAGCACTGTCTTTGTTTCCCCAGGTAGAATGCACTTAAGAGACTATGCTCTCTCATCCTTGTGCCTGACAATTTTTTTTTTTAACACTAGAGCACTGTTCAGCTCTGGTTTATAGCAGTGTGGGAGATTGAACCTGTGTCTTTGGAGCCTGAAAGTCTCTTTGCATAACCATTATGCTATCTACCCATGCCCGTGCCTGCCAATTCTAAATCAATCCTGTCTCTTTCTACAGGAACCTGTGTCATGGGGTTTGATTTCAACTGCATGTGGAATATAAGAACCTAAGTTGGAGGCTCTAAAAGCATTATTATGTAGGTGCTTGCTTATTTCCTGTTTGAGTGAAAGTGTGAATTATTTCTGCCTTTCTGCCATTTCTCCAGCAACAAGCACTGTGCCTCAGCACAGCAGGGGGTTGGTAAATGAGCCTAACACAGAGATTGAGAGTGATTGATTGTCCTGGATCTAGACAATTTGAGCATGAGTCCTGGCTTGAGGACCTTGGCAAGTGACTTGTTCTAATGCTGCCTCAGTTTCCTCATCCATCCTATGAAAATGACTCTTACTGCACAAGGTTGATAGGAAGATGAGTCCAAGGGGTGAGGCACGTGGTAAAAAGTGCAAGGACCAGCTTAAGGATCCTGGTTCGAGCCTCTGGCTCCCCACCTGCATGGGAGTCGCTTCACAGGTGGTGAAGCTGGTCTACAGGTGTCTATCTTTCTCTCCCCCTCTCTGTCTTCCCCTCCTCTCTCCATTTCTCTCTGTCCTATCCAACAACAATAACAACAATAACTATAACAATAATAAAACAAGGGCAATAAAAGGGAAAATAAATAATAATTTAAAAAATTTGGGAGTCGGGCTGTAGCACAGCGGGTTAAGCGCAGGTGGCGCAAAGCACAAGGACCGGCATAAGGATCCCGGTTCGAACCCTGGCTCCCCACCTGCAGGGGAGTTGCTTCACAGGCGGTGAAGCAGGTCTGCAGGTGTCTATCTTTCTCTCCTCCTCTCTGTCTTCCCCTCCTCTCTCCATTTCTCTCTGTCCTATCCAACAACGACAACAACAATAATAACTACAACAATAAAACAACAAGGGCAACAAAAGGGAATAAATAAATAAAATAAATATTAAAAAAATTTTTTTAAAAAGAAAAAAGGAAGATGAGTCCATTCATAGGAAACATTTGGAGAAGTGCCCAGCATGTAAGAAGCATTGTATATGTGCTGTGCTGGCTATTGTTGTTACAAATGAATGAGCAAAGGCCAGGGAGGTAGCTCAATGGGTGGAGCCCGTGCCTTCTATACAGTATGTCCCAGGCTCAATCCCAAACACCACATGAGAATTCCAAGGGTAGAGACAAATGAGAATCTATGGGTGGTAGAGCAGTACTTTGGTGTATCTCTCTCTCTCATACAAAAATAAAATAAAAATAGGAATAAGGAGATGGCTCAGCAGTAGAGTGCATGCAAGAGGCCCTGAGTTAGTCACTGCATAAAAGAAACACCCCAACCCTCTAGCACCAATAGAACACTCCTGAGTCCATGTCTGAGAGATGGAAAAATATGTCCTGCTCAAGATGATACAGCAGGGGTCTGGGGAGACAGCATGGTGATTATGCAAAACGACTTTAATGCCTGAGGCTCCAAGGTCCCATGTTCAATCCCCAGCACCACCATAAGACAGGGCTAAGCAGGGCTCTGGTTAAAAACAAAAAGATAACAGCAGCCAAGCTCTGGGAGCCATGTTTTCTGCTTCCTAAGTCACAGGAAAAAAGGTTTCCTAGAAATGTAGAAAGGATGTCACCACAGCATGGTCTCTGGGGCCGAGGCGTTTCAAAGATGGTCGTGCCTTTTCCCACTGATGGGCAGCTCTTGTTGGTGTGGTCACAACAAGGCAGTGGACTAGAAAGGAGACACTTGATTACTGACTTTTGTCCATGCAAAAGCCTTCCTCTGGTGCTGGCCTTGGCTGCTGAGTCCAAAGGCTTCTAGTGAGCAGGAGGCCAGGCTGAACCTGACCTTGGTTGGCTCCCTTCTCCTGCTCCTTCTAACTCAAGCTGTGCAGGACACATGTGGTGAATAAATCGCCAGCCCCCTGGCTCCATCAGAAGGCACCAGACATATTAAACAGTCATGCAACTAGAATCCAACTCCCCAGGACCCCTGGCAGCTGGCCTGGACATCAAACGCGGCTTCTGGAACCCAAATGAAGGTTTAAGATCTGGCCAAGTTCTCCCGCCTGGGTGGACTCTGGCAGCCTGGGGGAATGCTCTGTAGAAGAGGCTGAGGTGGGGAGGATGCCACTGTGGGCTCTGTGCTCTGCCAGGAGAGTCTAAGGGATGGATCTTTGCTTTCATTTGTTGGCTACCTGGCAGGCGTTCTGCCTCTGCACCCACATGTGAGTTCAAGGTCACTATCCACCAAGCCCTGGCTCTATGCTAGCCCTGACTGCATTAAGCATGTCATACATATTATTTACTTTTGTTCCCATGACAGTCTGAGCTGCAGGTCTCAAACCTCAATGTTCAAACAAGAGAAACAGTAACCAGGAGATGGTTCAGTGGGTAGAGCACAGATTTTGCATGCATGAGGGTCTGGGTTTGATCAGTATTAGTACATCTGACCTAGTGCAGTGAGCACTGGTTTCTCTCTCAGAGAGACATCTACAGACAAGGAAATCTTGGCACCAGGGAGTTAAGCTACCTGCCAAGACAGTGAGTGACTCTTTCAGTAGAAATCACCTGCAAGTTCAGAAGACTCTGCATCGCACGTTAGAGTTCTGTTGCTTCTCTTCACCCACTGCTGCATCCTCAGTGTCCTCTTCTGCTCTCCCACGACCTTTCCCCACTCCACAGCTGGAATGCCATTTTTTAATAATGCTTTAAAATTTTTTAATTATCTTTATATATTGGATAGACACAGCCAGAAATAGAGAGGGTAGGGGAAATAGAGGAGAGAGAAAGGCAGACACCTGCAGCCCTGCTTCACCACTTGCAAAGCTTTCCCCCTGCAGGTAGGGACTGGGGGCTCGAACCTGGGTCCTTGAGCACTGTAACATGTGTGCTCAACCAGGTGCACCACCACTCGGAATGCCTGGAATGCCATTTTAGAACACTCTCCAGATCCTATCACTTCCCTGCTCAAATCTCTCCAAAGGTTTCTCATGATACTTAGAAAAAAAATATGTACAAGCTTATTTTACAGACTCTACTTGACCTGCCTCGTGCTACTTCTCCAAATACACACTGGCTTTCCTGGTCTGGGTGTGCTGGACTAGCATGGGAGGACAGAAGACTCTTCTTGCTATTCAAAGAGTGGTATTCAGGCCAGCACTGATGTTGCTTGGCATTCATGAAAAACAGAGATGCTCAAATGCCAGTTACAGAAGCAGAATCTGCATTTTAAGCCTTCCAAGTGCCTTATATATATATGTCTGAGTGTAGTGCCTAAGAGAAAGGATGGCTCTGGACCCAAACAGCTTGAGTTGGAAGCTCTGCTCAATCACAGTGCTGGAGGACTTTGCAAAGTGAGTAGCTACTTCCTGTGTCATGAAGGATTCCCCCCCACACACACACACACTCACACCTAAAGAATAGTCTGATCTTAGCCTGTGGGACCTGGGAGGTAAACTCTAGGCTCCTGAAAGGTCCTGCAGAAGCACCTGCATCTGCCTGGGGGCTTTGGTCACAGGACTGTCTACCCCCTGGGGACCCACAGAAGCAGGAAGCTTCCCTCAAGGTGAAGCAGTGCTATAGGTATCTCTCCTTCCCTCTCTCTCTCTCTCTCTCTCTGCCTCTCATGATCTGTTAAATAAAAGGGAAAATAGGGTCATCAAGAGCAGTGGAATCGTCATGAGGCACCAAGTCCCAGTGATAACCCTGGTGTAAAATAAAATAAAATAAAATAAAATAAAATGATAAAAAGATTCTGCGGGGCCAGGCAGTAGCACAGCAGGTTAAGCGCACATGGTGCGAAGCACAAGGACCGGCATAACGATCCCAGTTTGAGCCCCCAGCTCCCCATCTGCAGGGGGGTCGCTTCACAAGCGGTGAAGCAGGTCTGCAGGTGTCTGTCTCTCTCTCCCCATCTCTGTCTTCCCCTCCTCTCTCCATTTTCTCTCTGTCCTATCCAACAACGACAATAATAACAACAACAATGATAAACAACAAGGGCAACAAAAGGGGAAAAAATAGCCTCTAGGAGCAGTGGATTCTGTATACACCGAGCCCCAGCAATAACTCTGGAGGCAAAAACAAACAAACAGAACTCTGGAAACAACAGTTCAGTAAGCTCACCTAAGTGGCAATATTCTGAGCATACTGTCACTCTGAGTGGCCAGGAGGAGGTAACCCCATCCATGACCCAAGGTGACCAGAAGTTCCACATTTGGACCCTGCCTGAGGCAGCTCTTTCCTGAGTTGATCTGAATTTGCATCCTTTCTCTGCAATAAAACTACAACCACAGGAAGCACTTTCCCAAGTTTTGGGAATTGTTCTAGTGAGCCACTCAGCCTCAGGGTAACCAGAAGGATCCCAAATTTGTCATCAGCTTGTTGGGAGTAAGGGTGGTCCTGGAGAACCCAGAATTCATAGCAGATGCCTTGTGTGAGGACAGTCCACAAAGGAGACTGACTCTGTAGTTTCTCAATTCATCACACATCTCTGGACTTCAGCTTCCAACTGAAAAGCAGTCATAAAATAGATCATACTGTACATGCTCATTGGAAGGAAGAGTAAGTGAAATCATGGACACACAAGGGGTTCATAATAAATAGAAGCATGATGGTCCTCCATTGTCCAGATGAGGAAACTGAGGCTCTGAGAGGTAAAGCAACCTGCCCAGTCACACAATTTCTGGAGCCAGGTCGAGCTGACTTTAACCATAAACAGCGCTACCTTCTCCTGGATTGCTAATGCTTTCTGGGATGGGAGAAGTCAGGGCCTAGTAGGTGGGAAAGGAACTCAGGTATTTTGGAGGGAGTAGGTAGCCCACTCCAACCCTAGACTCTCCACTGATTTTCTCCTTCTGAGTCCACATTGCATGGACTTTAGACTTTTTCATATTGTCTGATTTTTTTTTTTTTTTGTCATCTGTTCTCTTCTCTTCAATACTTTTGCTCTGGTGCTCAGACTGTATGGCCAGTCTCTCTTCATCTTCCCCTGAGTTCACAAATTCTTTCCTCTGTCACTTCTATTTTGATGTTAAGCCTACCCAATGAGTATCCTGTTTCAATTAATGTGCTTTCCCATTTTAAAATGTCTAGTTGGTCCTTTTTTTAATCTATCAGTATGTCTCTGTTGATCTACTGATATATAGTTTAAAATTTCTTTTCAAGAAGATTCACCCCTTACTTCTTGAAGCCTGGTAGATAATACCTTTAGCCCACCTGCATGTTAGCTGTGAGGCTCAGGCAAAAATTGTAAAGTAATGGGCCCCTTGGAATATGTCTCAAATATACTTCCTAGCTTTTTCCAAAACAAAGATCCCAAATTTCATCTGCCATATTCTTCCCATTATGTTCCTGATTATTAAACAATTTGTTCTGCTTTATGTCTTTTTTTCCAAATATTTATTTATTTATTCCCTTTTGTTGCCCTTGTTGTTTTATTGTTGTAGTTATTATTATTGTTGTCATCGTTGTTGGATAGGACAGAGAGAAATGGAGAGAGGAGGGGAAGATAGAGAGGGGGAGAGAAAGACACCCGCACACCTGCTTCACCGCTTGTGAAGCGACTCCCCTGCAGGTGGAGAGCCAGGGTCTTGAACTGGGATCTTTATGCTGGTCCTTGCGCTTTGTGCTATCTGTGCTTAACCCACTGCGCTACCACCCGATTCCCCTGCTTTATGTCTTAATTCTTTTCAGACACCAAGTTGGAGACGCTACCATGACACCAACCTGACTTCCCTGGGCAGACAACCCCACCAATATGTCTTGGAACCCCATCTCTCCAGAGCTCTGCTCCACTAGGGAAAGATAGAGACAGGCTAGGAGTATGGATCAACCTGCCAATGTCTATGTACAGTGGGGAAGCAATTACA
Organism: Erinaceus europaeus; assembly: GCF_950295315.1. NCBI lineage: Eukaryota > Metazoa > Chordata > Mammalia > Eulipotyphla > Erinaceidae > Erinaceus > Erinaceus europaeus. Next base: position 13,087,631 of record NC_080176.1, on the reverse strand, counting down.
GAAGCAAGACCTTCCACCTTCGGCACCCTATAATGATCCTGTGTCCATACTCTCAGAATGATTAAGAATAAGAAAGCTGGGAGTCGGGAGGTAGAGCAGCAGGTTAAGCACACATGGTGCAAAGTGCAAGGACCGGCATAAGGATCTCGGTTCGAGCTCCCTGGCTCCCCACCTGCAGGGGGAGTCACTTCACAGACGGTGAAGCAGGTCTGCAGGTGTCTGTCTTTCTCTACCCCTCTGTCTTCCCCTCCTCTCTCCTTTCTCTCTGTCCTATCCAACAACAATAATAACTACAACAATAAAACAAGGGCAACAAAAGGGAATAAATAAATATAAAACAAAAGAATAGGAAAGCTTCCAATGGAGGGGATGGGATGAGGAACTCTGGTGGTAGGAATTGTACCCCTCTTGTCCTATAGTCTTGTTAATCATTATTAAATTTAAAAAGAAAAAGGCTGGTCTCTAATTTTTGATAATTCTAACATCTGGGTGTGCTCATTATTATTTTTCTCTAAAAATCTGCCAGGTTTTTCTGGCTTTTTATAATTCAAGTAATTTGAGATTATATCTTTGACATATTTAAAATTTTTTATTATCTTTATTTATTGGATAGAGACAACCAGAAATCAAGTGGGAAGGGGGATAGAGAGGGAGAGAGACAGAGAGACACCTACAGCCCTGCTTCACCACTCATAAAGCTTTCCCCCTGCAGGTGGGGACTGGGGGCTTGAACCCAGGTACTTGCATACTGTAACATGTGTGCTCAACTAGGTGCACCACCGACTGGCCCCATCCTTGACATTTTTTGTTGCTACTGTCACTCAGGGCTTCACCTTTTAGTATGACTTTTGTTTCTGTTTTGAGATAGAGACAGAGAGAGGATAGAAAAGACCACCGCACTGAAATTTCCCTCCATGCAGTGGGAACCAGGCTTGAACTTGTGTTACCTGCATAATAAAACAGACCCCTTCTCAGGTGAGTTTTTTCACAGTCCTCTCCTGGACATTTTGAATATTATGAGGCTTCCAGTCTTATGTCAATCTTACTGAGCATGTTTTCTTCTTTTTAATTTGCAGCAGGAAATTAATTGATCAGTTAGGTTCTGACCCCCAGTACTAACTTGCCTGCTGTGTGCTGTTATTCCAATGCCAGTTCAGGTTCCAAAGCCTCTGTAGCCTATTCCTACATGTCCTTCATGTGTGTCACCATGGGCTAGTTCTCTTTCCTGTAGCTCAGTTCCCTAAGTCTTCCTGATGAACTGTTGAAGACCACATCCGTCTTCACACAATTCAGGAACAAACTGAGATACATATCCATTTGTGAACTCCCTTCTCAAGCTGTCTCCTTTATAAGGTTTTCCCCAAACTCTGGCTCCCAGGGGCCCACCTTCTTGGTCTTTTGGCTAGAAAGCAGCAGTGTTAGTATCCTCACTCCTCCTCTCACTTCTCATGACCAGGTCTGGGCCCAGAGCCTGATGCCTCCTGCCGGGTCCAGAGAGTCACAGGGAACATAAACCGGCCTGGCTTTGGCGCTGGCTGGCCTAGGCTTCATGTTAATCCTTGGCAACTCTGGGATGATGGGCAGGAGGTGAGAAGTGGTGGGGAGACAAGCAAAGGCAGCTGGGCTGAGCCATTATTCCCAGAAGTAGCAGCACTGCAGCTCTCCCGACACACATGATGATTAAAACAGCAGGTAGGATTTTCCAAGTGACTGCTTCTGGGAAGGACAGGTCCATGTGCTGATCTGCCTTTAGTCCTCATAGTAGGAATAATCTGCTTCATTTTACAAAAGAGAAAGCTGGCTTCAGAGAGATCGTGTGCTTGAAATCACACCGTTGGCTAATGGTGGGACCAAGATTCAATTCCAAGTCTGTGTCATTCTAAATTCTGATCTCTAACTATCACCACCACCATTATCACCACTACCACCACCACCACCACCAAGACCACTGTTGCCGTCACCACCATCACTACCATATAGCTGGCATTTCCTCAACACTCACTATAAACCAGACACAGTCTAAAGCTTTTTGTGTGAGGTACTGAGATTGGAAGCTTGGAACAGAGGAAGAAACTGAAGTTCAGAGAAGCTTACACCACATCTATTGAATGATAAGGGTGAAATTGAAAACATCTTTATTTATGAATGAGCGAGCATATGTGACGCCCGGGAATCTAACTCAGGACCTGTGCTTGCAAGTCCTGATCTCCACTGCACCATCTCCCTGGCTGCTAAGAGGAATGCTGATCCAGACTATCTCACTCCCCTCCATACTCTGAGTGCTACTGTTTCTCCGGAAGGCATGAGGGTCTGCGCCCAGTAAGTCAGGTTGAGGAAGTATGGCCAGGTGTGTGTGTGTGTGTGTGGGGGGGGCACAGTCTAGGGGACCTCAAGCTCCAGAAACAATCCACAATATCTCCCCCATGAGAGAGTCTCGGGTTCTTGCAGACCAGCTTCCTTTTCTCTCCTGTACCAGAAACCCTGAGTGCCTCCACTGCCCTGCTGCCCAGATTCTGCCACTGTGCCAGGTCATTCTCTGGTGCCCAATCAGCCCAGGAGTCTTTCCAGGCTGGAAGGTGGCAGCACTGTCCTCCAGACCTCCTGTCTCATTCTGCCTCCCCACCCAGCTCATCTCTCTAACTGATTCAATTAAACAATTTGATGCTACAGCTGCAGAGAGCCAGGCAATTATGGCAAACAGACCAGGTGCCTTGGAACTCTGGTTCTGCCAAGCAGACAGATAGGTGGGAGGCAGAACTTTCTCAGCATATCCTAGCCAACAAGGGCTGCACAAGGGGCCCACCTGGGAGCTCTGGGAAGTGCAGACCTCCCCCCTGCCCCACACCCCAATACAGATGCCCCAGCCAAGCCCAGCAATCACGACTTTATTGTATTATTATTTTAGCAATCATGACTTTAAAGGCCTCATGTAGTACTGATACCCAGACCGGGTAGGGAAGCCTAACAGTAGGCAGAAATCAGAATCACTGTGTCCAGGAGAGCATGGAACTTAGGCATGAGGCTCCTGGCTCTGCTTCCACCCCTGAATGCATGGGCATGTTGTTCTGGCTACTCCATCTCATGGAATAAATAAAATGAACCTTTTCTTGTGTTGCCAGAGCATCAGTACTCCAGGCTGACTTTTTCCAGATATATATATATAGAGAGAGAGAGAGAGGAGGGGGGGAAGACAGCAGAGTGCCAAAGCTTTCCTCAGTGCCACAGTATGCAATGTGGCATGCTGGCATCTTGAGCCTGGGCTGTGTGGATGGCAAGGCAGGCATACTGCCAAGTAAACTACCTCACCCGTCTGTGAAATTACATATATATATATATATATATAATCACTGCAGAGTGTTTGATTCTTTCCAGCACATATTGAATTGAAGGAATTCAACCCCCCTCCCCCACCCCATGCTCTGCCTGGGCTTCCCATGGTTCTGTTCGCCAAAGTTTGGTCTGTAGATCCTGGGTGCTGCCAGCAATGCAGAATCCCAGGCCCCACCCACTCCCACCCATCAGGCCCCGCATTTTAACTTAATTAATACTTAATTCCCAGGAGATGAGTGTGCTTGATCAGGTTTGAGGCACAAGCTCTCTAGTTCTAGCTAGATACACTAAAAGGTGGCCAAAAGTTGGGGGAGGGGACAACCTGGGAGAATTACTCAGGCTCTGTGGGATTCAAGCTTTATTTTTCCTTCTTCCTTCCTCTCTCTCTTTAGCTTCATTTCTCATTCTCTCCATTTCTTAAAATTGTAAAATGCATATAATGTAACTTGACAATGCTCACTACTTTTAGCTCTAGCGTTCAGTGGCATCAAGTATATTCTGTGGCATCAAGTGGCATCAAGCATATTCATAGTGCTGTGCCTCATCACCACCACCCATCTCCATAACTCTGCCCACCTTCCCAGATTAACCTTTGTACCCACCAAACAGGGGCTCCTCACACTCCCCCAGCCCCTACATTCTCTGTCTGTGTGACTGTGACTGTTCGAGGTACCTCATCTGAAAGGAGCTAGGTAGTAGCCGTCCTTTTCTATCAGGCCTATTCACTTAGCTTAATGTTCATCCTCAAGGTCCACTCTTGTTGGAGTGTGAGACACAACTGTCTTCCTTTTACAGCAGAAGAACATTTGACTGCAAGTATAGACCATGGCAAAGGGCACTTGGGCTGTTTCCACCAGTTGTGAGTAATGCTGCTTTGAAGATGCTTTGCACAAATCACTGAGTCACAGGGGTATTTACCCAAGAGTGGAACTGCAGGCTCAGGTGGCAATTCTGTTTAATTTTTTGGAGAGTCATCATCAAGGTTCACTTCCTTTCCCCTCTCTCTTCCCACTGCTCTCCACCTTTCTTCCAAGAATAGCCCAGTAAACCCATAGCTAACTCCACTTGACATGAGTTCAGCAAACCTTTTCCTAGAAGCCCTTTGGACCTCAGCTGTCCAAAGACAAATCTGACCTTCTTTTCTTTTTTCTTTTAATTAAAACTTTTATTTATTTATTTATTTTCCCCTTTTGTTGCCCTTGTTGCTTTTATTGTGGTTGTTGTTATTGATGCCATCATTGTTGGGTAGGACAGAGAGAAATGGAGAGAGGAGGGGAAGACAGAGAGGAGGAGAGAAAGACAGACACCTGCAGACCTGCTTCACTTCCTGTGAAGTGACTCCCCTGTAGGTGGGGAGCTGGGGGCTAGAACCAGGATATTTAAGCTGGTCCTTGTGCTTTGCACCACTGCGTTTAACCTACTGCGCTGCTGCGCTACTACCTGACCCCCTCCCTCTTTTCTTTTAACCCCCCACTGCAGAGATCACCTGATGATAAACTGCAGCAGAGCCCTGCACCCACACAGGAGGAAGTTGATGAGAAGGCCCTGCCCACCAGCTAATCGCAGGCTTCCCCAGGATTCTAGGCAAACAGTGCAACCTGACTTTCCTTACAAAGTGTTTGGAAACAAGCTAATGGGCTGGGTTTCAGTTTGGAGGCGATAGTTCTTTCCCACAGTTGATTTTTTTAAAGCAAGTTAGAACTTTATGGATTTAAATCCAGGAAGATCGTAGCTTCGCTTTGCTATCAACTCAGTTTACATTCCTTTATTATCTCAGCGGGAGCCCTTTATGTAAAATGCCACTTCAGCTGGGATCTTCACTCCTAGCTGAGGTTCAAACCCTGACTAGGCATTAGGAATATTTATATAATAATACAGAGATGCCTGGGACTTGAGTTGGTTCCTGCTGAATCTGCCTCTGGGGAGTGAGCTCTGGTCACTGGGCACATTTGAAAGCTCCTGGGTGATTCTGAAGTACAGTCAAGATTGAGAATCTTTTACTTCAGTGGGCAGGGAGATCTGAGATTCTTTCTTCTCTATAAGGAGAATAGACAATGTGATTTAACTTTGGAAGGGGCTTCCCACTCCCAAAGCTGCAGGCCTCAAACCTCAGTGTTCAAATGAGAAGAAAGAACCAGGAGGTTTCTTTGTGGGTAGAGCACAAGACTTGCACCCCTGAGAACCTGGGCTTGATCACCATTACCACATATGGCCAAGTGCAGTGTCTTCTGGTTTCTCTTTTTCTCCCTTTCATAAGACAATGCATCTATTAAAAGATAAAGAAAACCAGAGAAGCAGACCTTGTCTGGCAGGTATAACTGACACTCCCCTGCTGACCACTGCCTCTTCAACCTCAGGGTCAAATGAGAGGTGTTTGAGGCTTCTTCCTTATATGCTCCATAGGTGAGATTTAAGGGGCTATAACAGAACCAGACATCAAAGTTCGACATCCTTGAGGAAACACTCACGAAAGACATGTCTCTGATATCTGATTACTGTAAAAAATGGCGACTAATCCCTAGCACTGCAAAAACGGTATCATCTGTTTTCCATCTACACCATGCCTCGGCCTCGCGTGAGCTTAATGTGCAGCTTGGCGATACGAGAATCCGGCATGAAGCCCAGCCAGTCTATCTTGGCGTTACTCTCGATCGCACCCTGTCATTTCACGAACATCTCATAAAAACTGCAGCAAAGGTGGGCGCGAGGAATAACATCATTGCAAGACTGGCCAGCTCCTCATGGGGCGTGAGCGCTTCCACACTACGATCATCATCTCTGGCATTATGCTATTCCACTGCAGAATACTGTGCCCCAGTATGGTTCCGTAGCCCCCATGTCCACTTGGTCGATTCCAAATTATATTCCTCCATGAGGATCATTTCTGGAACCATCCGTTCCACCCCGGTTCCATGGCTGCCAGTTCTTAGCAACATCGCCCCGCCAGATATTCGTCGGGATGCGGCATCATCTAAGTTCATTTCCCACGTCTACACTCAACCGGACCTGCCAATATACGCGGATATCTTCGCCCACCCTGTCCAACGCTTGACGTCTCGTCACCCAATCTGGTCCCCTACGCCTACACTGAACTTCTCTGTTCCAGTCTCTTGGAAACAGAGCTGGCAGTCAGCTGAGGTCAAGAACAAACACCTCATCACAGACCCCTGCAAGCATCAACCCGGCTTTGACCTAGCACGTTATGATTGGGCCCTCCTCAATCGCTATCGAACAGGCCATGGCCGGTGCGCCGCTATGTTCCATCGCTGGGGAGCCAGAGACGACCCGAACTGCCCCTGCGGCTCCAGACAGACTATGACCCACATAGTCAACGACTGCCACCTCTCCAGATTCAAAGGAGGTCTCGAAACTTTACATCAGGCTCAACCTGACGCTGTTTGACTGGCTACTATGGAAGAAGGGCAAACGCTAGAAGAAGAAGAAACAGAACATATGGGGCTGGAGAGATGGTTCACCAGGCAAGGCGCATGCCCTGTTATGCATGTAGCCTAGGCTTGAGGCCTGGCACCACATGGGAGGTGCTATGGCACTGGAGGAAGCTCTAGTGTTGTATCTCCTGTTTGCTCTCTTCCTGTCTCTCTCTGTGTGTCTCTTTATCTGAGTGAAAAGCAGCCTGGACAGTGAAATTGTTCATGTGTGAGGCCCTGACTCTTTAATAAAGCAAAAACAAAAGCACCACAGTCTCTGAACTACATGTAGAAGTGTTTGTGTTTCTGTGTATTTTCCTGGTGGGTAGGTTCTCTACAGTTCTTACCATATTCTCTGAATCTCTGCCACCTCGCCTCCCTGAATGGATAACCTCTGTTTTTATCATACTATATACCACACAATGGCATATACAGTATGGTATGTAATAGTTATTAAACAATAAAGAGATCAATTCATTTTTGCATTGGCCTGTGCCTGGTCATACTCAGTATTAATAATGATAATGATAATAATAATAATACCAAAAATAAAAGAAAGGCTCCAATTGATGTCCATAGGACAATCTGGGGAGTCGGGTGGTAGCACAGTGGGTTAAGCGCATGTGGAGCGAAGCACAAGGACAGGTGGAAGGATCCCGGTTCGGACCCCCGGCTCCCCACCTGCAGGGGAGTCGCTTCACAGGCGGTGAAGCAGGTCTGCAGGTGTCTATCTTTCTCTTCCCCTCTCTGTCTTCCCCTCCTCTCTCCATTTCTCTCTGTCCTATCCAACAAGGATGACATCCATAACAACAATACAACAAGGGCAACAAAAGGGAAAATAAATAAATATTTAAAAAAAAAAGAAATTCTTTTTTTTAAAAAAGAATGATCTGGACCTAAACTAGTGCTGAAAACCTGTTTGATCCACTACCATATTCTCAGTTCTTGGAGACAGTGTTTGGCGCAAAGAGTTTGCCTACCACAAACTTCTGGAATGAAGGAATACCTCTAGAAAGGAAGTGAATCCTCTGTATGTGTATAATATTTACATAGAAAAGGGGAAAAAAGCACGGAAAAATGCACACCAGGGCATCAAAGTTCACACTTGCAGGAAAAGGGCCTAGAAAAAGGAGGAGGAAGAGGGGCAGGTTTATTTTTCTCCTAGACAAAGGAGAAGGGAGAACAGCTTTTTCCTTCATCCCTTTCCTTCTCTCTCTCTCTCTCTCTCTCTGTCTCTCTCTTTCTCTCTCTCTCTCTTCCCCACAGCACTGCTAAGTTCTGGCTTCTGGTTTTACTGGAATATGAACTTGGAACCTTTGTTGCCTCTACCATGAAAGACTTTCTGCATAACCACGATGCTCTCTCCCCAGTCTTGAGGTTCTTTTCTAAAACAACAGTTCTCTGATTGATGGTTTGCTGAGCAAAGTGCTCAGCACTAGTTATGTGCTGATGCCATATATTTTTTTCAATGCAGGACTGAGAAATTGATCAATGGCCTTATGTGTGCAATGTTGCCTTCCTCTAGAGATATGTATATTTAGAGAGAGAGGGAGAGGAGAGAGGAGGAGACACCTAACCCCTGCTCTACCACCCACTGAGTTCTCCTTGGTGTTGTCTTTGGTGCTCCCATGATGCCTGAGTGTCATACAGAGAAAGGCATACACTCTGCCCAGTGAGCAGTCTCTTAGAACCCTGTTGATCTCATTTAATCCACCTAACAATTCTTTGAAGTGTCTTTGATTTTTAAAAAATATATTTATTTATTTATTTATTTTTAGTGAGGGTGGGGAAGATATATACAGAGACATGACAGAAAGAGGTCAGAGCACCACTCAACTCTGGCTTTGGTGGTATATGGAACTGAACCTCGGATTTTTGCAGCCTTAGGCCTAAAAGGCCTTTTTGCATGACCATTATGTTGTCTCCTCTACTCCTTGAGGTGTCTTTGTAAAATTTTGCCCATTTTGCAATGAAGAGTGCCTAAGCAATAAGTCTTCCCAAGGTTACAAACCCAGAACCCAAGTCTTGACTCCAAGCCCCATGCATTTAGTCCCATTGTCCATACATCTTTTGGTTGTGATTCTCATTATAACAAGCATGTGGTACTCTTGTCACAAATGCTTCAGTAAAATAGAGTCACATGGAGGTTCTCCATGTCTCCCCCCCCCCCCCCCCCCAGTCTAAATCACACCATTCAGCTCTGTATGCTCAGTAAAGATTTAAAGACTTAGAGATGGCTATTCCACACTCGGATCCAATCTTGGCTCAGTATCATTAGGAGGCCCGCCTGGCACCATTTAAGGATTCAATACAATCACTGTCTTCCGTTTTGACCTGAAATCTTGGAGAGAGGACCTCATTCGTAACTCAGTCTGGGCAGCAGCCCTCACAGGCTCTGTCAGATAGAATCAACATGTCTACTTAGGGCAGGCGCCTTCTGATTGGAGGCAGGCTCTTCAGTGATAGGCCCAGAGAAAGCCTAGAGCGAGCCCTCCTCTGTGCACAGAACATTTGTAGTCTTGGTGAGGGGAAGCAGTCAGCTCACACTGAAGAAGCCTGGCAGGGAAGGGTTTTTGTCTAGGGTCTGCTATCTTGGGAGACCTGCAGCCCAGGATCTGAGACCAGATGTAGACAGATGAGGGTATCCAGTGATCCTGGAGCAGAAGTCCTCACAGAACGATGTCAGAATCCCAGTGCCAGCCATACCCAGATCCTTGAGGAAAGACAGATCCTTGCTCATTGTAGCTGCAAGGTCAGAGCTTAAAACCTGACTCTTCCAGCTTGTGCCCCTGGGGCGGCAGAGGTGAGGGGGGAAGATGGCTGTTTAGATTTGAAGTCTCGGTTCCTCTAAGGTGCTGAGGATGTTTATGGGTCAAGGTGGGTTACCATGAATATTAGCAATAGCACAGGTGAAGTTCTGACCAAGAATAGGACACAGGAAACAATAACCATTACGTCTATGAACATTATGTTATGATGGGCAGTCCTCAATGGTTCTGAATGACCCCTACCTCTCACCAGTCACACCTTGTTTAGTCCCCTCTCCATGAGTGTGAGCTGGATCTGGTCAACAGATTCTTTTTTTTTTTTTTTTGTCAATTGCTTCTAATGAGAAGAATAAGGTAAAAGTGATAAGATTAATTTCTGAGACTCAGTTACAAAAAAAGACACTGCTCTCCATCTTGTTCTACTCTGGCTCCCTCACTTATACTCTGGTGGAAGTCACTTGCTATGCTGTGAGTTCCCCGGGGAGGTATTGAGAAGGGTCACTGGCTAATACCCAGGAAAGAACTGAGGTTCCCCCCCCCCCCACACACACACACGAATCTAATGCAAGGAACTGAGTCCTGACAACAACTATGCAAGTGAGCTTAAAAGTCCTCCTCAGACTTTTGCTGAGTCTTCTGATGGTAATGCAGCCCTGGGCAATACTGTGAAAGAAGCCTTATCAGAAAGCCATAACCAGAAGCACTCAGCAAAGCTATACTCGGAACTATGAGACGATCAAGATTTAAGTTATTAACTTTTTTGGGGGGGGGCAATTTGCTATGCAGAAATAGATAATACACTTTAGAAATAATAGATTATTCACTGAAAACAACAGACTTCATTCAACCAGAGAGTGGTCTAGGAAGCATCCATATAAAATGTTATGTCCACCAGAGGTTGAAAAATAAGAACTGAAAACGCAAAGCAGGATTTGGACTGGAGTTGGTGTATTGCACCAAAGTACAAGACTCTGGGGTTGGGGGTGGGTGGGTGTTCAGGTTCTGGAACATGACAGTGGAGGAGGACCTAGGTGGTGGTGGTGGTAGTGGTGGTGGTGATGGGGCTTAGATTGTTATGTGGAAAACTAAGGAATGTTACACATGTACAAACTACTGTATTTTATTGTCAACTATAAACCATTAATCCCCTCAATAAAGCAACAAACAAAACAAAAAATAAACTAATGAAAAATAAATAAAATGCTACATCTTTGGGGAAGCCTTTTAAAATCTTCCTGAGTTAGGTACCTTTGTTTTTCAGTGAGGCTATAAGCTACTTGAATCATTAGATCATCAAAGCTAACACTTGGAGCACTTGTTATTATTCCAAAGTTGTAAGTCACTTAATCTTCACAACAAACCTATAAAGTGAATACTGTTTTATAGATCTAGAAACAAAGACTCAGAGGGAGCTGTTTGCCCAGGGCTTCAGTAATTAAAGTGGAAATGCCAGAAAACCTGATTCCATAGTTCACATTTGCAACAATTATGCTATAGGGTTCTATGAATCTTGCCCAAATTCACAAATGGTAAGTGGATTCAAACTCTGAATACCAGACACAAAGTTCTTAAATATTACCCTCTACAAATACCATCTATGTCTAAGGCAAATTGAATATGGCTCATCCTGAGTTCATCTGAATTTGGAACACTACCTACCTGTAAACACAAGGCTGGCATTTTCCAGTTCTTCTTGGGGAACTTTGAAGCTGAAGGATTCGTTATAGAAAGGATCAATTGTTCCTCTTAAGAAGGATGTCTTCTTTGTTTTTACCAGCTTGAGTCCATGTACCAGCTGAATTTTCACAAAGGGGTCTGGGAATTGGACACAGCATCACAGAATGTTGGAGATGATGAAATCCAACCCAATCATATATTCAATTTCCCATCCATCCATCTTCCCTTCTGATAATCCAACCACCTACCCATACTGTCATCTCTCTGTTTTTGGCCATTAGTTCACCCGTCTTTTTTTCCCTCGGTCTAGACATTCACCCATTTTTTGTATTAATCCACTTTTCCATCCATTTTACTCTTTTTACCCATTTAGCTGTTTACCTGCCTGTATTTTCCTCATTCTAGTCATTCAATATGTGTTGCACTCTTCCTATGTGATGGGGCATCATGTTCATTTTACAGAGGATGAAGCTGAGAACTCAAGATAACTAAAAAAAATAATTTGCTGATGACTTCATGAGTGGAGGAAGGAGTCAGATCCAGGTCTTTTCCTGGTTTTCCACTCCTACAAAGCCATTATCACTGGAGAATGGAGATATCAGGACTCTAATAATCATTCTTAAATTGTTTTTATACTTTATGAAGAGATTCATGTGCATTCTCTACTTTACAATTTATTTAAACATTAATTTATTTAATGAGAAGCCAATTTTTCAAATGGAGAACTGAGGGCTATAAAGGTTAAGGAACTTCCCCAAAGCTATATCATTTACAAGCAGTAGAATTGAAATTTAGTTCCAGAAAGTTTGACTCCAGAACCCTTCATCATTTTATCATGAGGATTCTCCTAAATTGAAGTGAGTGTAAAACTCTCTAGCCTTCATATAATTCCTTCATTCAGCCACTTCAAAACCTGTTTTTATATAGTGGGTTTTGAGAACGCAAGTTGTCACTTTAAAGCAAAAGCAATTTATTTCAGTTATTGCACTTAGAGAAGACAGTATTTCCACCACTGGAATGAAGAGATAGATCCCTGTGACCCTGGCTGGTTTATGATAATAGCTTTTGCTGTCAGGGGAGACACTACATACAGAGGGAATGTAATCCACCCCATTTCATTAAAAGATGTGTTTGAGTCAGTTTCCTACAAAGTAGACACTTTAAATATGACAGTCTTTTTGGAGCTGGGATTTAGACAGCCTCATGGTACACTTAGATTGAACCAGAGAATCAAGCCTCAGGGTGTGCTGATTAGAAAGCAGCGTCAGTGCCCACCACCGCCACCTGGAGCACCATGTCTCCATTACAGGCATAGTCTGCAGAGAAAGCAAGCAGGAAGTCCACCTAGATTTCAGCAGTTGTCATCCCTGGCCTCTTCAAATCCCTAATTCAGACTGACCGGCTTCAACCCAAGAGATTACTGCTCTCTCTCTCTCTCTCTCTCTCTCTCTCTCTCTTTCTCTCCACCCCCTTCTTTCTTGGACCAATATCCTAATTCTGGATTCTATCTGTCTTCACAGGGTCTTATTGTCTAGGATGCAGAAAAAGAAAACCAGATTTCCTGTGTCAGCTACAGATGTCTTATTAAAGAGAATGGTGGTGGTGGTGTGTGTGGGGGAGGAGAAGGGGAAGAGGCAGTGGACTGTACCTGAACCTTGGCTCACATCTGTCTGAAGAAGTTGCTTGGCTCGAATGACGTCAACATTCAGTCTCCCAGCACTGGGGAGATAATTGAGTGACAAAAGCAGCTCCCCTAGCTCTACTTCATTCTGTGGAAAAAGGAAGTCAGAGTTATTTACTATCATTTTGCAGCTACCATACTGGAAATGTATTCCAAGTGTCACAAATGAGCTTCTGAAGTAGATCAGGTGACAGCTAGTTCGTTCGTTTGTTCGTTCGCTCCTTCCTTCCTTTCTTCCTTCCTTCCTTCCTCCCTACCCTCCTCCCTTTTCTTCCTTTCTCTATATATTTATTTATTATGAGAGGGAGGGAGAGGGAACCAGAGCACTGCTTAGCACTGGCATAAGGTGGTGCTGGAGGCTGGACCTGCAGGTTGTTGCTCTAATAGGCTGAGCTTCTTCCAGCTGTGGGTGCCTCTTTCTTTTGATTTCTTTTAGCCTTTTCCCCAATAATTTTCTTCCTTTTTTAAAAAGAATTTATTTATTTATTCATGAAGAAGATAATAGAGAAAGGAAGAACCAGACATCACTTTAGTACATGTGCTGCCAGGGATTGAACTTGGGATCTCATGGTTGAGAGTCCAATACTTTATCTACTGTGCCACCTCCCAGACCACTCAATAATTTTCTTTCCTCTGTTTCAGAGAGTTCTTCTCTTGCTACATCCAACAGCACCAACATATATAAAGAACATCAAGAGTGATAATAAATAAACACTATGTGTCAAGTGCAAGCAGTCTTCATGATGAGTCTTTGAGGTATGAGTATCACACCCATTTACTAGATGAAGAAACTGAGGCCTGGGCAAAGGAGAGAGCATAAAAGTTATGCAAAAAGACTCTCATGCCTGAGGATGCAAGGTGCCAGGTTCAATCCCCCACACTACCATAAGCCAGAGCTGAATGGTAATTTGGTAAAAAAAAAAAATTATAGAAAATAAACCAATAAAATACTTAAGGAACTGAGGCTCAGAGGGATTAAGTAATATTTACAAGGCTGCACTGTTAGAATGTGTCACTGCCATTTGAACCTGGGAGGCTGGTTGCAGGTATTCTGACCACTATGCTCTTCTGTTTTCCAACAGGATACCTAAGGGGTGAGACAGCCCCACAGAGAGACTGGATGAGAAACCAGGCCTCCACCTACAGTCCACAGCAAGCTCACATTTCTAGCCTTTCTACACCAATCATCTGCTGTAACCTCTCATCTAGAGTACCTGTTCCCACGATGTCCACATCATTTTGTAGGGAATTGACAGAAGCACCAAGTGCATGGCTGCAACCTTCCAATATCATACCAAAATCAGAAGTCCTGCCTCCCACCCCTTTTCTGTCTGTTTCTGTATTTTTTGAAATGAACTTTTCAGTCACGTATAAATTAAAGAGAACAGTATAGAGCCAGAGAGATAGCTCACTGGGTAGGTTGCCTGCACAGCCATGCATACCACCCAGGTTCAAACCCTGGCACCACATGGGAGTTGTTATGGAAACAGGAAGCTTTGGTGTTGTGGTATCTCTTCGACCCTCTGTCTATCTGAATGAAAAAAAAAAAAGTGGTCAAGAGTGTTAAGATCATGCACATGCAGAGCCAAATTAAACCACAAAGAAACAGAAAGCAAAGTAGATGTCCTTTGAGATCCACTAGCTCCGTTTGCAGCACTGAACTCCACAGATGTGTCCACACACGTATTAAGATGTACCCGATGATACTGACTACAGCTCTGTAATTCTTTTATTGATTGATTTTTTTCTTTTCTTTGTTTGATAGGACAGAGAAAAACTGAAAGGGGAGGGGAGACAGAGAGGGAGAGAGACAGAGGGACACCTGCAGTACTGGCTTCACTACTCGTGAAGCTTCTCCCCTGCAGGTAGGGGAGCTAGGGCTCCAGCCCAGGTACATGTGCATGGTAATATGTCTGGCCCCTACAACCCCATCGTTCTGGCAGACTGGGACCCTGGGCCACCACAGGCCAGGCTGGTGAGAAAGACACAGTTCCTGTTTTCATGGAATGTCCACTGGTGGGGGGGGGAATGGACCATAAATGGACTCAAAAGAACATAAATGCAGTGACTGCAAATGATGCTGATAACTAAGAAGAAAAGTCCAATGTGGGGGGGTGGATGAGGAGACTTCCTGGAGTGGCTTTGATTATGGTGGTGATTATATGGGTACATTTGCCAAAAAAGAAATCAATAAACCATATATTTAAAATATATATTCATATGCAAATTACTCTTCAAAAAAGTTGGTAAAAAGGAGGAGTCTGAAGTAAGCAAAGAGGGAAGATTTGTTTTTAAAAAATTATTTATTTATTCCCTCTTATTGCCCTTATTGTTGTAGTTATTGTTGTTATTGATGTCATCGTTGTTAGATAGTACAGAGAGAAATGGAGAGAGGAGGGGACGACAGAGAGGGGGAGAGAAAGACAGACACCTGTAGGTCTGCCTCACCGCCTGTGAAGGGACTCCCCTGCAGGTGGAGAACCAGGATCCTTATACTGCTCCTTGCACTTTACGCCACTTGCGCTTAACCCACTGCGCTACAGCCCAACTCCCGAGGGAAGATTATTAACACTTGTCGAATCTGGTGAATGGGTACTTGGGTTTTTTGTCTTATGTTGGAAAGATTTCATTAAAAAAAAAAAGTAAATATAGAGTAAAAAGAAAGCAAAAAAAAAATTAAGTAAAGTAACAGATGGGCAACAGGTCCATGTGGGGCTTGTAATGTTAAGCAGGTGATTACGCCAGGTGTCTCGGTGGGTGAGGTGAGGCTTGTGAGAGACCTGAAGAAAATGAGGGGAGAGTCGCAAGAAACAGAGGGAGAGCCATAGGAAGTGGAGGGGCGTGAAAACAAAACAGAGGAACCACCAAGTGTGGAGGGGGAAGAATCAATCCGGTGTGGTCAAGAACAGAGGCAAACTCACTGCTGATGCAGTGTGGCCAGACGTGGATTTTGAAAAAGTCTGTGGGAATCAGAGAAAGCTACCCGGTGACTGACCCTGTGGGAGTCTGCCCATCCAAGCAGCTCATACAGGAGATGGAGAAGGAAGCACGAGGCCCCCAAAGTTGGCTTCTGGGCCCTCATTGCTTAAAGTATCCTTAAGTCCTTTATGGGGTGGAAAGACCTTTCTAGAGTAGTGAGAGCTTTCACCAGTAGAGAGCGTTTTCTAGAGTAGAGAAAGTGGCTCTCTCCCTCCCCCCACTGGGGCCATGAATCCCAGACTTCCAACAAAGAAGCTTCCTGGTGTCATCTCTTTCTGGGAAGGTTGTTTTTCATCTTAATAATAATAACAAGGCTCTCTTTATTCTCATACGAGGTCCCTACCCTCTCTAGGCTTGCCTCGCCCCCAACGTTAACTAGGTTAACTAGGTTAACTAGGTTAACTAGGTTTCCAGGTTTCCTCTTTTTTTCTTCTCTTTTCTCTTTTCTTTTCTTTCTTCCTCCAGGGTTATTGCTAGGACTCTCACCATGAATCCACTTCTCCTGGTGGCCATTTTTCCACTGTTGTTGCTGTTATTATTGTGTGTGTGTGTGTATCATGTATATATAGGACAGAAAGAAATGGAGAGAGGAGGGGAAGACAGAGAGGAGAGAAAGATAAACACCTGCAGACCTGCTTCATGCTTGTGAAGCGATCCCCTGCAGGTGGGGAGCCGGGGACTTGAGCAATGAGCCTTGCGCCAGTCCTTGAGTTTCATATCATGTACATTTAACCCGCTTGGCCCCATTTTCTTTCTTTTTAAAAAATCATTGTTATTACTAGATAGGACAGAGAGAAATTGAGAGAAGAGGGGCAGATAGAGAGGGAGAGAGATAGAGAGACACCTGCAGCTCTGCCTCACTGCTCCTGAAACTTCCCCTGCTCGCAGGTGGGGATTGGGGGCTTGCACTTGGTAACATGGGTACTCAGTCTGGTGAGCCATCACCGGCCACATAGCTAGGTTTTCATGTTGTATTTTTCCAGGGAAGTGTTCCCACTGTTCCAGTTCTTGTTTCTTTACCTCTTCTTGGGAATGATCAATCAATTTTCAAGACAGTCGTCTGGAATTCAGGGAATAGTTGGTAGGGGGGAAAAAAAGCTGGTTGAGCAGATTCATTTCATAAAGTTTACTCATAGACCCTGCATCCTAGGCACTGAGGTAGTCACGATTCCAATTATTCTGGCAAAGTTTTATTGAGAAACCACCCAAGCTAGACATGGATTGCTGTGTGCTGAGACTGAATCTCATTTCTTTCCTTCGACAGCTATAGATGCTTCCATTTTGCAGAGAGAAGAAAGGGTCACAGAGACATTCCAACATACAGCATAGGACTTGTATGCCTGAGGCCCAGGTGGTTTTAAGTTCTATCCCATATACCAGATCTGAGTGATGCTTTGCTCTAGCTCATTCTCTAGTTCTTATTAAAAAACAAACAAAGTGGCAGATGAAGAAATTCTAGTTCAGAGAAGTCAGGTGATGGACTGAAGGGCTGTGTAAGTAAAGACAGAATTCAAGTTCAGCTCACACACTAACTCTGACCCCCCGCTGCTAGTAATTATCCCAGCTACCTGTAATTCACAGTCTTTTGAGAGAAAGCAGGCAAGATATAAAAACAAATCACAGGGACCTCATTCTCACTAGGATGGCTATAAAAAAAAAACAAACCAGAAAAGAACAAGTGTTGGCACAGACCTGGGGAGACTAAAGCCTGTGCGCGGCTGGCAGAAATGTCAAAACGGTAGAGCCATACACTTAACAGCTTGACAGATCCTCAAAACATATACATAGATTTGTGTGACCTAGAAAATCTCACTCCTAGGTAGAAACATAACAGAGGACATCTGTCCACATAGAAACCTGCACGCCAAAGTCCACTGCAACGTGGCTTACAAGAGTCAAAGGTGCTGGAAACAGCCCAAATGTCTCTCCATGGGTGAGTGGATCAGCAAATTGTGGCCTACCAGACAAAGGGCCAGTTTTCAATCACAAATGGAAATCAAGTGTGACACGTGCTACAATATGGTGTACATGAATCCCAAAATATTGTGTGAGGTCAGAAACAAGATCACACACTACATAGCTGCATACAGGAAACATCCCCAATAGGGAAATCCACAGACAGGAAGCAGATTGTGGTGGCCTGGGTCTGGGGGGAGGAAGGAGTGGAGAATATCTGCTTACTGCGTCTTCTGTGGGGCGATAGGAGTGTTCTGGAGTCTAATAGAGGTGATAGTGACATAGCACTGAAAATGTACTGAGTGTCTCTGAATCACACACTTGAAAATGGCTAAGTTGATGTTAATCTGAATTTCACCTCAATTTTTTTTTAAATGATAGGTCTGAGGCCAGGCAGTGGTGTACCTAACTGAGCGCATAAATTACAGTGCACAAGGACCAAGGTTCAAGCCATTGGTCCCCATCTGCAGGGGGAAAGCTTCACGTGTAGTGAAGCTGTGCTGTCTGTCTCTGTCTTTTTTTCAAATCTTTATTTATTGGATAGAGACAGCCAGAAATTGAGAGGGAAGAGGGAGGTAGAGAGGAAGAGAGACAGAAAGACACCTGCAGCCCTGCTTCACCACTTGCAAAGCTTTCCCCCTGCAGGTGGAGGCACCAGGGGCTCGAATCCTGGTCCGTGCACACTGTAGCATGTGTGCTCAACCAGGTGCACCACCACCCGGCCCCCTATCTATCTATCTCTATCTCCTCCTCCTCTCCCAATTTATCTCTGTCTCTATTCAAAATAAATAAAACTAAAAAGTTTTAAAATAAGATAAGTCATACCTAATTGTTAAGAAGCCATGCGGCCCACATCCAATGCAAGACAGACCAAAGCACAACCCTCTCTGGAGGGGTGTGGTCTGGGAAGGCTTTCTGGAAGAGGCATTTGAGCTAAGCCTTGCAATATGGTAGACTGAGTTGACTTTATCATGGCAATCTTTTCAAAATATATACACACATCCAATTATTACACTGCACCCCTTCAACATACACTGTGCTATATGTCAGTTATATCTCAATAAAGCAGGAGAAAAAAAAAGGAAAGATAGGACCTTGCCTAGCGAAACTAGCAAGGAAGGGCACTACAATGGGTGGAACAGAATAGGGAAACCTCTCTCTCTCTCTGATTCTGGGATATCATTTTAGGCCAGAAAGTGATTTTCAAAATTGTATTAATTTATTTTAAATTATTTTTATTGTTATTTATTTATTATTGGATAGCGATAGAGAGAAATTGAGGGGATCATAGAGGGAGGGAGACAGAAAGACACCTGCAGCCCTGCTTCAGCACTCGTGAAGTTTTCCTCCTGTTGGTGGAGACCAGGGGCTTGAACCAGCGTCCTTTCACACTGTAATGTATGCTCTTAACCAGGTACACCACAGCCTGGACCCTGGGAAACTCTTTTCTGCAGTCCCATTGCACCTTTGTTGCTTTGGTCTTGAAGCTCCTATATCATAGCATGAAGTGCCCAGCAGTTAGATCTTTATAATACAATTGCAAAGTATGGTTAATTTGGGTTTTAAATTAAATGAGTGATGATTTTCTATAACATTACTATCACCCATTTACATTTTGTTTTGAGTGTGTGTGTATGTGATTAAGTGAGTAAGACAGAATACATGTATGTTCCAGACCTCTTAGAAATAGGGAATGTCCCCACTTCTACTTCAATTCATTCATTCATTCATTCATTCGTTCATCCATTCATCCATTCATCCATTCATCCACTCATCCATTCATCCATTCATTCATTCATTCATTCATCCATTCATCCATTCCCAGAACATTGCTCAGCTCTAGCTTATGGTGGTGCTGGGGGTTGAATCTGGAGCCTTGGAGCCTCAAACATGAAAGTCTTTTTGCATAGCTATTATGCTATATCTCTGACTCCTGCTATTTCCACTTCAAGTATAAGAGAAATCCTTCAAGGAGAAGAATTTGATGTTTGATTTCAGAAGTAAAGGATTTGTGGAATGAGACCATAGCTGAGGTCTACAGTTGGGAACTGCCTTTATATGGAACGACACAAGATGAAAGCCCCACCATTAGCAGGTCTTAGGGGGCAGGGGTGAGGGAACAGTCTCAAAGTTGTATCTTAGCCTGACTGTGAAAAAAAGGGATGAGCACTCTGTGTGGATGCTGTGGTTGGTTGCTACCACACTTTGGGGGGTGGGTGGGCATAGTGCCCTCCACCTTCTCCACAGTCTTCATTCTGTTCCTTGAAAACACCACACAGTTCCTGCCCTAGGGCTTATCCCTACTGTCCCCTCAACTTGGGACCTCATCTCAAAAGTCACCTCCTCCTTGGGTTGGTACACAGTTCACCTGCTAGAGCACATGCCTTGCTGTACATGAGGCCCTGGGTTTGGGTCCTGGCAGCACAAGGAAGAACCCTGGAGAGCCCTGGAGGAGTTCCATGGACGCTAAAGCAGTGGTGTCTTTCCTTTCTCTATTTCTCTCTCCCCTTTGCCTCAATAAAATAACATCAAAAGCAGGCCAGGAGGCCTTTGGGCAATTCCCTGTATAAGTGAGGCCCCTGGGTTCATTTCAGCATCCCAGGTAAACAAACAAGGGTTGGTGAGAGCTCATTTGGAAGGGTGCCTGCTTTGCCAAGTGCATGACCCAGCTTTGAACCCAGCCCCCATGACACTGGGGGAAGCTTCAGTGCTGTGATGTCTGTTCCCTGTTTGCCTATCTATCTATCTATCTATCTATCTATCTATCTATCTATCTATCTATCTATCTAAAAATCAGCCTAGAGTGGTGAAGCCCCAGAAACAACAAACAAGTGACCTCCTCTTGCAAGCTTTGTATAGCCACCCCCCAAACTGGATCCACAGCATCTTGGTCACAGAATTTTGTATTGCTTTCTTGACTCTTAGAATCCATCAGATTTGCTACTGTTACTGATGCCAGGACTTCACTGTTTCTGGCCAACTTTTTCAGATTGGAAGGGAGAACGACAAAGACAGAATCAGGGTGGGGGGAGAGACACCACAGCACCAAAACTCTCCCCAGTGCTACAGCATCCCCATGTGGCATATCTGGGGCTGGAACCTGGGTGGCACACGTAGCCAAGTAGGCACACTCCTCTGAGTGAGCTACCTCCCTGCCCTGGTTTGCTGCTTAAAATGTGGTTCCAGGGTCTTGTAAGGCATTATATCACTGCACTGAGGCCTTCCCAGGCCAATGTTCTCACTCTTCTCTCTCAGAGAAAGTCGGGAGAGAGAGGGAGAGAGAGGGAGAGAGGGAGCGGTCAGGAGATGAGAGGTTCCGCAGAGCCGCTCCATCAGTGCTGTCCACATGCTCCCCTGTGGTGCCAGGGCTCTGAGCCAGGGCCTCTCACACAGCCAGGCATGTGCCATAGGGGGTGAGCCACCTGCTGCCACCTGACATCTTCTGTTCTCAGAAAGGCGCAGGCAGTACCGAGGCTGGCACCCCTATGCACTGAGCACCTGGAAAAACCTCCATGGGGGTGACCACACCATGCAGCCCCAATCAGAAGCTCCCTGCAGCCACATCCTTGACCCAGAGGGGTCAAGGGCACAAAAACTGTCACCTGCCCCAATCAACCTCAAGGAAGGCAGCAACAGTGGGAGGAGGACAGAGTTGTCGCCTCTGCCTCTTCCCTTTGCCAGGCACCGGCACAAACAAACAGG